>NC_142085.1:51481925-51838591 GCF_054644295.1 Miniopterus natalensis | reverse complement strand
ATTCCTTAAAGTATTACTATGGGAACTGTAAGGAAAAACTAAAAACTTTCCCAGCTCACTCTCAAAAGTAGATAAGGGTTTTGATGTATTCGATCTGCTGTGTGTGAAAACATGCTCTTTATACTGTATACACTTCTGTTTTGGGCTCACTAAATGTTTAAGCTTTGTTATAAAGTTATAAATAAGATATTTTTATTTATTTATGACTCCTAGCAATTATTTAAATTATGTGATTAAACAGTAATGTTTACTTGTGAAATTTTACTGTCATTCAAATATGTGAAGTAGCTAGGTCTGTTTTAAAGAGAAATACTACTCTATTTTCCCTCCTAAAGAAGACAGTTTTGTTTGTATGCTCTGAACATTTTCAGGATTGCAGTCTACAGGGAACACTTGCAAACAGCTAAGTAGGAAAAGGGCACCAGCTGCTTGAAAAATACCTGCTAAACTAGAGAGAGAGTTATAACTAAGGTCTGCCTCTAGCTAGGAGAAATGTAATGAAATAACTCATTACGACCTCCACTTTATTTATTTTTATGACAGGAAATTAGAAGATTAGAAGCTTACAGGCATATTGAGTTACTTCAGAATGATAATTTTAGAACTAGAATATATTCAGAAGTATGAAAAGTAGAGGAATTTAACTTGAAATGTGGGAATTTGAAATTGCTTTAGAAATAGTCTTAGTCCCTATCATCTCATATTGTGCTTACACAGGCCTATTTTAATAAACAAATATTTGGTATGATTATGTTTCTATTTATACTATTTTCATTATTTGTCTCTGGAAATACGTATGGGTTGGTCATCAGTTCTCAGTAATAATTTTCTGAGCTTCTGATTGATGCAAGGAGGTATGTTGGGTACCAAGAGGTTTAGAATTATAATTCTGACTTTAAGGAACTTACTGTCCAGTTAGGCAAATTTCCACTTCACCATTCACACCTTTTGTGGTGTGGATCAAGTTGCATAGCATCTCTAAGGTTCATTTTTCTCATCAGACTATTTATATTGAAGATTACATGTGTCAATGCACAGAATATGTATGTGTAGCAGTATTTGTGATACATGGTAGGTGATCAGTAAATTTCCAGCCTGAGTAATGCTTATAGAAGCTGTTCCTTCACTTTAACTTTTCCTTTTTAATTTGAGATATGTTTTAAACAGATGGTTTTTATTAGTAAAATGTACTTTGTTCTTCTCAGGGTAGGTTGTATTAAATTACTAAAAAACAGATGACTAAGAAAACCTAATCACTGTGTTGGGAGTCAGTAGGGAAAGTTAGGATCTCAGTTCTCCATCTTGCTTATATTTGATAATCACTTGTGGGGGGAGGGTGTTGTTAAGTAATGTACAATTACTATTTCCCACCGTAGGCAAATGAATGAAAATCTCAAAGTTTGAGTCCTAGAAATCTATCATTTTCAAAACACACACACTCCCTACGCCAAGTATGAGAAACTTGTTCTCAAAGCACTGGCCTCCTCTGCAAACCTTCAGCTGAGCTCCTCTCCAGCAGCCTTTGACCAGGTCCTTCTCTTGCTCTTTTGGGTGGTAGGTTTAGTGTATTTGGAACCCTTCCAAGTGAGCTTCAGATTTCATGTGGGAAATAAGCTGTAAATTTTAATTTAAGGAAGCAATTTATAAGTCCAGTGTACTGCTTATTTCCCCGATAAAAACATAATTCTCAGATTATCTATTTTATGAAATGAGTTAATGACATTAAATTGTATATTTCAAATATTAAATTTTAAAAATATTTGTAAGTTTCTGTTCTTTAGGAAAGCAATGCCAAGTATGTTGTTAAGCACTGGAATATTGGAATACACACACATTCAAGTTTGCCTATTGAACTGACTGTTCTAAATAAGTCATTAATACTTTCATTTATATGATATGTTCTTGCTATGTTAATATTTATAGTAAATGAAATCTTGATAATAAGTTTTTCAAATATTGTTAGATTGAATGCAAGTAGAACAATTGACTTGAAGATTCTGTTGGTGAACTTTTTTGTTTAAGGAAATGTACATTTAAAATGACATTCTTGCTTTAATTAGTTTTGGAAAGTTTAAAGTCAAATATACTGTAAAAATTTTTAAATAAAAAATTACCTATAACTTAATATCTGTAACATTTTGTAAGCTTGACCACATAAGTCCAAATACTTTACCGTCTTTAAAAGATTCCAAGAAAGCTAGTGGAAATAATTTAAAGGTTAAAGTCAGAGCTGAAACCAGTTATCACCGTAAATATCAGCCAAGAAACTGAAAATGACATTTTCAGTGTGGGACTCAACAGAATTTGACAGAGACTCTTTGGCTTCTGTTTTATTGCCATGGTTAGAAGTGCAGCTGTTTGACAAAAGGCAGGTCCCACAGTTTTGGGCCAAGTAGACTGTAATGCCACCAAAATCATGGTACAACACATATGATGACATTCTGGAGGGATACTTATAGTACACATCAGTACGAGTTCATTCTCCTTATGAAAGTAATATATTAACTTCATAGAAAGTACCTGCTTGTTAGCCTTTCACTTCTGCTTTACGCCTCTGAAGTTTGTATACTTAATTATAATGTTGGTTTTGTGAAACCATCCCTCATTTATTATGGTTTATTATGGTGGTTCTGGCTAAAGTAAACCAAACCTAGCCAGATCAAACCTGTAACTTTGCTCCAACCATGTTTTTTACTGTCGTCTTGTGACTGTGAATGTGACTGTTGGTGTAGCACCTTGGTGAAGGTGTTTCAGAGTGACATCTGACATATTGAATTATTATTAAGAGCATGCTTGTAGAAATGGATGTGTAGTTTTGTTGGTTTATCAGTGGAGTTATGATTGTGCAGGCAAAGCTTTGTCTTTTAAATCCCCTCGTGAGACCTCTTTAGCTTTCCTTAGCATTCAAGCCTTAACTCAGACCTGGGGAATTAGTGTCCTCTTCACTCCTGTTATACCTTAAGTTCTCATAAAACATGATACTGCTGTTGTTCGTTTTTCCTCTCCTTGTGTTTTTTTCTCTTCCAGGACAGGCGGTAACAGCCTTTTACTTACCATTTTGTCATCAAGGAGGTAGCGGATATAGGAGGGCACGTCTGTTTAGTTGGGGTTTTTGTTGTTGTCGTTATGCTGCTTAGGTGGGCTAAGCATGAGAGGATTTTTAAGAATTGACATTTGTGGAAATATTAAGTGTTTTAGGTTATTCTTTTAAATGGTTTGAATGCATTCTGTTAAATATGAAAGGATTATGAATTACGCATTGCTATTTCTCATTGCTTTTTTGGTACGTAATAAAATTTGCCTGTTTCATTTTAGAAAATAACTAACTTACCTGATTTTCACAAAATCTTATAATCTCACTTCCTTCAAAGATTTAATAAATTACTCTCCCAAGGTCTTTTGTTGCTAAAAAATTATTTCCCCTACCCAGATTGTCTAATTCAAAATGAATTACTATCGTGAAACATTAAAACACACAAATCTTCAGTGAAGAGAAACTAACAGTGGCCATGCACTTCTTGTTTCTTAACACAATGCAGTAATTTTTCAGTGCATTTTCAAGTGGAAATACAAATTGAAAATTTGGTGTTTGGTAAAGATGTAGGACTCTTTCTATGTCATAATGAAAAACTGTGAATCAGGTACTTTGTATTTACATTAAAATATTAGATATTTATATCTATAAAGCAATAAATTATTGTTATTTTTAAAACAGAAAGACAATATAGAGTAGATTTTCCCCTTTTGTTTATTCTTAAGATAAATATTTTTATCTAACCAGGGAAGTATTTTGTAGAGCTGACTATAAAATCTGTTCACTACAAAAACACAGTGTCTAAAATATAATATCTAAATTTATGAAATAGAAAGTAAAGTTTCTTTATAACCCCAGTTCCAATGGAACAGTTTGATATATATCTTTTCATAATGTATTTTGTTTTAACAAGTTATATTTAATCAGTTATTCACTATCTTGTGGCATACCTTTTTCCTTTTCAGATACATTTTCCTATAAGTGTGTGTAATTCATGAAGCATATATTATGAATATTTATAGATACTCAATTTCTTCTTTTTTTAAAAATTATAATTGGTAATATAGCAAGTATCTGTGTGCTTGTTTACTTATCTGGCATTCTTATTTCAGCTAGTTTAATTTGGATAAATTTTTTTGAAATGGAAGTTTTAGATTAAATGATATGTGAGTTTATTAATGTTAATCATTTAGAAGCAATGTATATGACATATATGAAGATACAAAAATTACCCAAAATAGTCAATTTATAAAAAGTGTTAAATACTCAGATTAATAAAAATTCATTTTCTATTTTGCATTTTTTATTTTTATTAGAATGGTCAGTATTTTTATTGACTTTGTATTTTTATAAAATTAATTTACTTGGGTTCCAGTCCTTGCCTTGCTGCTTACTGTCCATTTATCCCTGAGGGAGTTCTTTAATCTCTCCTTGCCCAGTTTCCCCATCTTTAAAATAGGATAGTAAAAGACCCACCTCATAGGTTTTGTTTGGGTAGTAAATGAAATAATCACTTAAAGCATTTAAAACAAAGCCTAGTATGTAGTAAGTGCTCAATACAAATGCTCTTTAACTGTTACTATTATCGTTAAATGGATTCATGAACAATTTACTTGCCAACTTGGATAATCAGAAATATATTATCTTAGCATTTGTTTGTAATTCAAGAGCATTAAAGATAACTTAAGGTTATATATATTTTTATATCATATTAGTCCCCTGATCTTGTTATAGATCATCTAGTTTACTGTTGGAATATTCAGTGAAGTAGAGTGTCAGGTGTTCCCTGGTTCCTTTAAAGGTTATGGTAAGGAAGTGTATAGTTCAGAGGTATAGTTGGGGCCCAAGTAATAGGTTCCTGGTTGTCCAGAGTCACCTGTGGTGCTGTGAATTTTTGAGGACAGAGAACAAGTCCTCAAAGCTTGACACTTGGGAGGCAGTACTCTGTATACACTGAAGGAATGAGAGGGTGTATTTTAAATAACAGCAGGACAGCCCTGCCGGGCGTGGCTCAGCGGTTGAGCGTCGACCTAGGATCCAGGAGATCGGGGTTCGATTCCCGGTCAGGGCACATACCTGGGTTGTGGGCTGCAGCTGATCAATGACTCTCTCATCATTGATGTTTCTATCTCTCTCTCTCCCTTCCTCTCTCTGAAATCAATAAAGATATATTTAAATAACAGCAGGACACGGTGTAGGCTTGCATTTAATAACAGAGCTGGTCCTCTGATGAAGACATAGAGGCTTCGATGAGGCCACAGGTGTAATGCCACAGGTATTGGAAGTAGGAAGTGAACCTGCTATTTCATCTGTTCCCAGACTTTTAATTGACAGAAACCATTGAGGAACCAGGCGTATTATGACCGAAAAAGAGAATGTCGAGGACAGTAAGTGGAGGGACTTATTATTTAAAATAATTTGAAGGACTGTTAGAAGAGTAATTCAATTTACCTTTTTTGTCTTCAGAGGGTAAAACTCTAGGAATAATGAGAATTTTGTAATATGAAGTCCTTTGCAATGCTTGAGAGATCATTTAGACTTTTCCATTTAATCAGATGCTTCTTTAATTTTACCATATTTTAATGGTACCTTCCCCCCCTTTTTTTCATAGATATTATTGTTATTTCAAAAGCTCGAAAACTTTATGTAGTAAAAGTTTTCTTATTGATCCCTGTTCCCTATCTGCTCTCCATTAATAGACATTGTTTTTAGATCTTATATATTTTGTGTATGCACCTCTACAAGCAAATATAAATACGGATTCTTATTCCCTATTTCCCACCCCCACCAACTTTAAAGAAAAAGATAGGATACTGTTCTACACCTTGCTTTTTTTTTTAACATAACAAGATCTTTTCATCTCAGTAAATAGAAAACATTCTTATTCTGTTTTATGGTTGGTACAATCCATTGTGTGGATGTGCCCTAATTTTTTCTAGTGGTATCTTATTGATGACATTTGAATTGTTTCCAGTTTTTGCTACCACAAGTAATTTTCTGATGAGTAATCTTATATATACACAGTTTTGCAGATGTGCAGTTATGTTTTGGGCACATTCTAAAAAAGTGAAATTACTAAACCCAAGATTATAAGCATTTGTGAAAGAAAGGTTTTTATTCTTAAAATGAAATAAGCTGTATTTTGAAAGAATACATTTGTATTCACTGGAAATTGATTATCTTAACACTGGATTTCAAACTTTTTTTATTACAGCTCACATTAAAAAGTTACTTTACATTGTGATTCAGTATACCCAAGCACAAATAAAATTTTCATGAGACAGTGTTTACCCTTATATGTGATACACTGTACTGTTTTCTTTTTTTTCATATTGTATTCTTTAAAAATGCTAGGCACAGTCCACTGAATTGAACATAACCTCCTGTGTGAAAAAACAGTGACCTGAAGTATAGTTGACCAATTCTATTATGTGTGGTAAAGGAGGATCCCTACTTGGACTATAACAGTGTCCCAAAAATTGCCTATAATTCTCCTGCAGCTAAAGCAAAGAAAAAAGCGTGGTTTTCACTAATTTTTTCTAATGCTATCAGGAAGATTTAAAAGTTATAAAAATTATGTTTTTCAACAACCCTTTTTTGGGGCTTGGGGGAGAGTTCCCAGCGCAAATGTAGCAGGAGCTGATGCAATTCAAGGTAACTTGTAGTTTCACTGGAAGTTTCAGTGAATGAATGTAGAAAAAAGGTAATTTGGCTTGTATTTATGGTATCTGATGGAAAACAGTTGTCAGGCTTAAATAATGTGAGCAGAAAATTTTATACCAATATCCTGTCTTAAAGATAGTCGTGCTTAACACACAGTGTCTGAAGTATTATTTAATTTATGAAAATTCATCAAAGATGGTATTATGATTTAATGAAAATGACTCAGCTAAAGCAGATAACAGAAAAAACAACATCACTGAATATTTGCTTTGTGCCAGGTATTAGGGAGACAATGAAAAATCTAAGTTGTAACCTTGTGAAGCTTCAGTTGGAACCAATTTGGTATGTGGTAGATGCTTAGACTTAATTGTTTTATTTTAGACTTTGAATACAGAAATAAGTAGTATTGATTTCATCAGTGTTGGAAAAGAACTTTAATTCCACTCTTTAACAGGTTTAACAAGTGATTACTTATTTTCTTGTTTCTTTGCTTGCTAAGGAAAATTCATAGAGAATAAGAGGTCAGATAAAAACTAATGCTCTTTTTCTTTCCCAAAACATCCTCAAATGTTGAAAGTTTATAATGTAATTCACCTGCATTCCGTGACTCAGATTATGGCAGGACCTTTCCGACCATATTAAGGGTTTTGGCAAGAGCCCTAAGAGCCTTTCCTCCTGTGTAATCTGCTATGTTCTGACAGTATGCTAATCAGTTTTAAAACATAATATAAGTAATCTAGATGCCCTACAGAGCTGCACTGTTTGATGCAGTAGCCACTAGCCACATGTAGGTGTTGAGCATTTGAAATACAGTTAGTCTGGATTGAGAAATTCTCTAAGTATGAAATATACTAATCTCTCAGACTTAATATGAAAAACGAATGTAAAGTGTATCATTATTAATTTATCTTCACATAATAAAACAGGATTTTATGTATATATTAGGTTAAATAAAGTCATAAAATTTCACTTTAAAAAACATTTTATGTTTCTTCTAGAAAATTTAAATTTACTTATTTGGCTTGCTTTATTTTCTGTTGGATAGTCGTGATCTACGCTAGAAATGTGTAAAGTTTTATAAACATTCTTTTTTTTTTTTATTTGTAGGACTAGTTTGTTTTTTAATATATCATCCAGTCCTTAAGATTTCACTACTACTAGGGTGTTTGGTGTTTGGTCTTCCATTATTCTTAGTAGAGTGTGAATTTTTATTTTGGGTCTGCTACTACTGTGTAACCTTGGGAAAATCATTATGCCTCTCTGAAAATGCATTTTGAAAAACTCCTTGACCTCCAAAGTGAGATGCAATTGCCTGTCTGACATTTCTCCTTGGACGTGTAATGGGCCCTTCATATAGAATGTTTTTTCCTCTCTCAGTCTGTCCTCTTAGTTTTTCTTATTATCAGCAATAGAACTGCCATCCATCTACTCACGGAAAAAAACGTTCAACTTTGATATATCTCATTTCTTCTCCCTCTCACATTTAGCTCATCATCAAGTCATTGGTTGTACCTCAGAAATACAGTCTGTGTCCCCCTATGAACATGTTTCCACTGCCCTAAAGTAAACCAGCATCAACGCCCACCTGTGCTACCAGCATAGTTTTCTACCATTCATGAATCCGCTTTTCAGATGGTAGCCAGATAGAGCTTTAAAAAATGTATTTGTCATTCTTCTACTTAAAATCATGCAGAGGCTTTTTGTTGTACTGCAAATAAAAACCCAGGCTCTTTATCGTGACCTACAGTTGCCCACACAATGTGACTCCTCTCTTCCTTTCCTGTCTTATGTCTGATCATTTACACAGCCACACCAATCTCCAAACAGCTCCTTGAACATATTGGCTTAGCCCTGACTTAGTCTAGTTCTAGGTTCTTGTTCTGCCTAGAATACACTGTGCTTTCATATTTTATCATGGCCTGCTGCTTGTTATTTTCCCAACTCAGGTCCTGCTTTTGAGGCACCTTCCAAGAGGCTTAATTTAAAGTAACTGTGATGTCCCACTCCTCTGTGTTACACCATCTGTTAAAAATGTATTCATATTAGTATTTGAAATAATTTGATTGTTCAGTAGTAAATTTGTTGATTTTTTTTATCTTCCCTCATTACAGTGTAAACTGTATAAACTACCTTTCTGACCATTTAAACTATTAGTGGCCCATAGAAGGTCAATAAATATTTGCCACATAAATGGATGGTGAACTCAGCCATAAATGAAAGATCAAATAGTCTTTAATGTATCCTGTTAAGGAGCCCAAAGTCATCTATTTTAGAATGATTACACACACACAGCCACATCAGTAAATACTTGAATACCTTTAAATGAAAAAAATGATATAATTATCTAAAAGAAAATCATCTATTATCTAAAGAATACTCAAGGCTGTTAAGTAAGGTATTTGTGTAAATTGTTTTATTTTTAATCCCTTGGCTGTTAAGTAGTTTATGGTGCAGAGCATGGTTTGTGAAGAATATTAGAGTGGTGAGATTCTAGCATATAGACCTTAGACTGAGTGTGATCAATCATATCTCTGAGTTACAATCATCTCTGATTCTCAGATTTTGAATCTAAACCACATGCTATCTGGATCCAGAGGAAACTTAAACTGTGAAAGTTATGCAGTGTATATCTTTGGTATCTGTATAATTTTTTCCTAAAAATATGCAGAAATTGTAATGCTTACTGTTAGAATATTTTAAACTTAAGCTTCTGATACATATACTAGATTGGAAGGTACAGCATTGTCCTGGCTTTTTCTCAGATATCTTGTTAGTGCTTTTTAACTTACTGGAAGTATAAGTACCTACATTTGATTACTATAAACAATTAATGCAGGATGTTTAGGGTACATTGTTGGTCTTCCAGGTAAATAACATCAGATTATTTTTAAAAATACCATGTGGCCTGTGTAGCCAGTATTTAATAAGGGATATGAGAAACTTATATTTTCTGTGGAATTAATTGCCTTACGAGTCATGTCATTTCTGTAAGATTAGTAGTCTGATGAATCCAAAATATAAATAGGCAAGTGGATTTAGGAGGACACTGTAATATTTAAAATACTTTTGATCTGCTGATTAGGATATATTTTGAAAATGCGTAGTTAAAACCAATTAAAAAGGAAAATGACCTACATTTATGATATATATTTAGAATGACTATCAGGGCCAAACATAAAGCCTTTATGATAAATGAGCCGTGAGACATAAGTTTTCTGTATAAAAGCAAATGCTGACATGCTAAGAAAAATAATTACAGTTTCACATTATACATTCATTAATATGTAAAATCAATACACATTTTTTTTGTTAGAAGAATACCAAATATTTGGAAGCAGTGATTATTGCCACATTTTAATTAGACATTATAAATAAAACACTGAATATTATTATTACATAGTTCTAAATTGGAGTGAAATAGTTTTTGATGTAATCACACTCTTCCTCTTTTGCTTTAAGATATTTGTAAATATAATCTGAATATTACTCAAATAGAAGAAATCCCTTATGTATAATGAACTTTATCTCACAGTCTAGTAACTCTCAGACACAATTTGAAATACACTAGTTCTCTAGTGAAATATATATTTTAATATTGTTACAATTGCTGTCTTTGTACATTTTTTTTTTTTACTTTTTACCAACAAGTATATTGATGAAAATTATTACATTCATCTTCATAAATTAAAAATAAGAAACAAAAAGAAACTTTTGGGAAATAGGGTAGAACATGGGCTGTTTGAAATAATTTACAAATTTTGGGAGGTTTTTTTATTTTGTTTTATTTTGTAACTTGCTGTTTCTTGTCAGAGTGTATGTATGCAACTATATTTTAAGGATTCTTTTGCAACAGTTTTTTGTTTTGTTTTTTTAAATGAATGCAGACACTGGCAAAATACTGTATATTATTTTAAACAGTAAATCTGGTGGTGGTTTGTATGTGGAACTAAAACAAATAGTTTAGGTCCCATCTATTCCACAGCAGTGCGGACTTGGGTAGAATGAGTTATGGAACTTCTCTAGGCCTCTGTTTCCTTTGCTAATTTCTTTATATAGTCTTTCAGGAAAAACGTCAGAGGTTTCTAGAGGATTCTCTGTGTAGTCTGGCCTTCAGAGTATGGTCATGGCCTACTTTTCCATCTTCATCTCTGCTATCTCTTCCTCCCATATCCATCTCACAACTACTAACATTTAACTACTTCTATTTGTTTTTCTAATATTTTGTCTCTCCTACCTGAAATGGCATTCTTCTTAGTGACTTTTGTCTCAGATGCCTGAGCACATAGTTCATCTTTATTATAGAAAACTGAATTGACATAATGTAAGTTCTAACATGCCTTTTTTAAAAATCACAGCTAATGCATTGTAAGGATCATTTTAGGCACTAACTTTTGTTAAGAAAATGAATACTTAAACTGATATATCCTTAGTATAATAATAGTTATACAAGTTGACTTGAATACAGTGTTATAAACTTCGATATAAAATAGGTTTTTTTGTCAGTATATTTTTCTAATGTTTTAGTTTACTTCTTACTTAAACTGTTATCTTTAAGAACATAAGTAATTTTTTTAAGGTTGAATATAGTTTTTTTTTTCCTGAACTGCTTCATACCTATTTTGGTTAATTCTAGTTTACTATTTCTTTGGAGGTTATTAAGTATGCAGTGCATATCATTTTAAGACTTTTCTCCTCATTCATTCACTTTATTTATTAGTCAATAAAAATTTATTTACAGGCTTTTTATGTTCCTAGCATTGGTTAGGTACTAGGGAAATATAAAGAGTAATAAAACTGAATCCTTAGTTTCAATCCAGTGGGCCAGATATACATATAAAAAAATCATTTCAATATTTGTAGTTAAGCGTCATAATGACAATATAAAAAAAGGGTTGTATGAATGTTTAGGTGCCGAGAGAAATGAGAGTTTATTGAATCATTTTGAATATGGAAAAGTATAAATAAGTAAATGTAATAATTGCTTAGGGAATTAGAGATGACCACAGATTATGGTTGAACTTGAACTTGAACTAGAATGATGATGCATCTTACAGGGTTGGAAAAGGTATTAGAGGTAGTGCAAAAGCACAAAAAATGATCAGAGCACAGTGTGTATAAGTAGCAATGGTGGAGATAACAAGGGATCACATTTTGAAGGGTCTTGTTTGGGGTATACTCTGTCTTTTTTCTCTGTTAAAAGAACATAACAAGAGTACCTATTCTATAGTACTCTTCTCATGATGAAATAAGGGACTATATCAAAGTGCTTACAATTGTAATGTGTTGTAATGTAACCTGTGAATAAATGTAACCACTGATTATAGCTGCCTTCTCAAAAAGTTTTTTCAACAATCCGTAAGATACTGAAACAGAAGTTTGTGTTGATTTATATCACCAGGAAGTTTCCTGTTTGCACATTAATTAGTCATCTTCAGTCTACGTAAACTAGAATAGCATCGTATAAATTCAAAAGACACCTGTGTTTAGTTTTGTTTCCCTATCCTATTAATTTATCATTGTTTTATACTTAGGATTGAGTACAAAGATACAGATACAGTCCCATTATCATATTCTAATTTAGTGAGTTGCAATTCCCAAATGCATTAGAATCGTATATTTGTGAATTGCTCTCAATTGCACATACTTTTGTTTAAATATAGGGCACACTGAGAGACTGAACAAATAGGTCATTTGGTTTTTAATAGAGGGAAATAAATGTTTGCATTTACTCTCTTGTATGAGTCCTTCACATTATCATTTATAATGGGTCCTGTTGGTTTTTAGATTGGTCAGCTGGCTTTTAAAGGAATGAAGAGACTCAATAGAATTCAGTCTATTGTGTTTGAGACTGCCTACAACACCAATGAGAACATGCTGATTTGTGCCCCTACTGGAGCCGGGAAGACCAACATTGCAATGCTTACAGTTTTGCATGAAATTCGCCAACATTTTCAACAAGGTGTTATTAAAAAGAATGAATTTAAGGTAGGAAATTAACAAGCCAGACAGCAGCTTTTTAAATTGTAAAATTATAATTATTTGGCCGTTCGTTGTACATGTATCAAATCTGGAAGTCTTTTGGGATTATTGTACATGAAGTCACATAAAGAAAGCTGCTTGATTTACTTCATTACTATTAAGGCAACCTCTGTTTGTGTTATGAAAATCCCATTACTCTTGTGAAAAGCTGTGAAAATATATTTAGCTTTGAAGCAGAACCAATTTTCCAAGTGATAAGGCTGTATAAACAAATTTCATTGTCCTTTAAATAGCTGTATACTTATCCAACAAAGATAAGTACTTTTCATATATCACTATTAAGATTTTTCACTTGAAGTGGCTAGAATCATATTTCACAATGAATTATAACTTGTATTGGCTACTGTGAAACGAATGACATTGTGGTTTTTGCTCATTCATCAAGCTAGTGTTTCTTTGGTGCAGATTGTATATGTCGCTCCAATGAAAGCCTTGGCAGCTGAAATGACAAATTACTTCAGCAAACGTCTAGAGCCACTGGGCATCGTTGTGAAAGAGTTGACTGGTGATATGCAGTTGTCAAAAAGTGAAATTTTACGGACTCAGGTATGTTGCATACTTACCTTTTCCCCCAGGTAATTGTGAAAAATGTTAAATAGCTGTATTTGAAGTAACTATAAAACGTAATGCGGACACAATGAATTTTACTTGTAACCACGTCTTTTACAAAAGAGTAACATCGTGGTGGGGCTTTGTTTTCTGGCATCCTGTCTGACTTCTGCGATTTTCTCTACCTCGAGTTAGATTCCTGGGGTAAATTTTAAGTCCATTAGCAACGACTGTTCTTTAAAACGCAAGGGCATAAGGATGAAACAGACCTCAGTTTTAAGAGCAGAAAAACATGTAGACGCTTAAGTGACCTAGTCTCAGACCAGTCCCTCAGGGTGATGTAACTTAAAAATTCGTAGGCCTTTTTTATTTCATCAAGTAAGAAGTTAGGTAGTCACGCTTGTATGTAGCACTCTGTTGGGTGAAATGCATGACAGCAAGGACTTAAGATTCACAGTTTCTGCCTTCAAGGATCCTACTAACTACATATACAGAAACTATATTAGAGCTACAACCTAGGTATCGTTCAGGGACACAACATGTAAGTAAGGTGATGTTCATGGTGCTCTTAATAAATAAAATACAAAATGACCAAATATTAATGGAGTAATTCAGGGAGTTTGATAGAAAATAGGGGATACAGATTTTGGAACACTGAATGGACAGTGATTTAAAATTTGATTGGAGGATTACTCGTTCCCTTGGGCCATCATAACACATAACTACAACTTGGTGGCTTGAAGCAACAGAAACTTAACTCCCACAGTTCTGGAGGTCAGAAGTCCAAAATCAAGGTGTCAGCTGGGTTAGTTTCTTCTGGAAGCTGTGATAGAGTATTTTTTTCCATGTCTCTCTCTTAGTTTCCCAGGATCCTCCAGAGCCTGCTCCCATAGTAGTCCTCAGTATTTTATGTTTTATTTAATTTTTGCTTGGATAATTGTTTACAGTGTTTTCAAACTTTCCTATTAAAACAAATCCAAGAGTATGCGTGTTTGACTAGAAATAAGTACTAAAACAAAGCATGTATAATAGGAAATAAAAGCCCAATAATCTTTGAAAAAAATAACATAAATACTTAACATTGAAGGTTGTAAACAATACTGTAAAACACGAACATTTTAACACATTCAAATTAGTAACTAGGAATAGCGTTTTCATCAGTTTGTCATTTCATAATTTATCATTTCAAACTTAATTTTGATGTTTGTTTTTAATGTTGACACTATTACAGATGTCCCCTCTTCCAGCCCCCTGTTGTCCCCTCCGCTCCCTACCTCCCCCATCACCACATTGTTGTCTGTGTCCATGGGCTGTGCACATGTGCATTTGTGTTCTTTGTCTAATCTCTTCCAGTCTCCTCCTACTCCCTTCCCCTCAGAGATCTCAAGTTATGTATAGTCACATTAGAAATCAGATTAACTTTAGCCCATATGTCTTTTTTTACATGTCTCAGCATTGGAATTGCCATATCACTACGTTGATTATATTTTGCTCTGAAAAATACAGCTTAGTTTTATAGCTCACATTATAATCACCACACCCTCCCTCCGACCTCCGTCTCTCACTCAATGTTCTGTTTGGTGTTAAGAGCCAAAAAGAAAATAACATAAATTTAAACTACCTGATAAAACATGGAATAAAAAAACTAAGAGGAAATGAAAGTGACTCACAATGTGGATTTTTATCAGCACAAAAGGATTTGTTTCAACTTACGGATTTTGTAAAGATCTGAACTTCTGCCATACATTAGGACATTCAGGATAAAATCGTTTAGCTCATTAAAATACTGTGTATTTATTTCATAAATAAGTGAAGAATACTAATTATTTTGAAATCACTATTCACTAAGCTACTTAAGTATAAATGCAGTTTTTAAACAGATTGAAAAACCCAGTCTTGATGAAATATAAATGCTCTGATGTTCTGATGTGTTGATTTAGTTTATTTATTCATTTATTTAAATATATCTTTATTGATTTCAGAGAGAGGAAAGGAGAGAGAGAGAGAAACATCAATGATGAGAGAGTCATTGATCGGCTGCCTCCTGAGCGCGCCTGACTGGGGATCGAGCCTGCAACCCGGGCATGTGCCCTGACCGGGAATCAAACCCTGATCACCTCGATCCCAGGTCGACGCTCAACTGCTGAGCCACGGTTGGCCGGGCTTGATGTAGTTTAGAAATTAGTGTGGTATTCTATTTGTTGTAATGTTGCTTCTTATTTCCTTAGTTGTCTTCTTTGTTTGGTTTGGGACTTATTTTTAATAGTAATTTTTTTAGAAACAATAAAATAACAGCAGTATTATTTTATATTTTGAAGGTGATTCTTGATTGCTTAAGCTTAAGTTTTTAAGTGACTGCACAAACATAATTGGTGTTTTTTTGGTGGTAGTAATGATTTTTCAGTCCTTTGTAACTCTAAACATTTTGCTTTTTTCTTGTTTCGTGTTGTCTATTTGCATTTTGAATTTCATATAATTAAGCAACTAATAACCAAAATAAAATTTTAAGCTTTCTTTTGTTAATAGAGATACCTAAACAATGGGAATCGAACCTAAAATGTGAAAGCTTTGATCTCTAAGAACAATGATCAGTTTTAATAGGCTTAACAAATGTGTTTATACGTAATGGAATTAGAGGGCTACCACTTTTAAAATCCCTGATGAAATGTCAAAATTATTTGCCAAGATAACCATTTTCTGCATTGAAAGCATGCCATTAAGAAGTAATGAGAGTTCTGGTTTGCAGAATATCTCATTACCTTTATTAGTAAGAAAGCTATAAATTATATTGAAGAACCATGGAAATCTTAGTGTTATTATTTTTACTTTTACAAGGTTTAAAAGCTACTCATAAAATATATTAAAATGCTTTGAGTAAAAAGTATACTCCTTTATATAAATTGCTGCTTTTAATTGTTTTGTTTTTAATATATTTGGATTGGAGAGGGTAGTAAGAAAACTGTAATTTTTGATGTGTAGAAATCTTTCTGGTGAATGCAAATTATGTATTATGTGAGACCCTTTCCTTAGATTATAATTTAAAAGCACTTGGGAATATAATTATCTTTGCTTTCACTGAAAAAAAATTTAGAATAACCATTTTGGCTATTCCATGAGTATTCCTTTAGGAAAAATAAGATGCTTCATAGTATTAGAGGAGTGCAGAGGGAATTGGGGGTCATATTCTATTAATAGTTTCTCTTTTTTTGTTTTGTTTTGTTTCACATCAATATTTAGATACTTTTTTCTATCGTGATTATTTCATATTCTTATGGCTGTTAAGTAAGTAAAAATAGTAAAGTAATTAGAAAATTTATTTTTAAATTAGTTTACGAATGCTGCTTGCAAAGTTTATCATGTTAACATCGGCAAAGACCCTATTCCCAAATAAGGTCACATCCACAGGTACCAGGGATTAGGACTTGAACAGATCTCTTTGTGGGAGCACAATTCAATCCACAACAGACACCTTAGGTAAAGGGGAGATGTCTAACAGTTTTGTTTGAGTGATAGCTCATTGTGGTTTTGATTTGCATTTCCCCGATGATTAGTGATGTACATTTTCATGTACTGGGCTAGGGTTTGCAGGAGCCTGCTGGTAACCTGGTGCCCTAGATGCTGCCTGGGAACTTGAGAGCCATCTTACTTGGGTTCCTAGAGCCAACAGGTAGATGCTGGTACAACCTGGAGTCTGGGTTTGTGGGATCCTTCCGAGGAGGCACCAAGGGCCGCCCAGGAAAGTAGGCCTTTGCGGGATGGGTTGTCTGCAGTGCAATTGGGCACTCATTTACTTTCCTTCTCCAGTGTGGCAGGTATCTCTCTGTGCTGGGCTGCCTGGGCTTAGAGGAGGGGTGATGGGGTTAATGTGACTCTATCTTTTCTATTCTCAATGCGCCTTTTCTTATTTCTCTGCTTCATCCACACACTGTAATCCATCGCCTGGAATCCTAAGCTCTTGTGAAGTTATTTTCATGCACGAATAGTTGTTCAAATTGATGTTTCTGAGCACCAGAAATTCCTCTGCTGCCATCTTGCTGAAATCACTCCCAGTTTTTCAATTGGGTGTCAAGAAAGCTTAGAGCCGGTTTTTATACTTAATCACGGATACTATGTTGGCTAATCCTTTAGTTCTATTTGCTTTCTTCCTTCTTTGTGAATTTTTGTGCTTCATTTTTAGTGTGTGTGAGTTTCTGTTAAGCCACTTCAAAGCCAGTAACAAATAAGTGTGTTTGATTCCTTTCTCAGTGGTGTAAGTTTGTTAGATTGTAGGAGATGGAAGAGAATGGAGAAAAAAGTGCAGAAAAAGGTGTAATTGTGCTTGGCTCTTTGTATTCCTAACCATAGACATTGAGTGAGTGACTTAGTCATAAACTTCTGTTGAGAAACTCTCCTTTGGATAACCACAAGTTGTGATTAAATAGTACACATGTCCTGTCTTTGTTCTTTTTCTAAGTAAAATATAAAGGGTTCAAATAATATAAGCACGTGAACAGTAAGGAAAACTCTTCCTTATTTACACTTGTTTTCACAAGCCTTTATCCTGCTGTAATGTTAAGATTTTAGAATCCTCCCTTCATCTTCTTCCCAGTAGTAGCCTGCCAACAAACTTTTGCTTAATTGTTCTTGAACTGGTAAAATCTCTTCATATTGAATGTCTGAAATTATTTGAAGAGATGAAAATAATTGGTATTATTTGGAATCATTTTTGTGAAGAACTTCAGAATACACTTTTAGCTCATCACACTTGAGGCTTTAGTACTTTCGTATTACAACATGACATTTTAAAGTGTTCCAGTTTAGTAAGAAGTGGATCCTAAACTGAGTTTTGCACGTGTAGCAGGAAAGAGGCCGTGACTGTCATATGTTCAAAGTCATAGGAGAGAGGATTTTTTCCCCCATTTTCACCAGTCCGATGGGAAAAACTACATTACAAAACCAAAGAAAGCTGTTCTCTATGAGCCACATCTCAATTTACAGAATAGGACTTAACACAGGACAAACTTCTACCACAGATTATTCACATGTCAAGA
Source organism: Miniopterus natalensis (assembly GCF_054644295.1). Classification (NCBI taxonomy): domain Eukaryota; kingdom Metazoa; phylum Chordata; class Mammalia; order Chiroptera; family Miniopteridae; genus Miniopterus; species Miniopterus natalensis. The sequence goes on along the minus strand of NC_142085.1, from coordinate 51,820,276 downwards.
ACTTGTCTTTGTGAATGAGCAGAACAGGAATCACTGTTAAGTGGTCTCACACCCTTGCTCTACCGGACTTGAGTGGAATGAAATCCTGGGGTATCATGAACAAGCAGTTGAATTGATGATAGCAAGGTCTTCATGGCTTACACACATGGCAGTATAAACAGTTTTCGTATTTTTCCCTATTATGTTAAGTTTTAGGGTAAAACTAAAGGATTGTATCCTTTACAAGCTTATGTGATGATACTAGACTTTAGTATGTATGTTCTGGGATTATTGGAGAGTGTTTTAAATCAACAAAAAGAAGTATAAGGAGAATTCTACTCTAGCTGTAAGCACATGTGGTCTAAAAAGTATTTTCTTAAATGTTCCATTTTGAATTAAATATTATAGAAACCTCCCCCCCCTGCTCTCAGCACTCCATGCTCTCTTCCTTCAAGCTTTAGACTGTTTTATTGAATTATACTTTGCTTCTTTATTTTACATTACTTGAGACATTTTTAACTAAAAATAGTATAGAATTTTTTTAAACATGAAATACCAAGATTACATTCTTTAGCTTTAACTTGACCACATCATATATTTTCAACAAAGAATACGCAGTAAGAATACCTTTATATTTGAAGAGTTCCCAATTCATTGTTATATTTCCATTTTATAATTGAAGGCTGTCATCTTTGACATAAATACAACTAGGTACTTCAGAGGACGTTGTGCTTTACACGTGAACTGATGGGAGAGGGAGGAACATAAAAAATGTAGAGAAGGAAGTAGTTGGAACTAACTGATTTGTTGTAGTGTCCTAAGGGGCAGGTATAATCTGCTAGCTGTCAGATTCCATTACGGGAGCTGTTGCCATCCATCAGAGCTGACATGCGTATAGCAGAGGTTAGTGTAACTGTAATTATATGTATGTTTATGGAATCTAAACCATGTGACATTTTAGATTTATAAGCTTGTTGGTTGAGTAGGTATGTGATTATGTATTTTTAAAAGGAAGATGGACTTCCTAAGTTTTGCAAACTGTTGTCTGGTCTGCATCTATAGCATTAGATTGTAATTTGTAACAACTTCAGGCTGTTTTCACCACAGAAAATGTATTAAGCAAGCATTCATGAATACTGCTCATTAACTTAGTTAATAGATTCTAACATTTTCAACTGAATGAACCATATTTTATCAGTTGTAAGACACATTTAAAAAATTTATGTGATTATGCTTTTCTTTGAACTTCTTAGTGACTTACGTAATTTGCAATTTAATTGTCACCACATTATTGTCTCTGTAAGTTAATTATAAGAAAGAGTTGGCACAATATTCTATGTTCATGGTGAGGTAGGTAGCCAAGCTTTATTTATTATTATAATTTAATGGTGTACTCTGTAGCTTTCCTAATGTTTACTAATAATCTTGCTTATTTTATAATTTAATGTGACATAAATTTACAGTTTATGAGAATTACTGTTTTGAGAACAGATAGGCTTGTTTTTCATAAAAAGAGTTGCTAGTAAGTGATGGCAAGGTATATTTATAATAATATATCTTGCGTTATTTTATTTTATTATTTTTTTAATCCTCAGCCAAGGACATGCTTTTATTGACTTAGAGAGGGAGGAAGGGGGGGGGGAGAGAGAGAAACATCGATTGGCCACCTCCCTTACTCCCCCCAACCAGGATCAAACCCAAAACCTGGGTATGTGCCCTGACCTGGAATTCAACCTGCGACCCTTTGGTGCACAGGATGACACTCCAGCCAACTGAGCCATACTGGCCAGGGCTTGGGTTATTTTAAATTTGTAATTTTTAAAAGTAGACTAGTTTATTATAATGTAAGACATGTTAATTAGTGCACAGTGAATGTTTCAGTCCATTTTAGAACTCAAAATTTATTATATATCCATTTATATTTAGTTCCAGTAGCATATTCTTTCCATAAAGTTTTATATGATCTCCACATTGCCACTTAGCTTTAGCAAGTAAACTAGGTAGCTTTGGATTTGTAGTATTTCACACCTTAGACATGAATTCCTTAATCTATTTAATTAGTTTGCCAATTAATGTTGTGTTGAAGCACAACTGTTAAATTTTGTGGTCAGTGTAGTTCATTTCAAAATGATAGCAGTGATATCTCTAATAATGTACCAGGTTATATTGATAAATTAGATTGTGCATTTGTTAAGAATTTGTCATTTGCAATCTAAAAAAAAAAAAAAAAAGATTATCATCCCTGTAGGTGACTTCAAAACTGACATTAAATAACAAAAGTGTTGAGAGAACAATCTGACCCTCGTCTCTGTTAACCTCTTCAAAGCAGGGTTGTACTGTGATTCTCAACAGTCTCTATAATCTGATGGACTGGCTAAGAATAGCTTTTTTTGTTACCTCATGTGTTCTTTGAATTATCCACTTATAGGATTATTTCCTAATGTAATGTTATTATAGTAGAAGATGTTATTAAACTTGTCATCTTTTTCTCTGTCCTTTTAGAAGACACAAACAGTTCAACATGTGAAAGGCAAATAGATAACATAATCAAAGCTTCAAGTCAAATGGTCCGCTTCCGTGAAGTTCTCACAAATACCCCAGGCCTACCTCCCACTCTGTATGCCTTGGATCACCCGTGGCTCACTGTTTGGGTTCCTGTTACCTGCCAGTTATACTGTAGGATACATATTAGTTTTTGGTATAAAGTACTACATATATACTTGATACTAAAGGGCATTTTTTAAAACCTGGGTATCAGTAGTAAAGTTTCCTCTAAATTTGCATAGCCACAAACAGGTGATCATTCCTAGAGTGGATCCTTGGTATCCTTTTTCATTTCCATGTGCTTTGTTCACTTCTTTGTCCCTTTTCAAATAAGGGCCATTGTCAGTTTATGCAGGTTTAAAAGTTAGTGTTGTTTGTTTTTTACATTGTAAGATGCTTTTTTCAAAACGTTATGTATTTTGTACACTTTACCCTACAATTTGATGACTGACTACCTCATTGATTTTTAAATAACTGTTTAAGCCCCGCTGGGCGTGGCTCAGCGGTTGAGCGTCAACCTATGATTCAGGTGATCGCAGTTCGATTCCTGGTCAGGGCACATGCCCAGGTTGCGAGCTTGATCCCCAATGACTCTCTCATCATTGATGTTTCTGTCTGTCTCTCTCCCTCCTTTCCTCTCTCTGAAATCAATAAAGATATATTTTTTAAAATAAATAAATAAATAAATAACTGTTTAACATCACAACCTAGAGAAAGGTCCTGTTGAAGTGACCATTGCCTACAGTGAATTGGTTGGATATCATTCTGGGATATTTTTAACATTTTTTGTTTGATCCGTACATAGGTGGCCAGTCTTACTTCTTTTTGAATGACACAGCTGAAATCTAAATAATCTATTTGACTTTTTTAACGTTTCAATTTGATTACCTTTTCTTGTCTTATAGATGCTTGTGACCACACCAGAAAAATGGGATGTAGTGACAAGAAAGAGTGTTGGGGATGTGGCTCTTTCCCAAATTGTAAAGCTCCTTATTCTCGATGAAGTTCATTTGCTGCATGAAGACAGAGGACCAGTGTTAGAAAGCATAGTGGCACGTACTTTACGGCAGGTAAGAGAAAGTGACTTAAAAGCTTATTTTGGAGGGATGAGTAATGTTTTAAATTTAAATGTAGCATTCAAAGAAATAGTAATATGTATTTCTCATGGGGATAAAGTTAATTTTACTATGGAGAAAACTTTAGCTACTTCATTTTCATGTTAAAATTACTCTATTTTCCTTCTAAGTCTTATTTTATTGATGTCTCTAACTAAATACTGGAAAGCTTTTGTTCTAACTTTATACTCTCTTTCTTTGTACATTTTTAGCACTTATCAGTCTTCCTTATAATTTCACAACTTGCTATAATTAATTATACCTTCATCTGTATCCCATACTAGATTTTAATCTCCTTGACAGAAGGGTCTGTGTGATTCTTCTCATATTTCCCATGTGCTACTAGCACAGTTCTCGCAATTACTATTATTAAATAGCAAAGTACCTGTTTTTATTTATTCCTTGTGATTACCAGATTGTCCCAATAGATGGCAGTGTTTTACATAGCACTTCAACATTGGTAACTAACAAGAGCCTTAGGGAACTATTTTAATTCAGTGTAGATTCTGTTCTGGTTCTGAGTTGAATGGTGGTATTAGGGACTAAATTCACAACACACTTCGCATGTTTAGAGAAACTTGGAAAAGAGAAAAGTGTAAGGAAGGCCAAATCTGTTGTAGTGAACAACACTGAACTAATACTGTCTTCTTAACTGCTTTCAATGATTACAGAGACTATTCAAACTTAGATTTTATGTGATGGAAAATGTCATAAAAATTTACTGCCTAGTTTGGGGGCTAATAATAAAGAGGAAGCTGCAGAATATTAATTTTATCATTTTCAACAATAATTTTTTGGTGAATATGTATAGTGTATAGAGCTTTGAGATTTAGCTTAGGATATAAAGTTCCAAATTATCCCTATTTAAATGGAAATATTTCTCATACAGGCTTATCTGTATTGAGAATTATAGGGTTGTATTTTTTCAATTAAAAAATACAGGGGGTTTTTTAAATTGATTTTTATCAGAAAAGTATCTCTGGTGTTTGTAGGGTATCATGTATTTTAAAAGAACTTAAAATATATTTAATAACTTCTGTATTGTAAATAATAATTTTAAAACCAAAAATCAGTGTGTTTTTTTCCTTTCAAATCACAACCAGTAGTGCTTAGAACTATTATATAATCAAAAATCATCATTTTAAATCCTAAAAAGAGTTCTTATCACAACATGTAAAAGAAATTTCTTAAACAATGGATGTGTTTATCTTTTCTTCTTTAGAGTTCTTTAGTTTTGGTTGGTTTGGACTTGGGTTTTTACTAATATTCATAAGATTTCTTTAATGAAAGCAAATATATTGTAAAAAGTGGTATATGTATTTGTGCTTTAATTTTCTTCCATTTCTGTCTATATGTGTGAATCTGGGTCTTATTCAGTGCTATATCCCCACTGACTTAAGGTTGGGTCCTAAGCCAGTGTCGATGGATGGGTGATTCTGAAAGTATTCATACTACTCACATTAGACCACTTTACTTACACCCACTGAGTGTTCTCGACTGATCAAACTTATCAACAGCTTCTTCAGAAAACTGCTATGAAGTTGTTGATAGCGTCATCATGGGATCATAATAGTGTACTTTAATTATTAAGTGAATATAATTTTTGTTCATCCCTTGGTTTTATCTTTCTAGGTATATGACACTGTCATGAGAGAATATGGCCTATATTATGTTTAATTTATGGAATTTACTGTGTTTTTGTGACCTTGATGCACTTTTAGGAAAAAAGAAAAAAATATTTAACTAATAGGATTTTTCCAATTCAGGAAATCTACTAAACTTAAATTTTCAATTATTATACATCATCCCAGATGCTACGTTTAGGCCAGTTTCTTTTTTATTATCTGTCTTCTAGGTTACGTATTATTATTCTGTATTTCTTGGGGGATCTTGTTTTATTGTGACTGTCTCATACTTTATATTTACTAAACTTATTTTAAACTTAATAAAAATCAATATGTGTTGAATCTACATCATACATTAATTAAAATAATCTATATAGGTTGAATCTACACAGAGTATGATAAGGATTCTTGGACTTTCTGCAACTTTACCCAACTACCTCGATGTTGCTACATTTTTACATGTTAATCCCTACATTGGCCTTTTCTACTTTGATGGCCGTTTTCGACCAGTTCCTCTTGGACAGACATTTCTGGGGGTTAAAAGTGCAAATAAGGTAAGTATTCATTTTAATAATTATATTTTTTTTTCTAAAAATATTTCTGCCCTAGCCAGTTTTGCTCAGTGGTTAGAGCATTGGCCCACAGGCTGAAGCATCCCAGGTTTGCTTCCTGCCAAGGGCACCTACCTTGGCTGTAGGCTCAGTCCCCGGCCCCGGTCGGTGCTCAAGCAGGAGGCAACCAATCTGTGTGTCTCTCTCACATCGATGTTTCTATCTCTCTCTCTTCCCCTTCCACTCTCTCTGAAAAAGCAATGGAAAAAAAATATCCTCGGGTGAGGACTAAAAAACTTAAAATATAATAAAGTAATAAAATAAATAATAAAAATAAAATAATATAAAATAAAATTAAAATGTTTCTGTTGATATATTGATTAATGCTTATTTGGGATTAGAGACTCCAGAAGACCATTTCAGCAGCATTGCAAATATAACATCCTAGACAGAGTCAAGCAGCTTCTCAACTATATGTAGTACAGTAATTCCCCCTACAAAAAGTTGCTTACAGTAGTTTGCATTGCTATTATCAATGTATATTTTGTGTTCCTAAGCTAGGAACACAATTATAAGAATAGACATTTCAAAAAGTTATTTTGATATGATTGAAGAACGATGTAAAATAATAAAAGGCTCTCATTAAACCAGTAATACATATTTTGGTATATTATTTATCTAAAATAACTTACATGCAAGTGGAAAATATCTTCATGATAGCAACTATTAAGGGAAGTGCTCTGTTTAACTTACGTTTTATAATGAATGTATATCAATTATATATACACATATATATAAGTGGCATTTCTGAAATTTCTTATAATACATTAACAGCTTGTTTATCTAGTTTGTTAGTAGTATTACGTGGTACCGTTTGAATGATTAGGGTGCTTATTTCGGACTTTTATTTATTTTTTAATATGTTATCCTTTTATTTATTTTATTTTATTATTTTTATATTTTATTGTAGTATTTTATTTTATTATTTATTTTATATTTATTTTTTTCATCACCGTTTATCCCCTCTTTTCCCTCTTCTACACCCATCTACCCCCCTCCCTCTCACAGTCACTAAGCTGTTACTCTCTCTCTTTCTTTTTTGCACGGTTTCTTCACCCACCACCACCAACAACACAGCTGTCTGCCTGCTCTCTATCTATTAGTCTATCTCTATTTTGCCTGGTAATTCAGTTTATTAAATTCCACATATGAATGAATCATATGGTACTTGTCTTTTTCTCTTACTGGCTTATTTTGCTTAGCATAATGTTCTCCAGCTCCATCCATGAGGACTTTTATTTTAAAATAAAATGAAAGAATACTTTAATTTGCCTTAAATTTATATACATTTATCATTCTGTTTAACAGCATTTTTTTTTTCTGTAGAAGAAATACTTCAGGAGAATATTTACCATATTTACCATTTTTAAAGGCCATATGATCCCTTTAAAAAAAAAGAATCATGTGTTACTAGATTAATTTTGATTGTTACTATATTACATTGCTTCTTATCCAAAAACAACGTTATTAGTAAAATAGGGCCATTTTTATTGTACATTATTATAAATAAAATACTCATCTAAAAGATAGCAGAAGTGACTGTCACTACAAGTTAATATGCCCCATTTGCATTGCATAAAAGTAAGCTACCTTTAGAATTGCAGGGAGGCTTTTCCGACTTATGCACATAAAGATAGTTTATGATATGATGATAGTTATAAAAAAAAATTCATTAATTGCTTCAACCATTATTTAGTATTCCTTACTGGTTTTTTTTTAATCATGTTTTTATATATATTTATTCATTTACTTTTAATGTGCCATCAGCTATCGTATAAATGTAGAGCAGTTTCTTGATAGCTTTAGTGTTCTTTCAGCTTTATCATTTAAATGATAGCAGATGGTTACCTCAGAAAGGCATATATAGGAGAAGAAAATTTTTTCAGATGCTTGTCATCCACTTTAAACCTCTTTTCATTTCATCATATTAAAGCTAATTCAATTCAAACTATTTTCACCATAATGTGTTAGTATTATAATCATAACAGTAATGATGTTAGATGATGAACCATCATAATTATTTTGGAGGTTTAGAAATTTGGCAAAATTTTAAAAAATAGCTTTTACATATCTTACATAGTATAAACAGTAAATTAATTATACATATTATAAATATAGATTTTTGTCTTACTAAAATGTATTATTTTTACACTCAGCTGTAATATACAGTTGGTAACCATTAAGCATTTCCCCAGGGTGTCTGTTGTTTAATATAGTTTCTAACCAGTTGTTAATTTGTCATTTTCTTTAAGAAGAAATCCTTACAAGTTTCTCAGAGTTTCATTTGGAAAGTCATGATATGATTCAGTTGTTATAGAACATGAAAAATGGTGTATGTGACATGTCTAATTTGAAATATATAATTACTTTGGCCAGAACTCAACCTAAAGTACACTGAAAAATTATTAGCAGTTTTATTTGGAAAAGTTGTTTTTTTGAATCATTAATGGGGAGTAAATTATCTTGTGATTATCTCATCTACCTTAGTATCTTAGGGTAAAACATGAGTTTCAGATGCTAAAGTGTTTATATTATTAAAACAAAACATCTAAATCATAGTCATTTCAGATGTATATGACATTTTCCTCCCCTCCGAACTCTTAATAAATGTTAAGTAAAGAGATACAGGCTGTGTCAGATGCCTCCTCCTTTGGATTAACCACCTCCTTTTTGATTGGAAGTTTTCTCATCATTAATAGGGAAAATGAAACCCTTTCTTAATTCATAAATTTGATACTAAATTTCCAATTAATCAGAAATATGTTTCTGTAGAAAACCATCTACCTTTCTACTTACACATTACAGAAATAGTATGTTTCTTTAGATTTCAGTTTTATATACCATGACATTCTATTGGTAATGTTCTGGTAATTTTGAGAATTACACAGGAAAACGCTATGGGTTGTAGAATGAAACAGAAGAAAAACAGCCTGAAGAATGTGCTTGTCTGGGAAAAGCAGAGAAAAGAACTTTAAAATTATTCTAAAATATGTGTAATTAGTAAAGTATCCTTAAAAGTACTGTCTTTAAAAAACTTGGCACTCTTAGAAAGTTAGTACTCCAAAAGTATTGTATAATGTGTTTTATTTGTATTTTTTAATAACATTGTGTTTGTTTCTGTTGGGTTGTTGTAGGTTAGATATTTATATTGCCTTTGCTATTTCTGCATTCTCACCAGTCTGAAAGTAAATAAAGATGCATTGTAATTGGCAGGGTTTTTGTAGTTAGAAAGTTTATAATTGCTTCATTTGATGTTTTTTATGTTTTAAACACTTCAAGGTGCAACAGTTGAATAACATGGATGAAGTATGCTATGAAAATGTTTTGAAGCAAGTGAAGGCTGGACACCAGGTATACATTATTTTATCCTGTTTTAAACAATGCTGTGTTTTTGCTTCATACAGTGACCCTCTGGTCTTTTGCCTTTGTAGTTTTATTTTTTAAATGCTGTGTAAATATGACTGGTATAAAAGAGACTGAGCAAAATGAGTTTAAGCAAATTTAACTCTTGAGCACACCAAAAAGCAAAAATAAGGGGGGAAAAATACTGCTAATTTTACCACCCAAAGATAGTTTCTGTTGGTGTATGTCTTTCCATTTGTTAAAATGTATTTTATTCCTTATCTTCAGTTATTTCTCTGATTTCTATAATCTATTTATTATGTTTTCCCTATCCAAAAATATGACAGATCCATAAATAGAAACAATGACATTAAAATGTAAATAAACACTTAGATTAAAGATGTCAGATTTTCAAAAAGATTAGTTGGTGTGCTTTATGCAATATTGTCCTTTTAGGTTTTGTGTACCAGTAGGACAGGTCGTGTTAAGATTGGGTTACAAGGAAATCTTGTTGGTTAAGTTCCTAGTATAGTGTCATGGGCATGGAGACTCCTTGGTAAATATAATTTGATTGTGATGAATTGCCTCATCTTCAAAGATTAAACATCCTTAGTGAGGTGGGATATTGGGAAGTATAAAAACCACCAGGACTATGGACCACTAGTTGATAGTGGCCTCTAGTATTGCTAGTCTTACAAATCCCCAAACCAGTATCTTCAGATTGTAAGTGCTAAGTTGTTAAGAGAGTACCTTAGTCTTTTACATTAATGCAGTCATCTCAAGTTAAAAGCTCTTTTGCAACATAATTTGAGAACAAAGCTCTTTTTCGTTTCTTTAAATTACCTGTGTTATGTGTGTAACTTTGAAAAAGTTGCCGCAAACTGAAATATTTTCCTGTTTCATTCATTTCAAAGAAATTGTTCTATTTAAGTCTTCTATTTGCAAGTTGCTCTGCCAAGTACTATTTCGCCAGTAAGCGCATTTAGCTTGATCCCTGGCAGCTTCTGCTGACTGCCTTTGTAGTATGTCCAGGGCTGAAGTTGTAGTGCAGATACTTGGAAAAGAGGACTATTGCACATTTTGATTTTGGAAGCTGAGGTAGATACCAATTTCAACAAAGCTAGCCAGCTTTGATTTAATTCATCACACAGGAATCACTACTTCACAGGATCTTTGGTTACTGAGGCCCATATGGAAGTTTATTTTCAGGGGCTTAGAACCCCTCACTGGATTATTTTTCCCTTTCCTAGCTCCTTGGAGTAATACCTTCAGTAAGCTGTGTGGTCCTCTGCTTTTATTAAAAAGTTAACAGAACTTCCAAATAGAATAGAGTTTCTGAGTTGTGTTTCTTCCCCTCTTAATTGAGGTTGAATATAATGCTATCCCAGTTACTAGATGTCTTTGTATAAGATTCCAAGTGATAAATTTCAACAAATGAATTTATATGTATCTATCTATCAGAAAATGAAAAATATATAATTCAGCCATCTATTTTATTATCTAAAAAACTGACCATCAAATTAACTCTTCAATTATATTATTTTGCCTAACTCTCTTGACTGAAAGGTCTAACTATATGTGCATCATTCTGAGAGACCCTTCTGTTTAAATGTTTTAATGTATGTATAAGCACAGTAAATTATGTGTTTGTGTGTGTGCATGTGTGTGTGTGAGTGTGTGTGTCGAGACAGGTAGAGACAGAAATAGAAAGACAGGCAGAGAGCTTTGCTTCTGAAATTCAGTTACAGCCATAACTAACTGCACATTAGTGCAGTGTTATTAAGCAGCCAACTACATATTCAGTAAAGGTGCTTTTCCTTGTCAAGTGAACATAAATTATTTCTTGTGGGGCTGTGTACTTAATGAACTTTAGCTTTATTTTGTTGCCTTTTAAATATATTTTAGCAGTTAGTGTATAGCACTAAGAAATTTAAGTCTGTTCTAGTCCAGGAAAACAGAATTTTCTCTGCTACCACTTCTCCCTGCCAACCCAGTTAAAATATCCTTCCAGGGAGTATTCCTTGATTTTGTTTTGTTTTCTTAACCTGCAGGTTGTTTTGATATTTTGGATTTTCTTCCTAGTTGTGGTTTACTTTCATTTTATCAGAGCAGCTACTTTTCAGACCATTATTAAGTAGACTGATAACATGTCCATTTTTAAAAAACCAAAAACTATAACTCTCAGGAAAATAATTCTTTTCATGATAAAAAATTAATTTTTAAAAATATACAAATGAATTCATTTTGTTTTTTTCCATTTAGATTAAATTAGAGTAGAGCACATTTCATCTTCAAATGCCATGCTAATGGTCTCTGATCGTACATTCCATGGGTTTCAGTATACCAGGCACCCAAACTTGTGTGCTTGTGTACTTAATAGATTTTATGTGCAGCTTTGCCTGAAAAGTATTAAAAACAGTAGGAGGCAGTTGTGTTCCACTCAAGCATGTGTGATGACAGATGGAGAAAATCTTTTCCTGTTGACTTTTCAACAGTCATACTCTGCAAGACTTCAAGCTCTTCTTGGCTATTGGGAAATTAAAAGTTGACGATTCAGCCTTTAATTTTGATCCATCTGCTCAAACTAATGAGACGTCTCATTTGTAAGCTTCTCTTTGTGTTACCAAATGCAAGTACAGCTTTATCATTCCTGTTAATAATTCCCCTCCTCCTGTGTAACTTGCAGAATGGGAAAATAATTGATGCCTTATCCCTATTGAGATTTTTCTTGTTATACAAACTTTGTTACAATGAGAGGAAAAGAAATTAGAAACTTCCTCAGAGATTATGGCATATTTATAAGTCAATTTGTTCATTTTTCACATTATCAAAAAAGTTAAGATCCTTCTTTAATAGCTTCTTACTCAAAAATCTACCTCCAGTTTCAAGGTTTTACAGTGTTAAAGAGAAAAAAGTCATCTTCAACTTGGATTAACATTAAACACCAGCCTTTTCCTTACTCACATGTGTATTTTGTTTTCTGTTTCTTCATGGTTTATAAGTTCTCAGTAGGTGTTTGTTTCTAATAAGAAACCACCTTTTGGAATTAACTAATAATTATAGATTAACTTATTACTATCTGAAGGAAATTATTTTTATTTTTTAGCATTGCTTCTTAGTTTATATACAATTAATTATGTACAATTGAAACAAATTTTACCATGCTAATACTTTAATAATAGAACTTTCCATTTGCTCTTTTGCCTAAAAAATTTTCCTTCCTCCAGACACAAGCCCCACTAACTCTTGGTACCAGGGTTTCCGTCATTTGTGTAACATGACCTTTTGTGTGTGAATTACTTGAATGTTGCTTCCTGTTAGCCTTCTTTGCTCCTCTCCCAACTGAGACATATTCCCAAAGGAATATAAAAATATAGGAAGGAGACATTGTAGCAATTAGGAGCCCAAAATGAGCTCCTTTGAAGGGCCGGTGCCCCTTGGGCGGGCATCCCCTCCTTCCATGTCTACCATGGGCCCCTTTCTCCCTCCTTTCCCACCCGCCGTCCTGCCTCCGCAGAGTTGCTCTCCTTTCCTCTGAGCTTTTGCATCACTCGCGCCCTGCGCCGGGCACGTTCTTCCTTCCTCTCTGCTTAGCTGTCCTTTACTCAGCCCTTCCCGCCTCATTTTTCCCTTTTTCTTTTCACCTCCCTGACTCTTTCACCTTCCTGTTATTAACTATGTAAGAACACGATGTATGTCTTCATATTTCTAGCTGTAGTTTTGCCTTTTTTTCCTGGCTGTTTTTGTTTGATCCCACTTTTCATGATAAGAGTTTAAGTCCCATAAGGAAAGGGGCTGTCTCTGGTTTTGCTCATCACTGTTTAGTCATGGCCTTGCCGGGCCCTGGCAGCAGTTGGTGCTGGGATAGAGTTTGATGAATAAGTAGAAGGAAGAGATAGAGTCTTCATAAGTCTGAATCTATTCTTAAAGGAGTAGGTGGCAGCCAACTCAAGGAAAGTTTAAGAAGGTGATCTTTAGTTCCATGGTAAGCTGAACATTTAGGTTGAGGGGAGGCCAACCCGGAGATGTGGAAAGATATCAAGATTGTTTTGGCTACCTTATTAAGAAACTTGTTTCCCCTGTAAAGATCAATTAAAGAATATTGGCATTCTTATAAAAAATGTTTTATTATATAAATTTACTCTTAATGTTATTTCATCTAGTTATAGTCATTTCTGTTGGACATATTAAATTACCTCATTTTCTGTTCATTTAAGATATTTATCTGACTTAGCTATTTTTCATGGTATAGACATCATTTGTACCACCGGTTATTTTAAGTTAATATATCATTTCTTTCTTTTATTTCTATTCATTAAGTCCTAGAGGAGAAATTTTACTTTTTTAAGAGAACAGAGAAAAATTCCATTTTTCTGAAATATAGTTTACCATAAGAGTACTCAATTATATACATATAAAAGTTTCTTTATTAACCATGTCATGTTCTCTTCATTTGCAAAAGGAATCCTTTTTAATATGCAATATATGTATTGTATTTTTCCTTCATTGTTATTAACATTACTTTTTTCCTAAATCTTCAGGAACTTTTTGGTTACTGAAGTCATACATTGTTGTAACAAGTGAGTCAACACAAAAGTGTAAAAAGGAAAGAAAAAGCCAATGAATGACTTTTCCCTCCCCTCACCTCACCCCCAATACTCCTGCCCCTGAAATGTATTCCATTTTCTCTTGGCACATACAGACATACACAAGTATGTACATATCTTTAGGCACTTGACCTTTTTAAATTTGGTAATCAGTGGTTTCTGGAATTAGAGCACAAATGGGCAGAGCACAGTGGAACAGTTTGGCTCACAATGATGTTTAGAAATTTTGAGGATATAAACTAAGTTTAGAGCTAGCCTTGTACAGTCTACGGATCTTTAGCCAAAAGATCAAAAGAAAAAAATGCTGTGCATAATTTTGGGGGAAAAAGGGAAGCACAACAAATAATTTTATTTTCCCCAAACTGGTTTTCTCTATATTAAATTCATTATGGAACACCAGGGAACATATTTAATCATTCAAACCTGGAAAGCAAAGCTTATGCCCCATCCACCCCTGCTTAGTGTAACTCCCTTTTAGAAGTTACCGACTTTTCCATCCATTTCTCTTGCTTCCTGTCTTCTTTGACGCACCTCTTCATGAGCTACGTTGCAAAATGTGAAGATAGTACAAGTTGTTTTGTTCTCTAATACGTAAATGCATGTTTTCTGACACAAATGCACATTGTTCATAAAAAGTAAAGTTAGTTAAATTATATATAATTTAAATTTTGTTGTTTGAAAGATTCCATATAGATCCACAGCTGAGTTATTTCAAGTATTCCAGATGGAGGAAGTGATTTTATTAGGTTATTTGGTAATTTATGTGAGTTTTGTAATTTCAGCATTAGATTACAATAAATATATGATAAGGTTAAATAATATAAAAAAGTATTGACTCTTTTGTGGTATTCACTTTTGTCAAATACTTTGTATATTTTGTATTTTCATTAATTCTGTTGAAAATAAAACCTAATTTACATGCATGTTTATTTTATACTGTGTTATTTGAATTATATTTTAAAATAACAGTAATATAAACTAAGGAAGTACTAAAACAATGTAGGCTTGTAATCATTTTTCTGTCTTTTTTAACACCATTGAAAATTCTCTAGACAGCTATTCAGAGTCTTTTACATTAAATTGCCAGAAGTTAATTTGACAGCTATTTATTTCATTTTAGGAAATGATATATTGAATCTCTTTATTAACTGGTTTCCAGCTGATATTTGGACTTGGAAGCAGTGGGAGATATATTTAATAAGTTTAGTTACCACAGGAATTTGTTGACTCTATTTTTATAGCCATCTTTTGAACAAACAGTACTTTTATTAAAGCAGAGTATAAAAATTTGTGTCCCAAGGAAATCTGATACAACTATTCGTGTGTTTGGCTTGCTAAAAGTGCAAAAAAGGGAGCTGAACATTTGGTCTAAATTAACCATTGCAGATTTTTACTATCTTGTCTTTGGCTGGGTTTTTAATCGTTTTTTTATTGTCATAATAGCATATTTAAGTGTGAAGGAGTGGGAAGAAAGAAGTATCACCATAGTTAATATCATAAAATAGGATTCTGTTTTTAAGAGAATAACATAGTCTCAGATCTCATCTCATTTTTTCTTGGCTTTATAAATGAGTACATGGGAAATTCAGCTCTAACTATATCATGACAAATACAGTGGGCATTTCCAAATTATACAGCATTCGTCAAGGTAGTTGCAGTTCCTAAGATATAGTCAGAGATCTGCTAAGTCTTACGAAGGGTCTAGGCTACTACGCTACCTCCATGCAACCTGCCACAGGCTAACTTTATTATGTACTTTATGTATACAAATGTGCACACTCACAAAGAGAAATAGATACTGAATTAGGGAACAGACCTTATATTTACTCACAGTGCATCTTGTTGGTTGTCCCTCCCTTAGCTTTCCACAGGGCAGCATGGTAAGAACTACTTACGCACACATGGGTTGCACCATAGGAGACGAGCTCAAAAATTATGAAACTTGGAGCTTATATAGTTGTTGCTGGCACATCTGCTCATCCCCCACTTTGGTTTGGGGGACTATGGAGAGGCAGGGAAGAGAAGAAGGGGGGGAGGAAGTGGAGGGAGAGGGAAAGTGATGGACCTAGATTTTTTTTTTTTACTATGGTATTTGATTACTTTGCCTTATAGATGAATTTTCTTGTTTTTCTGGGGTTTTTTAGTATAGAGAATGTCGATTGAAGAGTACAATACAGATTTGTGGAGAAATGAGGTGTTTTTCATTTGTGTTTGAGAAAGTGGCCTAAAGAAATGGAGACAATTAAGAGCCAGTCTAAGAAGAATTACAATTTTGTGCTTTCTTTCCTTTTATAGCAGTACAGTTTTAATTAGTCTAGCTAGTAAATTTGATTGAAAGCATATTGGCTTACTAGGGTTTCTTCAGCTAAAGTAAGTGTTTTTTTAACATATATTCTTTTAGGAAGAATCTCTTCAAGTGTGTTACTTGAGAATATTAAATGCACAGTTGGATGTTAAGGAATTATAAAGACTGATTATTGTCTAAGAAAAGAAATGAAAAATACTGATGGAAACCTTAAAAATACATTTTTATGTTGTTATTTTATGAAATTAGATTCAGTCCAGAACTTCTTATAATGTTGAATAATAATAGACCTTCAAGTCTAGTGGCATCTGTAGAAATGAAATTGTTAGCTCACTAATGAATTTTATTTGCATAGTAATAGACTAGCTGATCTTGCTTAATTTGCTCTACTGAATAGATGTTGCTATTTGGGGGCTATCAATAACAGAGTCAGTGCAGTTTGGACTGTCATGGAGGTCAGTAAAATATTTTTTGTAGTGTGATACTGCAATGTATTGAAGAAAGAATCTTTATTCTGTCTTATTGGTCTTTATTGAGTTGACCTAGGTTTAGCAATGAATTAAGTTGGTCCACATTTATCCTAAGGGGACTGACTAGGAGCAATGTAGTTTGGGTCACATCATTAAGATTTTTGTCATATTTGATTGAGTACATCTTTGACACAGCATTAATTCAGAGTGCTTGGATTTATAAAACTTCATCATTAAATTCCTTCATTATTAAATTATTCATTAAAAGTAGTTGGCTTCAATATATGTACCTTAAAATTTTCATTTATGTGTGTTTGCCTAAATGAACTTCTTAAAATGAATACTACTTATAATATTTAATACTTATGTAGACTGAAATTTAAAAATGAAAATAGATTCTAGATTAATAAACTTCTAAATTACTGAGAATGGTTCATGATTTGGAATCTCTTCTGGAGTCTATTTGCCTTGTTAAGGTCAGAACCATGGTGGGTAGAGTGTCAAATATAGACACTGCTACACGTTCTTTTAGCACATGAACTATATCTGGGTCATCAGTCTTAATTCTAGATATTGAACAGAATGGAGATGGTTTTTAAGACTAAACTAAGGCCATATTGGCAATATTCAGCTGATGTTTATTGAATACCCAGTGTATGCCAGAGACTGTGCTGACGATAGAAAGCACAGACACTGCATTAGTGTTGCTTATAATCTCATGAAAGAAAACAAAGGTTAATCCAAATAACTATACATAAAATAGAAATATACAGATTTGATTGATAACCTTTCACCCACTCATTTTAGATCTGATGATTTTTAGCTCCATCATTCCTCCCATTTCACTGTATATAAGGAGGTGCTTCCTTCCTCCTCTCCTGTTTATTAATTTATTTCTCTATTAACTCAGACTCTTATTTACTCAGAGGGTTATAATTCATTATTATATTACTTATTTCGATGATCGTAATGGCCCAGATTTGGCAAATGGAGCCCCTTCAGGCTGGCTTCTTTGTCTTTTTGACATATGCGTGTCCCAGACTTGAAATTAATCATTTCTGCAAGCAAACCTGTTTCCATTTTAGTGGAGAATGGTCTTTAGAGACCAGTGAAATGTGTTTTATTTTTAAAGTGCATATTTTTACAGATTTTTCCCCAAAAATATCCACCAGAAGAATGAGAGTTGGTAGGTTTCTAGAATTTTCAACCTTTTAACAAAATGAAATGCAATGTTTGGCTTTTTCTTTTTACTAGGAGAGTTTGTCTTATAGCGGCTATTTTCAGACTGTTCCAGTGCTGTGAGGGTAGCACAGGGACCACTGAGTTGGGGAGTGGGAGAGGTGTTCCGTTGGGAGGAAGGTTTGTGTCTCTCAGGTCCGCTTAAGTAGCTTTACTCTTTTAGTAGTTTCTGTTTTTGTGGTGATACCAAGTAGACTGATGTTTCACATATGGAATGTCAGTGTAGCTTTTCATGTAGAGATGGGGTTTGGTCTTCCACTTTGTCATGTTTTTGATATCGAACCAAGTAAACCAGTAGTTTTCCCTTGTGGTCCTGGGATACCAGCTTGAATACTAATTGAATATATTGCTGAGAGTAGTAGCCTAGAAGTTTTCACGAGGCAACTAGTACTCTTCTTTTGCTCAAATCACGTACAAAGTCATGTATTTGCGTATATAAGACAGGCCTGTAGCTGAAAATGCTGTACCAACTGTACAAGCTAGGGCTGAGCCAGAGAGTGGAGGGTTCACCTTTCCACAGCACCCGACCCCAGTGCTGTGGGTTATCCTCACTAATTGTGAACTTTTTGCACACAGACATTTGCACAGTTCCTGCTGTCTTTACTCACCAAAACTTAACACACCTCTGTTGATTTGGGTAAATGCTTTTTAAATAAAAACCCATAACAAAACCAGCTTTTCAATTTAAATGTTTTTGTACACAAAAAGCAAATTTGTGTCACAAATTTGTTAGCATCGTGTATGATATAGAGAATATACTTTGTAAATATATATCTTAAATAGTCCATCATTATAATTTGAATCATTACCAAAATTCCTGTTGAAATATATTATTTGTTTGAAAATTAAGATGGATAATACTCTAATTTGTTCCCTTAAATGCAGGTTATATTTATTAAATCATATTTTTATCAACTTCTGATAAGGTCCCTAAATAATTTTATTTTAGACAAAAATATTTTAAAAACAGCATTTAATAGATCATCATTATGTTTATTTTGACATTAAATTTATGAAAGCATCATAAAATTCATTAGTTCACCTTCTTATTACAGATGACAAAAAAAAGTCAAACATCTAATAAGCTTTGCAATTAAAACTAGAACCTTGGCCATTTCACTTCCTTTTCAATGTTTTTACGTAACCCCACAAAATGGACATTTTCAGTTAACCGGTCTTTGCCCTGCAAAGAGAAAGAGAATGCAGAAAATATGTCTGTAAATTCCATCTAAGAAATCTGGCCTGAGGAAGTCATCAACAGTATGTGCAAAAAACCTTCAACAACCCAATAATTTTCAGTGATAAATTTTTATAAAGATTCAATTCTTTCAAAAAAGTACAATATCTTTCAACTTAAAAAAAATTTTTTTCACAATTTTAAGAAATGAATACCAATTTATATGCCTCTTAAATTCTTACAAGTTTCTCAGTAGAGTTGTTCAGATTGCTATATATGATAATATAAAGTCATATTAAAACTATATAATCAAGGTGCATTCTTTTTAGTATTTACAAAAGAATTAAGAACATACAGGGTGAGGCAAAAGTAGGTTTACAGTTGTGAGTATGCAAAACAGAGTTTATTTTTGTATTACTATTTATTAATTATTCTATTATTTTTCATACAAACAACTGTAAACTTGCTTTTGCCTCACCCTGTAGAACTCGTCTTTACTGACCAAAACTTAACCATAAAAACTATGGTTAGTGTCCAACTGTAAAAACTATGATGTATGGAAAAGAGCATTGAGAACCTGTGATGTTCAGTTGAGGAAAGAGCTATCTCCATATGATAGATGTTTTTAAATGTTTGAAGAATTGTTATGTGTACAAACAAGTGCATTTGTTTCCTGTTGCCTTAGCGAGCAAAACTGAGCTTGGTCCCAGTGAGTGGGGTTGTATATAAGGGATTTGGGATACATATAAGGGAAACTTTGTAAAACAAATAAACCTTTTATTCTCCCTAATGCGTGGGCCATCTTTTATGTGCAAGGCTCCTTTCTAGTACTTTCTAATTATTGTTTGTTGTCCCTACAGCAGCCTTGCAAGGGACAGCATTTTGCAGGTGAAAACTGAGGCACAGGGAAATTTGCCCAAGTTTATTTAGTATAAAAATGCTGAGTTATGATTGAAACATAGTCTATTTGATTCTAAAACACCACTAGTATTCAAAACAAGTCTGTGTGTTGTGTAAGTTCGTTTGGCATCAGAAAAAAGTTTGTTACAGATTGCCAAGAAATTTTTCCTAAAAAAAATTAGTTTCAGTATCTCTTAAATAATTATGAACAAGTGAAATTAATGTTCTTGATTAAGTTCATTTCATTTTATATGGTATAAAAATCAAATAAAAATTAAAACATTTTGTATGCTTAAGACAATTTTAAGGTATAAAATACACTTTCATGTATAGAATATACAATACTATTGAAGTTATTTATGTTTATAAATATATTGAATAA
The DNA here is from genome assembly GCF_054644295.1 of Miniopterus natalensis. Classification (NCBI taxonomy): domain Eukaryota; kingdom Metazoa; phylum Chordata; class Mammalia; order Chiroptera; family Miniopteridae; genus Miniopterus; species Miniopterus natalensis. The sequence goes on along the minus strand of NC_142085.1, from coordinate 51,799,980 downwards.
GCTCCAAAGAGTAATACAGACCTCAAACTGAATATATAAATCTATATAGTACACATATAAAACAAAACCTGAATTAAGAATTTACCCTTTGAGACAGAATGGAGGGACCTGGAAAATGTTATACTAAGTGAAATAGGCCAGTCAGAGAAAGACAAGTATCACATGATCTCACTCATATGTGGAATCTAATGAACAAAATAAACTGATGAACAATTCCTTTAAAGAAATGGTGAGGACTATATTTCACATTCAGGATAATGCCCAGAGGCATAGAAGCATGGAGCAGACTGAAGGATCTCAGAGGGAAGGTGGGGGTGGATGGGAGGGTGGGAAGAGATTAACCAAAGAATTTATATGCATATATGCATAACTCACAGACATAGACAATAGTGAGTTGAAGGCCTGGGGCGGTTACAGGGTAGAAGGGGTCAATGGGGAAAAAAGGAGACATCTATAATACTTTCAACAATAAAGATTAATTTTTTTAAAATTTATAATTTATTCAAACATCAACTGGATGACATAAATTATATTACCGGAAAAATATATACGTGCTTAATGTCTTAAGAAAATTAATTAAAGCTTAAGAAAAAAAATACTGGTTTTTAGTAAGTTAAAGAAAAAGTTTATAGGAAAGGAAAAATTCACTCAAAGTATTTACCATTTTTAAAATTTTACTTTTTATTTTTTACGGTCTTAACAATTTAGAGACTGTTGAAGTATAAATGTTTTATGTTTCTAATTAAATTGTCAATGCTCTGATATAGTGAATTGATTGTAAGGTAATATTTTACAGGACTTAGCTAGAAATATGATATGTGTTTTTGCTATCATAGTACACTAAGTCCTCCAAGTTTTGTTTTTTAAAATTGTTATACATTTTGATAACAAGTATCTTTTAGTTAGAAGATGTAAAGTGTTGTAGATTCCTTTTAACTAACTATAGCAGTTAAAGCTCTATTCAACTCAAACATAGAAACTGATAAATATTAAAACAATTCCTTTAAAGACATGGTGAGGACTATATTTCACATTCAGGATAATGCCCTAAATATAATTCAGTAATGATAACCAAAATCCATTTAACACTTAAAAGCTTAGATTTCTTGAAAAGAACTGCAGATTCTCAGTGTGAGAGTCCAGAGGTAGCTCTGAACTGCTGAGTGTAGATCTAATTACACAGCTTGGAGCTGCAGAACCACTTCTCTCTCCTCCAGATTACTTTCCTTGGTTTATTTGCATAATTTAATTCATGAAGACTCGTAAGTGAATTATACAGTTTTATATAGTTAAGACAAGATAAATTAATCCTATTTAAGGTAGTTTTTATTTTCGTGGTATATCTGATAAATATTTAACTGGGTGTTTTTAAGCTAAAATAAATGCTTCAGTAATTTAGTTGGTTGCCAGGAATATTTGATAATAAATGCTAGTTACACCCATGATTAATAAAATAGAAGATGTTAAAATTTATTACTTTAGCCCTATTTTTAGTAATAATTTTATTGGTATAATCCATGTATAGTAGTGTCAAATTTTCTTCCATTTTAGAATATAAAAATGTTTTCTTTATTTATGCCCATCAGTAGGACATTGTTTTCGTTAATGAATTAGATTAATTTGATTCATTGTAAAATATAGTAGCTTTGATTTAGGACTTATTTTTTTACTTCAAAGTCCAGAATTTTGGTGTGTATATTTTTTAAGATGCTCTCAGAATAGCTCATTTTATGTTTTTGTTGTTTTTCCATTTAAGTCACAAACTTTGAACTTTGCAGTGGCATTAAAATAAACACACATGTAGCTTTACAACAGTACCAAAGGACTAATCATTAAAAATCCTACCGGTGAAGTTGGCAGAAGAACCAATAAAATAAAACATAGGGAAAGGCCTGGAAGCATCAAGCACATGGAGGTTTAGAACCACGGGACGAAGGATTTAGAGAGATGACACCCTGAGAAACATGGAATGTCATGACCTTTAATCAACTAATTTGCTAACTTCACTTTCCTTTCTTCTTCCTTTCTGTGTGTTTTGTTTTGTTTTCTTCCCTCCTATACTTGTTCATGTAATGAATGACAGCTTCTTTGTTCACCATCTTCCTGGACTCCAATTCTGCACCACAGGAACTGGATATAAGTTCCAAAACCACAGGAGCCAGTGCTGGGCTTCCCCCTGTTGTGTCCCCTGTGCCAGTCATGTCATTATTGGATGATCATAGATTCGAGGAGGAGCTAAATCAAGCATAAAAATAGCTAAAAATAAAAGGCAGTGATAAATGCTTACGAGAGGGGCGTATGAATTCTTTGGATGCTCAAAAGAATAAAGTATCATGTGTATCTGGAAGCATCGGAATATTTTATTGTTTTAACTGAACCATTATAGTAACATCCATCTCCCCCTTGTAGGTATAAGTGTTTCTATTGTTGCTTTTTTAAATGAAGTTGCATAAACTTATATGAATTTTTCCGTCAGTTCAGTGGCTACAAAGCTATATTTTAGAAAGTTTAAATGAAAGTTTCTTTTATAAGCTCTGTCTCAAAGAATCATTAATTCTCAGGGGAATTGATACATCTCTAAGTACTTTTTGCTTATCTACACTCTTTGTAAACATCAGAGCCTGCTTTTTCTTTACATTTTACTAACCTCACCCTTTTAAAATTGTCCTGTCCCCTCTCCTATCAATTTACAATTCCAAAACCGCCTTTAGGTTTCTACTGTGTTTTGTCTACCTTTTTATTTTATACTTCCTTGAGTCATATTTTTTATTATCAGATGTTTATTACTTTACAAAAATCTATATTTTTTTCACGATGATGGCCTTCTCTCTGCTCATTTTAAAATCTTTCCTAACAAAAAATAATTTTTCAAGTATTACTTTTAGTGATATTGTTGTTCTCCTGAGTCTGGAATAATTTTTTTTTAATCTTAGTATATGTTTCATAATGAGGTTGCGCTTTGCCTTTCCAGATGTTACTGCTTTTCTGTCCACATGTCTATTTCTGCTAAAAGTCTGTATTCACTATTACACAGATTTTCTCTCCTCTCTGAACCTCTGACTTCAGTATACTTTCTCTTGAAGTGCTATTATTTTCTTCTGCTAGATCATGTCTCTCTTTTCTTCTTAAAGCATTTCCAGAAAAACTAAAAGATAAATTTGTCACTGAGATGAAAAGTACCACCATCACCCTTTTAAGTGCATTATTAAATATGTATTCTTTAAATGTTTATTTTGACACTGTAAATCTGTTAACAATAAAATAATTATATCAAATATGCTAGCACAATATAAATTATAAATATACTATTAAAACCATATTGTTTTGATTATTTCTCCTGTTCAATATGATTTATATATTATAAAACTGTAAAGACTTGTTTCAGTAGGTAAGACAAACAATACAACATATACAAAGGAAATCTTATCTTTTATCTCCCTCCCATCCCATTTTCATTTTGCCAGGTAATTACTTTGGTGGGTGTCCATTTATATCTCTCTGTTTCTAAACACAGGGACTCTTTACACATACATTTACTATAATATTAAGGCAATTGTTTTTCAACTTGATATTTTTTCACATAGCACTATATCATGGATATCTTTTCAGATCTGTGTGTGTATGTGCAAGAGCAAAATTCAACTCTGTACCTACCATTAATTTTTCAAAGCCACACAGTATTAGTGATATGCATCATCTTTTTAATCTTTATGACTTTTTTCACTTCTTTGTCTGTGAATTTCCCATAAGCCAGAGGAAAATGCTGACAGATTTAAAGAAAAATTAACTATTTCCATACTTAATAAGATACTGTAAACAAAGTCAAAGGATAAAGCATAGACTAGAACAAAAAATTCACAATATAGAAAAAGACAAAGCATACTGTCTTTCATATACAAAGAGCACCTATAAATTGATAAGAAAAAAATACCTAGTACTAAACTGACAGTATGCAGAATAAGTTCAATGAATAGTCACATATACTTTGACCCAACAATTCCACTTCTATGAAATTATCTAACAGTTATGTTCACAAACATATGAAATGAGTTTTGTACCGAGTTATTTATTACAGAATTGCTTTAAATAAGAAAAGGTTGGAAACAACATAAATGTCCATTAAACAGGTACTGGTTAAATAAGTTATGTTATTTCTCCCCTGGCCCGACGTGGCTCAGCGCTTGAGCGTCGACCTAGGATCCAGGTGATCGGGGTTCGATTCCCGGTCAGGGCACATGCCCGGTTGCGGACTGCAGCTGATCAATGACTTTCTCATCATTGATGTTTCTGTCTCTCTCTCTCCCTCTCCTTTCCTCTCTCTGAAATCAATAAAGATGTATTTAAAAAAAAAAAAAAAGTTATGTTATTTCTAAGTAATGGAATACTAGGCAAGTGTAAAAATAAATGAGGAAACTGCTTACTGATGTGAAAAGATCCTCAGATGACCTGAGTGTTTTGGCTGATCGGCATTAGCAGGCCTAAAATGAGAGCTCTGTAGTAATTTGTAGTACCCACCACAGATGACTCTTGGATTCACAACATGCAGAATGAAACCTTTTAAAATTGTATTTATTTGATAACACAGATGTGGTAATATTACTAAAGCAATAAAAACTATTTTGTGCCTACATGCTGTTGTGGTATGTAAATACATCTGAAATACATCTATAGTGACACTCCTTATTCAAACTATAAAATATGAAAAATAGGCTCTTTTCTTAGTTTTCCCACAGATAGTACTTATTAAAACCATTCTAAAAGCACAGAGGATGGGTGAAAAAGGTGAAGGGATTAAGCAAATAAGTAAATAAATAAACTCATATAAACAGACAGCAATATGGTGGTTAGCAGAGGAAAATGGGGATGGGAGGAAGTAGAAGAGGGGAGGGGGGAATGAATGGTGGAAGGAGGCTGACTTGGAGTGCTGAACACACAACACAATATATAGGTGATGTATTATAGACTTGTACACCTGAAACCTATGTAATTTTATTAACCAGTGTCACCCCAATAAGTTCAATAAAAAGTAAAAAAATAAAATTAAAAATAAAAGTATAGAAAAGAAGCTTTTGTTTTTCCCCACTTACAATAGATGCCTTAACACAGGGTTCTTAAATTTAACAAGCATCAGAATCACCTAGGGGACTTGTTACACCAGATTGCTGGGCGTCCCTCAGATTCCTCACCTTCAAGCCTCATTCTTTAGCACTTGCAAGAGCCAACACCATATATTGTGGAACATCATTACTCATGTCTGTCACCTTTTCAGGTATTTCCACTCTCAGTCTTCTTTCTTAGTGGAAATATCTAGGAAAGGCTTTGATTCAAGACTTCACATTTAATCTTTGGCCTCCTCCCTCCTGTTTTCCAATAATCTCAGGCTTATTGGAAGCTTGTTATTAACCTAACTAAATTCAAGTAAAAATATAAACAGTTTTCTAAAACAAGTAAAATTTACCAACATCATCGACTTGAATCTGCTTTTCTAATCTTATTTTAATAACACATGCCCATTTAACTGCTATTCGGTCACCAACAGTGTTTTTAAGATTAATTTGGAGTTATTTCTGCCAAATGAAACAACGCTGTCCTTTCCATTAGTTATAATGTTCATATGAGTCTATTTAAATTAATTAACCAGATTAACAAACCATAAAATCCAGTATGTTTATAGAGACCCAAAATCTTGTGATGGCTTCTGTTGGAGCCTCTAGACAGAAAACCCCTAATAAGAAAAAGTTTATTATTACTGAACAAGACATGATGAATCCCTTAATAAAAAGAAATTGCTACTTTAAGTTGTAACTAATATTTCTCTTGGCTGCAGTAGAAAATAATTTGCAAAATGATAAGTTGACAAGTCAGACTGAAATAATTAATGAAGATTTAGGGTCATATTTTATTTTCCCTTATGTTCTTCATATCTGTTATTTCAACAGGATTTACATAATGTGGCATTTGAATAATGGAGAATAGAAATCTGGTTGCATTTTAAAACCCTGGCCCACGTGGGAAATGATCTTGGGGCTACACTGTTTATCTAAAATACCTTAACATTCCTTGATATGTCATCATATGTGTAGGTAAATTAAGGTAGATTATTAGGTAATTTTTAAAATCATCTTTGTAGTGGTGGTTTTATTTATGCTTCCTTTGAAACTTCTTTTAACTTAGGAGAAGAAAATTAAGTTGTTGGTAATTGTTAACTAATTTCACACAGTAGCCATCTCTGTAGTATGTAGACCCCACCCCTAGATACTCTTACTCACTTGGTTTTAGGGACAACCCAGAAATCTATTTTAATAGGCGCCAGCAGTGATTCTGATGAAGTGGTCCTTGGGCCTCCGTGTGAGAAGCTGTGAAAGAGAATGCTCTCCCTCAAGCTAATGCACTAAAATTACAAAGGATAAATATTCTAAATACTGCTATAGCCTCCTCCATCCAGCTCGAACCCTGTTTCTATAACCAGATCGACTGACTAGTGATTCTCACCACAACAGTAGTGCTCCAGTTTGGAGCCTTGGAGCATATTTATCATTGTATGGTTGGTGCTTAGTACATTGCTTGGCACACAATAAATACTGTGTCAGTATCTTGGAATGGATGAATGAAGGAGACCCACTAGCTCTGTGTTTAGCATTCCTGTGTTAGCCACACTCCATCCATCTTTTGGGTCACCTGCCTAAATTATGTGTACAGTTTTATCTTCCTCCTTAATTATACATGTATTCCATAGATGGGACCATGTCTTGTCCATTTTCATATCTCTCCTTTTAAAAGTATTTTACACATACATGGTAGTAAATGTTTATTAAGTAATATATATATTATACATATATATATGTATATATATTCTTATTTAATCCATCATACTGGATTCTCATCTCCATGAGGGCAGGCACCCTGCCTCTCTTTTTCACAGCAGTTTTCTCAGAGCTTGGTAGTTACTGAATGCTCAGAAATGTTTGAATGAATGAATAAATTAATAAAATAGTAAGAAACTTTATTTTAATTGAGATTTTAAAAAATTTAATGTTGAGGGTTAATGACCTTTGTGTGTGATAAAATTTATTTTTATGTAAGGGAAAAAAATCACCCTTACCCTTTAAAAAGGAATTCACAGTTGAAATATCCCTACCTTTTACAATAGACAGGATAATAGAATTTGACAGATTCTGAGCTGGGGAAACGTCAACAGGGCTTTATGGTTAACAGAATTTTCTATCTAACTTAGTATTAAACAGCCTTTGTCAGTAATTATGAAAATATCATGGTAATATTAAGTGACAGTCTCTTGACATCTTACAAGATAAAGATGTTTCCCCAGAAAGCTAGAGCTCCTATCAAAATCAGATTGGGTTTTTTTAGTTGAAAATAAGGAAAACAGAAGAATTTTTCAGTATTTGTGAAAGTTTCTGAAATACATTTTATTAGTGTACACTCTTTAGAAATATTCTTACTACATTTTTCAAAACACATTAGTATCAGCAAGTAAGTTAGAGCTCTGAGAAGTATGAAATCTCAAGCTTTATATCCTTGAAGACTGTGCTTAATGATGTAAAATTTCTCTAGATAACTTGAAATGCTTGTTTTATGACCTATGCATACTTTGGTAGTCTTTCATTGAGGAGCTTATGGTCTTCTACAGATTATCACCTTTCCTTTACTTTTAATACCCCCTAAAAGAATATTAATTATTTAAGCATTCCAATTTCTCAAATGATTGTTATTTGAGATTTTACCCTACTGTGAATATTAATCAGCATCTCATATATGGAACATGTTCTTTGACAAGTTTATAAACAGAAGATTACTATGGGTTAATTACATAACGTGTGCTCTACATCTGTGTCACTGTCTCATTTCTGGTTATATCCCAGACCTTCACTTTTTAACTTTTGTGTTAGTCCTCAAAATGATCTCTTTTCCTGAAACAATTGGTTGTGTGTCCTCCTAACTGTGCAGTCTGCAAATAGCACCAAAGTTCTAGCTTCCAGGAGAACATAATTAACAGAATATGGGGAGGTATTGAGAAGAAGCAGCGAGAATTAGGAACTTCCCATTGCTGAGGCATAAAGGAAATGTCACAGTGACTCCAGAGGGATTTAAAAGTGTCAGTCTAATTGTAAACTGTGGCTAGAACTGGTCTTTAAGTCATCCAAAGCCCCCACACAGATTATCCTTAGAGTGTATGTTTCAGATTGATTAATAATGTCCAAATTATCTAAAGATGCTTTTATTTACACCATCTAAAATTGAAAAAGATCACTTGCTCATGTGGAAGAATAAAATTTACTTTCTGCCTGGTAACTGTCCCTGAAAGTATTATTATCCACTTTTCTTTGACAAAGCATCCAGACACGTGACTCCCCTAATTCAAATTTTCAGTCACTTTGTGGATAATTCCACAGGAAGTTCTGCCTCAACAAAAAATTCCAAATACCTGTCTAGAAGCATTTTCATCTCCAGCAGTCCCCTGAACTGTATTTTAAATGGTTGTTCTTAGACATGATTTTGTCCAAGGAAGAGTATTCTTAACTGTTTTCAATTTTTTAAACATGTTTATGATACTGGAAATTTGGAAATTTCATTACCTGTAGAAAAGGAAGGCTCTCATATATTTTTATTCTCTGTCCCCATAGGAGATGACTGTGCTAATGAATGATGTCTTCAAAAGGTTAAATGCACAAATTAGACTCGATATTTTATATAATCCATTAATTTCATTTTAATGTCTGCCCATTTATAGGCCAATAATAAATAAAGGCACATTACTGAATTTTATTTAACTTGCCTTTATCCTATACATACTTTGTTCTAAAGTAAGATGAAAAATTAATAGTAGTTTAAATACAGTGACTTCCAAACTAGTATTAAGCCATTTTTAAATGAATATTAAATAAACTGCTTTTGTTTGTTTTAGGTGATGGTGTTTGTACATGCTCGAAATGCCACTGTAAGAACAGCTATGTCTCTAATAGAAAAAGCAAAAAACAATGGCCAGATTTCCTGCTTTTTACCTACTCAAGGACCTGAATATGGACATGCAGAAAAACAGGTAGGGGACAAATGACAGCAAGGTACATCAACTAAAGCACACAATGTGCAGATCTACCAGATATTTTATGCATGAAAGATCCATGCTCTCCTATTTCCATGAACTTAATTTTACAGATTTATCATGTTGTAATCTTGACTTTTTTCTTGACTTAATGATCTTTCAAAGGATCCCAGTGCATGATGTGTTCAATTATTACTTCTTTCCAAATGGTTATAAATGTAATGTTTAGTCCTGCTCTTTAAGGTGTAGTTAAAACATAAAGGACAGTTAAATTTTAAAAAATATGTTAACATCTAATATATTTATCATTGTTCTTTTAAAGAAATAATTGATAATTTTTTTAATTTCTCACTTTTAATTTCTTGGGTTAGTATGGACAAACAAAAGGCTTTTTGAGAATATAGAAGTTTGAGACCAAAAAGTTTAAGAACTGTGTTGCTCCTCAGCATATGCTCAAAGGACCTAAAAAACAAAGTTCCTCATTAGAAATGCAGAACCTCAGGCTCCACTTTAGTCTTACCAAATTATAATCTGCATTTGAACTTGCTCCCTAGGTGATTTTGTGGACATTACAGTTTGAGAAGTACTTCTCTAGGTAATTTGGGAATCCTAAGACTTATAGAAAGTCATATTTAATTATATCAAATAATGGTTTAAGACAACAGTGAGCAAACTGTAGTCCAAGGGCCAAAGGCAGTCCCTGTTTCTGTAATTAAAGTTCTGTTAGAAAACAGCCAGGCCCTGTTCTTTTGTCTATAGCTGCTTTTTGCACAAGGGAAGAATTGAATACTTGCTTTGGGGACTCTGGTCTACAAAGCTGAAAATACTCCATGACCCTTAGCAGAAAAAGTTGGTCTTGATTTATAGCTATGAAAATAAATTTTCAAGTAAAAAACTCTGAGCATAAAATGATAGTAACTTCACTATTTTATATGCATGATTTATGCAGTTGCTAGCTGCCAGACATTGTTCTGTGTGCTTTCACATTTATCGATCAGTAAAATATATTTAATTGTTATGATTGCACTGTAAATTTTACCACTTTTATTGATATTATAAATTCTGAATACGATAATCTGATGCCAGTTTTTGTGACTGTCAGATTCTCTTTTAATTTAAAGCTACAAAATATATTAATTTCCTTCTTTTTTTCACATTACAAAATTTTCTATGATATACCACTTATTATACACTTTGTATTCTTCCAGTTATATATTAATTATGAATTTATGAGTCTTTGAAAAGTCAGGTTGGTATTTATAAGTCTTATTTCCTTTCTTTGGAAATACAAAGCAAGTTTATTGTGTTTAAAAGCCAAGCCTTGAGAGCCACCTTGTGGATGTCTGGTTATTTTATAGCTCTCAATTCTGAGAGCTATTGCTATTCTAAATAAAGCAGGTTTATTATTTAATTATTATTATTATATTTATCACGTGTTCACTAGTGCCAAGAATCATTTTTATTACTTTATATAACTCACTTAGTTCTCACAGCAACCTGTGGTGTAGGTTTGTATTATAATCCCTTGATATGGCACATATGTAAAGTAATTAAAATAAAGCATGAAATATTCTAAAGCATATAGGAATAATTTAGAGACTTTTTCAAATAATTATCTGAGACAACCTCATCGAATACAGATGCACAGATCACTATGCTGAAAAACCATGGAGAAATGGAAAGTTTTAATGCAGTTGGGTAGATTTGAAAATCATTAGTTATTTTTATTATATCTTTTTTTGGTATTTTATTGAACTTGATTTTTATTCTGATTCAGTGGTTGTTATTGGATTTTTTAACAAGAATGAATTCCACAAACATTTATTAATAAACACAGGAACATTGTTCTGTTCCCCATTGTATTCCCAGCCTTTTATGCAGTGTTTGGCTGATAGTAGGTACCCCAAGATTACTTCTACTTTTTGCCTTTGTACTTCTGAGACAAACATTATAAGAGATGTTCTCACTTTAATTTTCTCATGATCAGCACCACTGTTGTTTCTTTAAGATTCTTATCCCCATTCTACAGATAAGGAAACAAACCGGAGAGGGAATAATTTTCCTGGACTCCCATGGAGTGAGCAGGGCAGCCAGGATGTGAGCGAGTCTGACTCCAAAGTCCACCCTTTTCATCACATGTGTCTTATTTGTTCAAAAGCAAACAGGTAGAGTCAGTCTGGGTGTTTCTAAGGCCTTGAGGGCTTTGAGTCTTTTTTTGTCTTTTTTTTTTTAATAAACTGGAAGAACATTTCTTCAGCCCAACCATATTCCCCATTTGCCTTAAGAGATTAAAAAAAGCTGGCCCCTCCACAGTGGATATTATTTTATAACAAAAGATAAGGTAATCTTTCTGAATGTTTTCTCAAAGCTTCAGAATTTTAGATTATTATTCTAGTTCTGGTGTATATTTCTTCCTATTTCTTGAAGTACCTTTTGAACTTGAATGGGATTAACATCTAGCAATTCTAAGGAAGCTATTACCATGATGGTAGGAGATGTTTCTTCCCACATTTTTAAAAATGGGAAATTAAGTACTCAGAACATTAAAATAAAATTAGAAGGTACATTTGGTATGGTCACACACGGAAATTTAGCCTCATGAGTCCTGTTAATGGAAATATAACTAAATCCCTACCGAGTCACAGTGATACTTCACCCCTGCAGTTTATTGTAACCATCTCAATTCCTGGCTTACCAAATATGATTTTTAAAGCTTTTCTTCACAGTTTTATTCAACACACTCTAACTTTATTTGTATAAATAATAAAAGCTACATTAAGGAAATAGAAATGCTCCTTCTCTCCCCACCCCTCTTTCTCTCACTCTGTGTGTGTGTGTGTGTGTGTGTAATAAGCTATTTCTGTGCTTTAACCACAGCTCAAATGAGTCTTTTCTTCCCAGTAAGTAAAAATTATACTTTAGGACTCCTCATATCATTCTCCTCTTTAATATCAGTCAACCCCACCTGAAAAACCTACCATATTTTCATATTGTCCACTGAAACATGAAAATAGGGAAAGGAAAATGAATTACCTAGAAGTAGCTTAACCTGTAGAGATGAAGTGTCTCAGGAATTCCAGATGAGGCCGTTAGCAGAAAGCTCTGATTGGGACTCCACCCTTAGAAGCGCTGTGGCCTTAAACACCTAAACATTTTGGAAACTTTCTTTCTCTTCTATTGAATGGAATAACAGTGGGATAAATAACACCTATTCTAGCAGTTTACTATGAGAAACAAATGGAGTGATACATGAAATTATTTTGGAAAGTGGCTGAATAATGATATAACTTTACATATTATATTATGGAAATCTACTTTTAGAATATGTATTAATAACTAAAGTGGTGAAGGGATAGTGAGGAATATGGAAACATTTTCCTAAATCTCAAGAAACCACAGTTTTCTGTAAAATAGAACATACCTCAGGGAAAAGTAGCAGCTGGCATTTACAGAAGTAAGTATATAAGTTGAATGAATGTTCATTTGAGATCTTAGTCATATAAATTTTTATCCTTAGGTATAAAATTTTTAACAGACTTTAAATATACTAGTGCAGATATGATTATTTCCATTTTCCCACCCACCACTATACTGTATTTCTCTGATTTATGGGCACTAATGTGGCTTAATGTTGTACATGTATTAAGATATTAAGAGATTTTCTTTTAGATGGATATGGTCAATCATGCAGTAAGCCTTATGAATGTAATTAGTGGAAGTATCTGTTAAACAAATTAGGACACTGGGAAAAATCCAGTAATAATAGGTATCCTCAAAGCTACCGTAAAGTATTATTGAATGACTTTCTATTATCTGGATCTACCAACCATCTTCTTGTTTTCATAGATGAGCTTTCACCTTTGCCTAATAGTGGAATCTGGCTTTTCCACAAGTTGTCTGATTTCTTTATTTCTGCTTTACAGTGTCAGTATGGCTAAATAATATTAGAACTTCTTCCTGAAATAGATGATACCTATTAGCTAAAGACTGTAGCAGGTGTCTAATAGCCCCTGTCTCTTTTTTTTTTTTTCTTAAAATATATGCAAAATGTTATCTTCTCAGAGGTTATTCTTTCTTTAACCAGATCAACCTTTTCTTTTGGGAGGCTAATATAGTCTGTTGTAATCACACAGAAATAATGTCAAAAGAGCAATATTATTTTAAAAAGGAAATTAATAAAAAATAGAACTGTGTTTTTAATTGGACTTTTGGAAGCATGACTTTTCTGTTTTCAAAGGGAAGTAATCTCATAGAATAAAGGTTGTGGATCCAGGCAAAGCTGGGTATTGTTCTTGGCTCAGATGCTCATAACATAGCCTTTTAGTTTTCTCAAGCCAAAATTTAGTCCCATACAAAGTGGCAATGACATCTGTATTTTAAGAGTTTTGTAATAAATGAAGTAACATAGATCTTGCCTGACACATAGTAGGCACTCTGTAAATAGTTACATATAAGCTTTGAAGGAAAGGAGATGACAGCTTTCAAGAATGAGAGCTGTGACCACAATAAGATTACAGCTTTTGGACAACAAAATATAGTATACTGAATTGAAAAAGACAGTAAACAGTTTGGGAGAAATATCAGTAACTGATACAAAGAGACTAATTAATATCTACATCTTTAGATGTGCTCTGATTTAATAACTAAAACATGAAAATTGTAAGTAAATGAGCAAAAAGAAGAATCAAACTAGGTAAACTATAGAAGAAAAAATTATCAGGTAAAGTTGTATAAATAATAGACTATATACTCTTAAACACACTAAATCATCAAAACTGAAATGATAATGGCCAGTTCTGAAGATGTTTTGAGGATTTGGCACAGGCTTCCATTTCCAGTACAAAGGCCAGTACAGTCATTTTAAAAACAGTTTGGTATATATTTTAAGAGTCAAACTTTTTTTACAGTCTTTAACTTTGAAATCCTAAACCTGGGAATCTTTTCAAGGAAACATTAAAAGAAAAGTTAACATATATCAAGAGTTCTGTTCCAACACATTTATTTTGAAAAAATTTATAAAAAGCATAAATGTCCAACAGTAGGGCAATTTTAAAGTAAACTCTGGACAGGAATTCAATTAAATGTTATAGAACTATTAAGAACAATGATTTTAGAGTATACAAGACATCCAGTTCTACATTAGCATGGCAGATTTAATGCAATTGTTCAAATGTCTCAAAGCAGCAAAAATAAGTGGCCGAACAAGGCAGAGTCTCTCTGCCTTTAAGACACAGGCAGTCTCACAGAGTATTTAGGTTACATAGATAAGTAAAGTAAAACGTGGTAAGTGACCTATGAGAACCAACAATTCAATGGAAGCAGGAAAGAAAAGTAGATTAATTCAGGCCAGGCTTTAGTATTTCAATATACAGCAATAGGGGTAAAGAGAATTCCAAGGAAAGGAGACAGAGAATATGGGCAGAGGAAACCACTGCATGGATTTGGAGAATGAGAGTGTTCTATTTTCACTGGAATGTCAGGTGCATGGAGGGCTAGACATACAGATTTTGGTCAGAATGTAGAGAACCTTAAATTACATGCTTAAGTGTTTGGACTCTCAGTGCAGTGGGAAGCTATTGAAGTTTGTTGGAGGAGCCAATTTTCATTACCAGAATTTAAGTTCTGAAAGGTAGGATTGATTTTCCTCCAAGCAGGGTAAATTCCCATGGCTGAGGTGTTTATTTCAATATAGCCTAACATATGGTTCACTTGGTGAGACTTTTTTACCCAGCTTAATTGAGAAATAATTGATATACATCACTATATAAGTTTAAGGTGTACAGCTTATTTTACATATACAGTTGACCCTTGAACAATGTGGGGGTTAAGGGAGGTCACCCCCCCATGTAGTCAAAATCTACATATAGCCCGCCTGAGCATGGCTCAGTGGTTGAGCATCGACCTAGGATCCAGGAGATGGCAGTTCGATTCCCGGTCAGTGCACATGCCTGTGTTGTGGGCTCGATCCCCTGTGGGGGTCGTGCAGGAGGCATCTGATGAATGACTCATCATTAACGTTTCTGTCTCTCTCCCACTCCCTCTCCCTCTCTCTCTCTGAAATCAATAAAGATTTTTTTTTTTTTTTAAATCTACATGTAACGTTTGACTCCCCAAGAACTTAACCACATTTGTCCCTTGATATCCCTAGTGGATTGGTTCTGAGGTGACGAAGCCTCAGTTCCTGTCTACTTGAAGGAATGATTTCAATCAAGAGACAAAGTGTAGAAAAGCAAGCAATAATTTATTGGCCACAGCGAAAATATACTTAGGACAGTGAAACAAGGAGGAGCATAGAAAAAGCAACAGGAGAGCCGAGACTGGGCTGCTTTGGCTCACTGGGAAGTCAGAGAAAAAGGGGCCTTAGAGACAGGTTCAGGGGGCTAGCCCAGGAGAAGCTGCTGCTGCCCATTGCTCCCCTGGTTGCAAGTCTCCTGGGGTCCCTTGGAGTTTAGTAGATACATGCCCTCTGGGGGAAGGAGAGGGGAAAGGGAATGGCACGGGCATGCTCCCTGGAGGGAGAACACCCCAGGACCTTCATTTTCAGGGGTTTTAAAGGCTGGGCAATTAGGGAAGGTCTTAGGGTTGGATCAGTAGAATATTCATCAGCTCTGTGCTGACGCACCAAAATGAGATCTCTTCATTTGTCCGTCCTTGGGTGTGATTGACAAATTGGATTTCTGTTATCTTATCTGTCTTCCTTAGTAGGGTGATTTAAGCTATGGGGAGAAGTGCAAACCATTTATTCTTTTTTATTTTTATTTTTTATTTATCTTTATTGTTGAAAATATTGCACATGTCCCCTTCTTTCCCCATTAACCCCTTCCATCCCCCACCCAGGCCCTGTCCCAGGCCTTCACCACACTATAAATTCTTCAGTTAATCTCTCCCCATTCACCCACCCACCCCCATTTATTCTTAAGTGTCCTTGGTTTAGGGAAAAGTAAATTTACTAAGTGCCTGCATACTGCTATTTAACAGTCTGTCCTAGTTTCCCTGTTCTGCTTGTCCTGGAATTTTCCTAGCTTCTTACTATGATATAACAGTTCCAGGACTCCTGCAGATACCAAATCCCGGGGATGCTCAAGTCCCGTGTGTAAAATGGCCTGGCACAATGCACACAGTCAGCCCCTGCATCTGTGGATCCCCAACCACGGATCAAAAATACTGTTTTCAGTCCGTGGTGGGTCAAACCCATGGATGTGAAACCTGGGGATACAGAGGACCAACTGTATATTTATTGAAAAAATTTCAAGTGTAAGTGGACTCATGCAGTTCAAACCCATGTTGTTGAAGGGTCAAGTGTTTTGTGAAATGATTTCACATATAAGTGAGATCATATAGAAATTTATCTTTTTCTGCTTATTTCACTTAATATAATGCTGTCAAGGTCCATTCATGTTGTCACAAATAATAGAATTTTCTCAGTTTTTATGGCTAAATAATATTCCAAATCTTTACCTATTCATCCATTGATGGACACTTAGGTTGTTTCCATGTCTTGCCAGTTGTAAATAATGCTACTATGAACCTGGGAATGCAGGAATCTTTAATTCTTTTATGAACCTCTATACTATATTTTTATAGTTGCTGCAGTGATTTACAATCCCACCAATAGTGCACATTGGTTTCCTTTTCTCCACATCCACAGCAGCATTTGTTATCTCTTGTTTTTTTGATGATAGCCATTCTAACAGGCATGAGGTGATATCTTATTGTACTTTTAATTTGCATTTTCCTAATGACTAATGATGTTGAGCATCTTTTCCTGTACCTGTGGGCCATTCATATATCTTCTTTGGAAAAATGTCTATTCAGGCCCTTTGCCTTTTTAAAATTGGATTATTTTTTTGCTATTGAGCTGTATGAGTTTTTTATATATTTTGGATATTAACCCTTTATCTGATGTTTTGCAGATATTTTTTACCAATGTGTAGCTTGTCACTTCACTTTGTTGATGGTTTCTTTTTATTTCATTGCTTGTGCTTTAGTTGTGATTTTCCAAAATCATTACCAATATCATGTCAAGGAGCTTTTTTTAAGGGGCATAGAAAGTGGCATTAGCACTTTATTCTTATTTCTTTTGCTATTACATTTAAGTACATTTTGATTGCAGCTATTTTTGTTGATGTGCTTTAGGGTGTATTTTAGAGGTGTAGAATAAAATTTTTACAAGTTTATACATCTTGTTAAGGAACCGTACTGGTTTGGAAAAGTAAATTAATTGGAAAATTGTAGCTCTCCCATTTGAAAATATTTTAGTAGGGGAAGTACTCTAAAGATATATAGATTGAATAAGTAAGAATATTAAACATTAGTGATACAGGGATTTATATTGATAAAATTTTAAGCTCAAAATCGCATTTCAGGAGCTGATTTTTTTTTTTAATTGTATATCAGCGTTTATTCAAGGATCTCCAAATGGATATAAAGAAGCCAAGTATTAGTTTATACTCCTAACATGTAGCAGGTCCATTGTCTTAGGCTGATTATAAACATTGAATGATAAAAATCGCACTTACCAAAGGTGAGGACTTTGTTATACCTTTTCTAACATCGATAAAGCATACTAACTAATAATTGTGGGAAAGAATGGTATCATTTGGGAGAAAATATTTGCCTCCCCCTAGTTAAATTTTAGGTTTTATAATGGCAGTTATTTTTTCCTAATGGATTTGAAATTACCCACATTGAAGCATACCTTATCAAGATAAATTACCTCGGGAGGCTTATAAAAGTTACTGTAAATAATTTATGCAATTTCGTCATGTTCTTTCATTCGTCTGTATCTGAGCTGAAGGTCTCGTGTTGCTTCTTTATATATTTTGGTCTTATGTGGAAAAAAACAAATTTGTTCTCCTTTAATATCCTCAGTTACTTGTTTTCAGTCTTTTCTACCAAGTTTTTCAATCATGTATTGTGTTAGTTTAGAAGTTAACTTTTGGAAGTGGTTACATTTTAACTTTATTCGCTTTTACAAGTACTCACATTGATTTTCCATCCCATGGGTAGGAAAACGATATGGGAAGTCATGGGAGGAAGCCCTGCATACTTGCACAGGGAGGAACGAATGTAGAACCTTCTGTGTGCTAATGGATTATCTTAGCAGTTGTGCATTCCATTCTAGTTTGACTGACTAAAACACCTTACATGGGAAGTGCACTTGTGAAAAGTAGAAATATAAAGCCAGAGAAAACCAACCTTAGACAGTTCTTAAACTACACTACCTGACTCCCTTTACTTTTCACAGCTGGTGTTCTTTTGTGCTGAATTTCCATGTGTAGAAACACTTATCCAGTGAGTATAGTATTGGATCTTGAATGGCCCCCTTAGAGGATCCAATGCTCTGTTCAGAGAATGTGAACAAGATGAATTATATCTCTGCAGCTGTTCAGAGAATAGCAAAGCCTGGATTCCAGGTAAAGCTCACCCTGGGAAACCAGGTAGAAAACAGTGATTTTTTGGATACTTCAGAAAGCATCAGGTGTCTTGTAATAAATTTAGTTTCATAAGTCATGGTCTTAACCATCTCTTCTCCATTCATTTCTCCAAATGTAACTCCTGTTAGAAAGCTTCTTAAGTTTATATTTCTTTTAAGGGAAGATTTTGTACAACTGCCAATATATATGTTTGCATGTGAGTTTAGTGTGAACAAATTGGATAGTGTTAGACACACTTTTATGTCTCTTGCTCCTTTGACTTAATAATATGTCAAGAAGATCTTTCCAAATCAACACAGAAAGATTTGGTCCTAAAAACAACTTCTTTTAACAATTACATTGTATGCTACAGTGTGGACATTATCATAATTCTTTTACCCAGTTCCATCTTGATGAATACTTTCATTGTTTCCCATTTTTTTATTGTTAAAAGTGCTGCAGTAAACATTCTTGCTCATACTCCAGAGTTACAAGGATGCCCATTGGGAAAATATCTAGCAGTGGAATTTATACATCAACATGGTACATGCATTTAAAATTTTGGTGAATGGATGGAGTTCCCTCAAAGAATTAAAACTGAATCTGTCTTATGACCCAGCTATTCCATTTCTGGGAATATATCTGAAGAAACCCGAAACACTAATTTGAAAGAATATATCCACCCCTATGTTCATAGCAGCATTATTTACAATATCCAAGATTTGGAAACAGCCCAAGTGCCCATCAAGTGGATAAGTGGATAAATATGGAATACTGTGCTGCCATAAAAGAGAAAGAAATTTTACATTTTGCGACAGCATGGATGGAACTGGAGATTATTGTGCTAAGTGAAATAAGCCAGTCAGAGAAAGACGAGTACCATATGATCTCACTTATATGTGGAATCAAATGAACAAAAATAGAAACAGAGGCATGGATACATGGAATAGACTGACAGCTGTCAGAAAGGAGGGGATTGGAGGGCTCAGTGAAAGAAGGTGAAGGGATTAAGCAAAATATACATATATATATAACACATAGACACAGACAACAATATCATGACAGCCAGAGGGAAAGGGAGGTAGACGGTAGGTGTAGGTGGGCAAAGGGGATGAAATGGGGATGAAGAAAGACTTCGCTTGGGGCGATAGGCACAGTGCAGTGTGCAGATGATGTTTTGTTGAGTTGTACACTTGAAACCTGTATGGTTTTGTGAACCAGTGTTACCCCAATAAATCCAATTTAAAAAAATAATAAAAATAAAATTTTGGTGATGCCCACTAGGGAGATGGTTCCAATTTACACTTTCTCAAACTATAACAGGAAATTACATAATTGTCAGCACTGGGCAGTGTCAGACTTTTTAAGTTTATGACACATTGATTAATAGGCAGAAAAAATGGTACTTCATTATTCTTTTAACTGGCATTTCTTTATGAATGAAACTGAACACTTTGCATATTGGCTGGCCATTTGAATTTTTTTCCTATAAATTGCACATTCATATCCTTGGCCCATTGTGTATTAAATTGCATGCACTGTCATATGTGTTACAGATATTTTTTCTTGTTAACTTTTGTTTTTCTTGTGTATTTATGAGTTTTTGTTGGTTTTTAAATATGTTTTTATTGATTTCAGAGAGAGGAAGGGAGAGAGAGAGAGAGAGAAACATCAATGATGAGACAATCATCGATGGGCTGCTTCCTGCACGTCCTCCACTGGGGATCGAGCCCGAAACTGGGCATGTGCCCTGACTGGGAATTAAACTATGACCTCCTGATTCCTGGGTCGACTTTCAACCACTGAACCACACCTACTGGGCTGTTAACTTTTGGTTTTGATTTTTATTTGTTTATATATATTTTTACCATGCTGAAGTTTTTATCAACTTATTTATAGCCTCTGGGCTTTGTCTTGCTTATAAAGGCTACCCTACCTCATCCATGATTTCCTCCAACTTTTTTAAAATTTAATTTAGTTTTTATTATTAAATCTTTAATCTGTCCAAAACGTGTTCCATATAATAATGGACCCATCATCTTTTTCTGAATATTCCCTGTATTTTATTGATTTTAAAGTTTAATATAGCATACACATATTTTTATTTGCCTGAGTCAATTTCTGGGCTTTATCTTGTAGTTCATGGGTCCTAGTGTTTCTCCTCTGGTATCAAACTGTTTTACTTATTCTCTTTTTTATAGTATTTTTAATATGTGGTTCAGATAATCATCCTGATTATTTTTCAATTTTGAATTTTTGCTAGATGAATATACAGATTTACTTTTCAAGATCAACTTTAGTCTCACCTCCGAGAAATTATGTTCATTTTTGGTTAAGTTAGGTGCACTGATTTTACAGATTAAGTTAGTGAGAACTGGTATGTTTACCAAATCAAGTTTTTCCATCTTAAAAGCAAAGTATATAATTTCATTTTTTGAGTGTTCTTTAGCAGTATTTTAATGCTTTTTTCACGTAGGTGCTACCTAGTTCTTCTTTCTGTTTTTGGTGGTTGTTACCAATGTTATATTTTTGTCACTTTTGCTATCTAACAAGTTATTATTTATATTTAAGAAGACTTTAAAATATTGATTTTTCAAGACTACCACCTTTACTAATTCTCCCCCTACCCTTGACCAGGAAGGACCTCTGTTATATTCTAGCAAATACTCCACAACAGACTTTGTCCCAAGTCTTCCATGTTCATGAGCTTGACAATGACACTAACTCATGTCTGAAAAGATGAAGGTTGTAGCAATATGATACAAATGTAGTTCATCATAAAGTGTATGTATAATTTGATTTCTAAGAGGCTGACCACTATGCACAAAACTGAAATAAGAATATACTCTTGAAACTTGAAGAAGATAGTCTTTTGTGTATATGTGTATTTTGTTTGTTAGTTGTCTATCTCAAAATGTATAAGTTGTTATTTACTTGGCTGGCCACTAGATGGTGGGATTTGTTAATGTATTACCATCCATTTTATACTTGAAGCAGATTTCATGGAGTGCTATTTTCTTAGATTATATTCTCAGTTCATTGTTATTAACGTAGAAAGTTAAAATTTTAAGTGACCTTAGAGATAATCAATGTGACAAAGCCTGCATTAGAACCCTAGACCCCTGAAATCCCATTCCCTGCCCATGTAGTGTCCCTTACATAAAAACTATGGAAAACTGTTTCAAAAGAAGCTATTGAAATGTTTGTAATAAAAAATTCAGAGTAATAGCAAATACACCCAGGATGTGATGCCCAGACAAAAGCGTTGACTATATAAACACTTGTGTTAATCTAAAGTCTTTAGTTTTGTAAATTTCCTCCCATTGTGTAATGAGTCTTCAGTGGGTTTTGTAAAATCTACTTTAGCACTTATACAGACTGAGGATAAGTGGACCAAATCCCACATATGAGCTCAGAGCAGGTCAAAGAACAGACATCAGAAGAGAAGTTAGTATATTCAGGGCAGATATAAAGTTGAGCTAAGACAGGTGTCAGTGCCTTCCCATCAAAGAGCACCAGGAACACAACTGTAGGTGAGCACAGTAAGTCTGTTAGTTCATTGCTGTGAAGAGTTCATGCCAAGCGGAACCATGTGGTGTCTCAACAACAAGGCTTCCACGGCATTGGGTCTGGAATGGAGAGTGTTAGCCTGAGCTGAGTGTGGATTTGTTAGAAAGGGGACAGAGAGAAGTTGGCCCTTGTGGCTGGCTGATTAAGTATAAGATTAGTGGATGGGAGTGATTTCTGTAGGCCTTACATTGTAAGGACTCTGGTCTTTACTCTAAATTAGGTGGAAGCCACTGAGATTTATGCTTATTTTAATAGAGTGTGTTTGGAAGGATAGGAAATAGGTAATACTGATTGATTCCAAGAACAGGATACCTGCATAAAAAAGACACTTGCTTTTAACTTCTTTCTTTTGGATTTTGTGTCATGTTCGGAATTACCTGTTTTTAAAAGTAGATGAAATATAATTTTTGATAATTTTGTCTAAAAAGCATTACATACTAATACTTAGTAAGACCTTAAGATGCTTAAAAATAATTTTATGCTCTTTGATAAACTCATTCAACAGAAAAGCTAAATAGCAATCCCTTTTAAATGCTAAAAACTTTTATATTTTGTTTACATCTACTCTAGGTGCAAAAGTCAAGAAATAGGCAAGTGCGAGAATTATTCCCAGATGGTTTTAGTATTCATCATGCAGGAATGCTTCGGCAGGACAGAAATTTGGTTGAAAACTTATTTTCTAATGGGCATATCAAAGTCCTAGTCTGTACGGCCACGTTAGCCTGGGGTGTCAATCTTCCTGCCCATGCTGTTATTATTAAGGTAAGAGCTTACTTTCCTTTACACATGGATTTGTGGTGTCTTAAAACAAACCTATGGATTAATTTATTTAGAAAACTATTGTGATTTGGCTGCTTCACTGACTTTGAATGTTATTTATATAAGGTCAGAATTATTTTCTCCAAAAGAATCTAGTTTATATTGTGAAAATTTAACTCTGTCACAGATGATGAAAGGATTAGTTAAAGTACACTTTTGAGATCTTGCCATATTTGCCTAATTTCAGTATTGAGCTCATCAGGATTATATTTGTGTGTGGTTATGTAAATTTTTATTAACTTTTCCTCACCTAGGGAACACAAATATATGCTGCAAAAAGAGGCTCCTTTGTTGACCTTGGAATATTAGATGTCATGCAGATATTTGGTCGAGCTGGAAGACCACAATTTGACAAATTTGGGGAAGGAATCATCATAACAACACATGATAAACTCAGCCATTACCTCACTTTGCTCACTCAACAAAACCCAATTGAGAGTCAGTTTTTGGAAAGCCTTGCAGATAACCTAAATGCAGAGGTAAGATTAATGAGTAAAAGGTTGGCAAAGGATTATTAGCTGCAAGAATGACTAAGTAAAATAAAGGTTGAGTTGGTTGCTGCTTTGAAATACTTAGGGCGATAGCTTATGCCATTACACAGTCGTAAAACACAGCAAACTGAATGGCAATATTGTTGATTAGTTCAGGGCAGTACAGAATGCAAATGATAACTGGTAGGGACTCATTGCTAAAAGACTATATACTTGTAAATTACTTGTAAATTTTGTATACTTGTAAATTACTTGTATACTTGTAAATTTTGCTATAGGGCAGAAATCTAACCAAAGCTATACAAACTAAGGAAACAAATAGCAATTACAACTACTATATTTGTGTTATACTTTTACAAGTTGTTTTACGAAGCATTGTTTAAGTTTTTACAAGGTTTATAAAGCTTTATCTTAGATCATTTGATTAACTTTGTTACACAAAATATGATTGCTCTACTATTATAATGTTCCATGTGTGTATGTGTGTTTTGTGTTAAGATTTAAATAGCAGGCTCTGGACACCTAGTTAACTGGTAAACATCTTACTGGTAAAATGGATAAACATTCTTAAGAGTCTATGTGTCAGACATTCAAATGAGGTTTAACGGTTTTCATGACATTTTTAATTACTGCTCTAGCATTCAGCACTTCCTACTTCACTGTCCTTTTTTACTTTTAAAGTTAACTCAAATTATTTTTGAAAGTAAGAGGGATATAAATATTAAAGAGATGAATAAATGAAATATTTACTATCAAATATTACTTGGGTACAAGTCCTATCCCAGGTACTTCTTAAACACATTATAGAAATTTCACTAACGTTCTATTGATGTTATTTACAAGTCTTATTAGAGGTTGAAAACCATGATCACTCTGCAGTCCCCTCTGTTAAGGAGCATAGAGTCCAAAGGGGAGAAAGGGATACAAAAAGAAAACCCCCAAAACCCACAGTGCAATGTTGGGAAGTGATAAATTCTCTGGAAGGATTCAGTAGAAGGCAAAAGTACTTTTGGCCCCAGCCTATCAGGAAAGGCTTTGCTCATTAAGACGGTAATACTCGATCTGGGTTCAGAAGGAAAAATAAGGTTTGGAAGATCTGATTGGAAGTTACAAAAAGTCTTGAAAGATGCTGGTTTCTAATAGCATAATTAGAAGAAAATAGAGAAGACTCAGAAATAAATTTTGCCATCAAAGAAAGTAATATAGCTCAATTTCAATCTTCATTACCCACTATGATTGCATGGTTTAAATAATTAGGTCTTTGGTCTTAGGTAAACAGTATCTATGATGGAATAGTTGATTGTACACAGACAGTAATAGTAGCAGTCAATTGATGGCGTGCTAACTGCTAGAGACTCTGTTGAGTGCTTTTTGTATATTCTATCACTTTCTCAATGTTCTTACTAAGTAGGTAGGATTGTCCTCAGAGAAATATGCAACTGACCCAAAGATCATTAAGCTACTAATTTTTGGAACTAGTATTCAAACTCAGGTCTATGTAACTTCAAACCTAGTCTCTTCATTATAGCCTAGATGTCTGTTGTATTAAATGTAGTAAGTTAAAGGTGAATATATTATATTAGTACTGACCATTTGCCTTCTTCTAAGACCAGGAATAAACATTTTCTAAATTGGTAGTCATAATTTCTCTGACTTACCATAAAAATGAAGGCTCTTTTATGGAATTTTTCTAGAAAAGCATATCAAGGAAAACAATATCTTCATAAACTTAAAATTACTATCTTTGATAGCTTTTTGTAAGTGGTAAAGTAAACACAATGTGGTGATGTTATTATGCAGAAGATGCAAAAGGAGTAAAATACTGCTCCTGTCCTCAAGGAACTCTTTTTCTCAGGAACTATTTGGTCAAAAATTAAAATCAGTTGTATTCCATAGATTCACCTTATATTCACAGAGTATTTGTTAGGTATTTCATTTTCAGAAATGTCAACTCTAACCATTAGTTCATTTTAATTCCATAAATGGCACTCAGATAATGAAACATATACCTTGAAAGTTTTAGCTAATACAGTGAAGTATAACCATTCCTTTCTATGTACAAAATTTCTTTCTCATATTTTGGTCTACTGAAATGGCTCCAAATTAAAGTAAAATTTCTCCTTAAGGAAACAAACTCCCTTAAATTGTATTTGAGTGTGAAATTAAATTTGGTAATCTGTGGAAATCAAGTGCGAAATTAGTTTATAAAAGGAATGTGTGCTGTGTCCTTGGGGTAATGGATTTTTAAGTCTTTAGAGTCCTGAAATCTTTGCAGGACTATACAGTGGCGGTGATCAACATAAAGGTCATGTTAGATCAGGAATGTTGCTTCTCCTAATATCTTTGATAACATGAATATCAATTCTAACCATTAGTTTAGAAGAACTGGAGAAAGTATTATATTAATTTTAACGCAAACATTTATGAGGCCTCTTTGCCGATTGATGCCTAATGGGGCTGACTCTCTAATGCTAATGCCCAAAGGTCACTAATCCCAGACCCGTACAAAGCTGCTTAATTTTGCACTGAGAGAAAACCTGAAGCAAGTTTGAGGCTTATTAAAATTTATTCAGCAGACATTACTGGGTACCTGCTCTGTGCCAGTCCTCTGTAGTCCATACTTTAAAATGTGTTTAATCTTTCTATATAACCATACATACACTCTTTATACAGAGCCCCTTCCATCTCTACAGGGCCTAGTAGGAACACCTTGTCCTTGAATTAAGGCCTCCGCAGTCTGACGAACCATCCCAGTTCTGGCTCCAGTTACTCTCCAACACAGATTTCTGCCCTAAACAGGCTCCTGCTCTACTCACTTCACCTATAAATCCTAATTTTGCTGTTTATAAAATAAGGATAATAGATTGTTGTGAAAATTTAGCAAATGCCTGTGCCAGGTTGGTACTCGGTAAAAGATTGTGTCACCATTAGCTGATAATCGCTTCATACTCAGCCCCATTTATACTTACTGCCAGCACTCACATTTTAGTTGAATAAATAAATGAATGAATGGTAGCATAAATGTTTTTTTCATATATATGTATGTATCAAAACTCCTTTAGTAGGAGTGTCCATATATACATATGCTTATGATGATTATATTTCCTTAGTTTTTATATGATTTCAACCAATTAATAAAAATATACAAATAAGCAGTTAAGATAACTTTAGCGACTAAAGTTTAAATAGGTAAATTAGATATAAAGTAATACCTTAAGTCTTACTTCTAAATTACCAAATTTGGAGTGGATTTTTTTTCCACTTTTATGTGACAGAGTTTAAAGCTCTATTACACTATATGCTAATAGCTCTTTTATGCATTTCACATGTTAGGTGTTTTTCTTTAAAAGAATTTTTGAATGTGCTAGACACTATAGTGTGGTTTCGCATGTCATCTCAGTTACTTACATGTCCCTCATCAACAAGATTAGAGAACTTTTTGAGAGCATGAACCATGCTCTATTTGTTGCAGTGTCCGTTGTGCTTTATGTAGTGCAGTCTGCAGCCTTGTACTGACTTACTATATGATTATTGACATGAATGGATACATTTCAAAGGAAAACTGTAAAAAATGCTTATTTTATAAAAGACTCCTATACTAAGTAGCCACTAGGTGACAGCAAATATTTACAGGTAAATTTTAATTTTTGTCACTAGGTGGCATTCTAGGATTAATCTCAAAATATGATGAACCATCATAAATTTCTATTCAATTTCCTAGGTAGTCTTTTTGGGTTTTGGTGAACATTTAGAAGACTTGCACTACTTGAACCAATCTTTGATACCTACCTCCTCCTTTTTTTTCTTATCATTAGTGGCAATAGATAATTATTAATGTTAATTTATTGAGTCTGATTTTGAAAATAATAGCAAGATTTATTATAAAATTTTTTGTAAAATTTTATAAGAGTAAAATTTTTTACTCTTAATAGTTGCATGATATTATTTTAAAATACGTCTATGTCATAAGGGAATTAACACAATTTTAGCTGTCAAATAATAGAATCACAAATGAGTGACACTATTAAACTAGTGTTCTTTACCTAAGCAGAGTAGAAAATGTTTAACTGTATTTGGGAAGTGTTGTACAGCTTACTTATTGGCTAAATTGTAGGGGGTTTTTTTCTCTTTATTTTGTGGAAAACCTTACAGTTTACACTTTAGGAAATTTATGTATTTACCTCTATTTTAGTCATTTGTAAATACGTTAGTGATAATTTATTTTTTCCAGTTTTATGGACAATTGACGTATGACATTGTGTAAGTTTAAGGTGTTCAGTGTGATAAATTGATACATGTATATATTTTGAAATTTTACCACAATAGTTAGTAAACACGTTCTTTACCTCACATAATGACCATTTTGTTGTTTGGTGAGAACATTAAAGCTCAGCTTTCATAACAACTTTCAAGTACACGATGCAGTATTAACCATAGGCATCCTGCTGTACATTAGATCCCCAGAACTTATTCATGTTATCCCTGAAAGTTTCTACACTTTGACCATCTTCTCATCTCCTGCTTCCCCCAGCCCCTGGCAACCGTCATTCTACTCTCCGTTTCTATGAGTTTTATGTTTTTAGATTCTACATATAAGTGAGATCATACAATATTTATCTTTCTTTGTCTGACTTATTTTAAGTTAGTGTACATTTAAAAGCCAATAATCAGAGTCTGCCTTATCGAGTTTTATTTTTTATTTTTGGTCACTTATCTATTTAATGGTGTAGTATGATTTACATTATAATGATATTTGTATATTGCTATAGCTCCTCTTCAACTAATAAAAGATAGCTAAGCATGTACATATTTATTTCACAAAATTAGTTACAAAGAATTTAAAATTATAATATGGGAATGAAACAAAGGTTTTTATTTTCTTTAATGTTCAGTACTAAAATGAGAGGGTTTTTTTCCTTCTAAAATTTAATAATTTAGGTAGGGAGCATCTCTACTCCTTTGGTTAAAGTATTAAGAGGTTAAAATTTTTTTTTCAACTACATACTCAGGAAAACCTATACAACTATGAAGTTTTACAACTTGGATGAATTTTTATATTAAAAATATAAGTAACAGCAAAATGACTACCTATGGGCTAAGGAAATGTATTTTTAAGGAAATTTCATTGTCATTCTGTGTTAAGAGCATTTTCTAACAGTTCCATTCTCTATATTATGTAGGACTTATGTGTTGTTGTTGTGTTTTTAATTTAACTTTTGTTTTTATTAAATTAGTACAGCTACATTAAAATGCTATATTAAAATTGTATTCCCTTTCACAGTATAATCTAAAGAATTATCCAGTGGTCATTATAATTCAAATGTATAAATATCTACTTTTTTTATAGGTTGTTTTAAGTTTACCAATAAAAAATGAAAACCATTCCCCATTCTTGTATGAATTTTTTTTAAGTGTATGTATTATCATATGTATAAATCCCCAAACAATCTGCTTTGTTATTGTAGAAATGATTGCATTTTCTCTTGCATTTATATTGTGTATTTCTGCTAGCCATCCTGCAAATGGGTCTCTTTAGATGTAAAAGCTACTGTCAAGCTCTCTGTTGTTTGGGTAAGGACAGTACACAAAAATCACAATACAGAGGGATATTTTAGCAATTATGTGTTTTCATTGTGGTGCACCTAGATTTAAAATTTCAGTAGTGTGATCACGGAAAATGAAGACAAAAGAAAAAGGAAGCCAGAAGAAAACTGAATAGCAGAATGTTTTTAATGCTCTACAGAATTAAGCTTCGCTTATGGAAAAATAATCAAATGCCATAATGTCGAGTACGTTCAGTTTTGAAAAATAACATTTCTAAGGTACTGTTCCCAATTAAATGGGGCAGGGATGATTTTTAATTAATTGGAGAAGTGTCATGTCCAGTAACTGTGCTATTCCTCTTAATTACAGGATAATGATAAAGTGAAGTTAAAACTTAACTTTTGACAAAATGGTCTTTGATGTAACATTTATATTTGACTTTAATGGATTAGTTTAAGTTTTGTTATATTTTTGACTTGCAGATTGCTCTGGGAACAGTTACTAATGTGGAAGAAGCAGTGAAGTGGATAAGTTACACTTATCTTTATGTACGGATGAGAGCAAATCCATTAGTATATGGCATCAGTCACAAGGCTTATCAGGTAGGAAACTCATTTGTAAAAAAAAGAAATCAAACCTTCTTTTTAGTTTTGTAATCTTTACATGGTATGAGGATAAATATTTGCTATTTCTGCCTCATCTGAAAAGAGGTAGCTGGAAGAAAAACAAAGAGCTGTAATTGTTTTTAGAAAATACTAAGGAAAATTAAATTTGGCCCCTGCAATTATTTCACTTCATTTATAGTATCTCTTTTCACACTGACACTAATAAGTTAATCTTTATATTATTATCAATTTATTATTCAGATATATTTCCATTTGATACTAATATTTTGCTGTCATTTTTTTTTTAAGCTAAGATATATTTAGTTTTTTGAATACTCCAGACATGAGGGAACTTATAGACCACTCTTAATAATAGGCAATCTCTTTTCTTATCCAGTTCCTCTAAGCCCGTATTCCTAAATTAAAAGATGGCATTGATGAGTTATTATCTTAATAGTTTGGAGGCTGTGATCAGTTCTGTACACATAGACTGAGAGTGAGATGCATGTGGTAGCAGCTATTCCTATGAGCTCTGCAGTTGTGTGGTCCACATGGCTTGCAGATTTTGTGAGAGCTTGTCTTTTCTTTAGAACTCTGCTTTATACACTGTAAATGCTTCCTAATTACAGATAGAATCCAGTTGTTCTCTAATGAAAACATTATTTCACCATCATCATATGGGTTATTCACTAGTGTTAAGTCAAAATTAGCGAAGAAACTGAATTTAACTTAGAATTACAGTTTTACTGCATTAACTAATAACTTGCTTTTTATCTATATTCTGTTGTTATCAAAGCAGTTGCCAATCTTTTTTTTTTAATTTTAATTTTTCTTTTCCTGTACAGTACATTTGACCATGGGAAAATTGAAACTTAAGACTTAGAAGGAAAAATATAAGAAAAATAGCAGCAACAACTAGTTCTGAAGCTGCTAATCTGAAATCATTAAGTTTTTATACTTAGGTTGACTGTAATTGGGATTCAACTACCATTCCTCTCAGTTAAAATACACACTATTCTTCAATTGGATATCTTCCTTTACAGCCAAATTGTTCTCAGTTATAAAATGTAGGTGCATTGTAGCCTGTAAACCTTAAAAATTTTAAAGAATATGACTCTAGCTATTCTCATTACGAAATGGTCTTTGTGAAAATAGTGAGTGACACTATGAAAATATACTGAAGAGGTAAAAGAAAACAAAACACAACATGTATTTTCATGGGCTAAGCCATCTCAGTTCTTGACACAAGACAAGCACATCAATTTATTTTTAAGTACTAGGTTAATATCAGAAGTAATTTTTGTATAATTTTCCAGTATAATGAAAGCAATTTTTTTTTTCCTTCTCAAGTGCATGGTTTTACTACCTTCACAGTTCAGAGAATCTCCCCTTTCTTTCTTTTTTTAACTTATATGTTTTCATTTTATTACTTAATATGAATTTGTAACCACAATACCCATGTGAACTAACACAGATCATGCAGTTTAACATATTTTTCATGGTTTAGTACTTTGTGATTAATAAATGTTTTCATAAGATGAACCTGACACATGCAGTGCATCACTTGTAGCAAATATTTAAGACTTTATATTTGCTAATATGATTCTTGGCTTTATCTTACTTCCCTACAGTTCATTTTCTTTGCCTCATTTTTCTGATTTTTAAATTTATTTTAGCTGTATACTCTCCCCTCGTCTCTTTAAAGGCCATATTCCACTTCATTGCTCATGACCAGTGAGTGATCTTTAGGACCTGGCTTGCGTGCGTGCGTGTGTGTACATACATATACTCACACACGCATCATATTCTAACAAGAATATTTGTTAATAAATGTTCTTTCTGCTTAGAAAAAGTCTATAATAGTTTGAAAACTATTCAGAATTTATTATTACTTTATTTTACTCTTTGCATCTATTAGTATTATTATAGGGGAAAAATGGCTTTTCCTATCAGCAGTTATGAAAGCTACCAGAACTCTAAAACCATACTTTGAAAGGATAACTTTGCATTTATTTTTGTATAGTTTTACTTTGACAGAGGAAAGCATTCTCACTATCATTTCTCCAAATATTGATAAAGTAAGAACATGGTTTGATATTTTAAAATCCTTGTTTATTTAAGTGTGGGAGGGAGAAGACAATGATATTTTTCTTATAGCTGATTTCTCATCTTTCAAATCTTAGAGAGTATGACATCAATTAAGAATTTTAGATTCCATAATACTACTGTCTGAAGATAATATGCAGATTGGTAATTTTAGTGAATTTTATAACTTTATTCCATTGAAACCAAATAAATTTGTGGTTATTTAATGTAATAAAATATTTTCTAGTTATGTCCTAAATTTATAAGCATGTACTTCTCTGAAAATTGTAATAAAAAAGTTTATTCTAACTAAAACAAAATTTTTAATTTTCTTAAATACATATATGTAACTCTCTAAAGAAAAATAATATCTAAAGAAATATTAAAGTGTTTATATATTTTTGTCTCTATAGATGGACCCGTCATTAGCAAAGCATCGAGAACAGCTGGTCATTGAAGTTGGACGAAAACTAGACAAAGCTAGAATGATTCGTTTCGAGGAGCGAACTGGATACTTTTCCTCAACCGATTTGGGTAGAACTGCCAGCCACTACTATATTAAATACAACACCATTGAGGTATTAAATTGAGTGGAACAAATACAATAATATGTTTGCTATTAGATGCAGATACTTTCTAGATGTCAAAATATAGGGTTAATGCAAAGTAACAAAGGCTGTTAATAGAACAAAATGCTTTTAACATATGAATTCAATAATATACAATCAATAAAGACAAGAAAAAATAAGACTTTAAATAGTAAGAGTCCCCTTGCCATCCTGTTCAGTGAGTATATCCCAAGCATTAGACACCCAAGCCTAAACAGTGGAGCATGTTGGTAAGACCTGTGGAATGAATGCCTGAGTGATTTTTAGGTGGAAAGTGATGGCTTAACGATATCCTTGAATAAGAAGTTGAAAAAACATTTAAAGGTTATTAATGAACACTGACTAAAGAAGAGTTAGAAAAACTAATAAAATTATTAGTCTACCTAGCTATACCATTTGGACAGTTTAAGAGATTTTTAAAGTTAATTTTGCTACATAATTTTAGCCTTGCTTGTTGGCTTTTAACAGTGTTATGTAAGACCAGATGCCACTATAATATTTATACTTTAAAGAGCACATGCATGTCTTTATGTGTGCTTATATGCATATGTATGTATATACGTATGTTAATGCATGGGAAAACTTAACAGTGATTACCTATGAGGAAAGGACTTAAGTTTGAAGAGAAGGGGATGGGTTAAGATGAATTTTTACTTTTTTTTATTCTTACAGAGAGAAAGTTTAGATTTTTTTCTTATATTCATTTTTATTTTTGTATTTAAGTCTGTTTTTAAATCACAGTGTTCATAGAAATCAATAGAGTGAAATTTCTTCAGAAATATGAAAACCTAGGCCTATATGAAATCTAAGCTTTGTACTTCTTTAACATGTGCTTGTGCATATGGCAGGTTTTAGAAGCACTTTCATGTGCTTACTAGCTTTTCCTTGCCTTTCTCCAGATAAACTATTTGTCTAGCACCTTAAGTTTCTTCAGTCTTCTAACATACATTCCCTCACAGCTCTGATACAGTGGTTCCTCAACCCAAAACATTTCCCTGCCCTCTGCTGCGTTCACCACCTACGCACGTCCACCCATCTGTCCCCTACGTAACCTTTCTCATTAGTCTACCTGGTAGTGTGTGGGTGCCAAACTACATCTGCAGCCTGTTTGCAGCTCTCTTTCAGGAACAGTAGCCTTTCTTCAGCTTTGTTTTTAATTCTATGTGGCCTTTTACTGATCTTTTTCTTCCCAGTCCTGAATTTCTGTATGCCTTCACTAATAATATTGTGGTATTTTCACCATAATCTTCAGGTTACATACTTTTAGTTACTCCTCTCTGAATTTTGTATGCTCTATGGTCAGCTTAAATTTGGAGAATGGTAGATTCCCATGTGCCCATGCTGAAAATAAGCCAAGACCATAATGTTATGCTGAACATATTTTAGATATCTAATGTAGGTTTCATTAACTGATTTTATTGCTCTTTTTGCTTCTAAGGAAGGGTCTTCTCTAGCAAATTATATTTCAGGAATATTTTTTAATCTCTGGTAGATAAGCAGTGATTTGGAATAGCATGCCACAGACATCATAACTCTGCATTGTCTAGGGCTCAATGTTCTTTAAGAATCTGTGATTTATAGTCACGTTTTTAATTTAAAATATTTTACTGGATCTTCTATATTAATCAAATATAACACTTACTTTGGTAGACCTTCAATGAACTGTTTGATGCTCACAAAACAGAAAGTGATATCCTTGCTATAGTCTCCAAAGCTGAAGAATTTGATCAAATCAAGGTAAGATTACTTGAAGCTTGAATCAAATGCATGTAACATATATGTATTCATTCATTTATAAAAACTTATAAGTAATTGTTATTCCGGATAAACTACAAGCTGTATGGCACTTCTCATTTGGAGTACCAACAATTTTTTCCATGTATCAACAATGGCCAGTTCCTATCCTAGATTATGATATTATGTCATACCTGACATCATCATTCTTTGCTCTCTCCTGCAAATCAAATATAATTTAAGTGGGTTTTGCAATAATGAAATAGGCAGAGAATATAGTATGTAGCTTTTTGGTTTGTTTGCAATATAAAATTCACAAAAGAAAATAGGAAGGACATGCATGATCGAGACTTAAATACAAATATTTCTGTGCCTGCATTATAATTTAATCTTATTAACAGTGAAAACTTTAATACTTTGAATCATAGTACTTCACAGCTTTAAGCTATGAATGTGTTACACCATATAAAATTATATGACTGTAATGAATGCATTCAAAGATAATTCAAGTTTGCCCTAATCCATTTGGGCAAAGGTTTTACTCTGGTCAAATAAAAAATGAAATCTCATCATTTGAAGGATGGTGAGGTCAGGAGATCTAATTTTTGTGGCATATCAAATTTTTATATGTCAATGGCAATTTTAATATTGGTGATGAATAATAAAATGTAACTGTATCAGCCTCAAGATAATTTCTTATTGTATGTTATTAGCTACTTGTGGGAAAAAATTACTGTTACTTTAGCAGACAAAGGAAAATGTTGAATTATAGCAAATGGAAACCTTTTGAAAACCCGCAAGGTGGTTTAATTTCAATATGAATAATTTCAGTAAACCAGCCCAAATAATTCTGTGAAAACATTGATTCTTCCAGGTCAGAGAAGAGGAAATAGAGGAGTTAGATGCCTTATTAAACAATTTTTGTGAACTCTCAGCCCCTGGAGGTGTAGAGAATAGTTACGGGAAAATAAATATCCTACTTCAAACTTACATCAGCCGAGGTGAAATGGACAGTTTCTCCCTTATATCAGATTCTGCGTATGTTGCACAGGTAAGAAGATTACTATCTTCCCTTTTTCCTCCCTCGTTTACTTTCAGAGATTCAAGGAATTAATTCATACTATACTGTGAATATATTGCTTTGTGACATAATTCCACATTACTATTTTATCTTAGAACTGGTTCTGTTTAATTTGTTCATATTTTATGCCATCCATGCATTAGATCAGGAATGGGGGTGGAATTTGATGGTGAGTTTGGCTTTTTATTTTAGAGTCTAAAAATATCAAGATTTCATTTATTTTGCTATAAATGATAAAGTTCATTTCTTTTACTTACAAAGGGCAGGAATACAGAATATTTCCATCATAAAGAAAAGATTGTGGAACCATTGCAGCTTTCCCCAAATGTTAGAAATATAAACAAATTTTTTACCATTAAATAAGGCTTTATATGTATACCTCACACCATATATTTAGTATGATAAGTCTCTGATTAAAAAAAAACTTTCCTTCCCTGCTGTTGATATTTTAAAAAATACCGTAGTATAAAATGTTGTAATATTTATATTTTTATATTCAAGCCCCATGTGAAGTAAAGTAGGTTATTTTATGAATTATTTACCATTCAAATGAGAGGTTTTCTTTACAGACATAAGTTGTTTAAAAAAACATTCTTTCGGCCTTGGCCTGTGTCACCTTGTGGTTAGAGTGTCCGCCCTCGCACCTATATATATTCTCTACTTTAAAAGAATATCATTTTACCATTTTATTATTTTTTTATTGATATAACTGTAAACATGAAATATTTACAAGCATGAACCCAGATATATTGGCAAACAATTTGAATGAATTCAGTAACTTAATCAGTGTAACTAAGACATCAGGTGATGATTTCGTACTGCATAAAGTAAATGTGAATGTTACAGAAGCTTTATTTATTTATTTATTTGCATCTTGGATAAGATGTTTCTGCCGTAGAAAAATTATGTATGTTTTCTAAACCCTATAGATTCTATAAGCTCCATTGTTTCTAACTTCTTTTGTTTATCTGTTTTTCTGAAAAATGTATTTTTATTTTGTATTTCTTAATGATTTTATATTGAAATAGTTAATGATTTAACTAAAATGTAAAGCTTTACTAGGTTCTAGGTGAATAATCTGGCCACATTTTTGCTTGATTGAAGATTACAAAGATATTATCAGAGACTGGTAAACAAATTGCTTTACAATATAATGTTTACTGTTTTTTCATGATTGGTGCCCAGAAAGTCAATATCAGAACATTAAGAATATATCTAAAGCATCCCTATTTTTCTTAAATAGCTATTATGGGTTTATCATCCTTGAATGCATTAGGTAAATTACTGTTGAGTTTATTATAGTTAAGTTTAGGCCATCAATAGTTCCACAAGCACCCTCTCAGCTCTGTCAAATGATGTTTCCTTCTCTATTTCTGAAACTTTATTCTGTCAGCCCCTATGCTAAATCCTTGGCTCAGCTATCCTGTGATTTTATAAAGAAGCCTAGATTCAGCTTTTCTAAGCTGTATGTGTCAAAGACTTTGGTCATTATTCCCACGCAATTTATATCATTTCAGATAAAATGTCGTTTGTATCTTGTACGTGGGATTTCTTCTTCCATTTCTTTCTTTTTTTATATATTTCTTTTTATTGTTGAAACTATTACAGATTCCCTGTTTTCTTTTAGCTTTGAGGAAACAACTGTGGGTTCTGAAAAATTTTTTTTTAATTATATATTTCCAAACACAGTGGAAAATTAGCCTGGCAGTTTTTTATAAGAGTAACTGGAAATAATGATAAAAGACCTATTTGATAGGCACAGTAATCAAAGTGTTCATTTTATTTATCTTTCTCTAGGCATAGTAAGAGCTATCCTCTCATTATTAATGGACATCAGAACTGTCCTCACAGTTCTAAATACCATTTCTGTTCTTAAGTCTCTAATACTGAAACAAAATAGTTGATTTGTCAAAAGATAAATACACATTTCATATAATATGAAAAACTAAAGTCCATAACTCTTAAGATCATAATTTAAAGCCATATCATCTGCTTGCTATTTAAAGTCTTTACTTTTTAATCTTTTTTTCTGATTTTGACTAGATTTAACATTCTTCATTTTCAAATACAGATATCATTAGATTTTGTAAGGTGTCTCCAAGTTCATGATTTTAAAAACAGTCATCAATAAAAAATCTGCAAAGTTAATGATAGAGGGAAGGAAGTGAAACAAATGGAAACCAACTGTACAAATGGGACAAAAAGTCTTCAGTCACTGTAACTTTCATATGTCCATTAATGAAGTTCTTCTCAGACCACTGAATTCAGAATCTTGGAGCTAAGTTTGGAATTGTTTAGACCTGGCTTTGAACAGATACTCTGAAGCCTACTATTTGTGTGACCTTGGCCAAATTATTAACCTCACCAAGCCCTTAGCATCTTTATCTATAAAATCAATATCAGGACCGGTCCCATGCAGATGTTATAAAGAGCAAAGGAGATAATATATGTAAAGCTGTTAACATATTGCTTAGCTTATAGGGAGTCATCAATCTGGGTATCTGCACTCATCAGCATTTCCTCTGTTGCCCCCTCGCACTGATTTTCCTCCATCTGTGCCTGCGTCTTCCCCTGTCTCTGAATGGCCTGGTAGATTTAATCACCTCACTATGCGAGGCTCTGGTGTTCTCAGGAGTCTCCTCGCTGTGCTGTACTCGCCTTCCCCCCCTTTCATTCCTGTTTGGAGGGTGGGCTGGAGCTTCCTAAGAACTGGAAGTAAGGCTACCCTCTGAATGTTAAACGGGTAACGTCCACATGCATACAAAGGAGGCGGTTCTTGTGTAGAAATAGCACAGATAATTAGGTGTATATAAGAATAGATGCTGCCCACAGTTAGAGGATGCAGCTTGACATACTCCTTTTTAAACTGAGTCTGAATGACAAATGTATTGGCAGGTTTATAAGTCCATGCTACCTCATCATCAGCCTCCCCCTTTTTATTCTTCAGAACGCTGCTAGAATTGTCCGTGCTCTTTTTGAAATTGCTCTGAGGAAACGTTGGCCTGCCATGACCTACAAGCTCCTGAATCTTAGTAAAGTCATCGACAAGAGGCTCTGGGGTTGGGCCAGCCCTTTGAGACAGTTTTCAGTCTTACCACCACACATTCTAACAAGATTAGAAGAAAAAAAGCTTACTGTTGATAAGCTGAAAGACATGAGGAAAGATGAAATAGGTAAGAAGGAAGGAAAATGTTTTAATGTGTTCTGTGCATATCAAATATTAAGTAATGTGAATTTTCATATTACTCAAGATAAATTTTTATCATTTTTATGAAATTTCTTTTTTATTTATCTGAATTCTAGCAGAAGTTCCTCCAAATTTTATGATGTCACTTGAAAGAATTAGCAGTTAAAATGGAGGTTAGCCCTCGCTGGTTTTGCTCAGTGGTTAGAGTGTTGGCCTGCAGACTGAAGGGTCCCGGGTTTGATTCCAGCTAAGGACAAATACCTCGGTTGCAGGCTCGATCTCTGGCCCCAGTCAGAAGTGTGCAGAAGGCAACCAATCTATGTGTCTCTCTCACATGGGTGTTTCTCTCTCTGTGTGTCTCCCTTCTACTCTCTTTCAGAGAGGGAGTGGAAAAAATATCCTCTGATGAGGATTTAAAAAAGAAAAAAATGGAGTTTAGATCATCACACCCTTAAATTGAGTCTTTTACAAATAGAATCTCAGCTATAAATGATGAGAGTTTGTCAGTGAGGCTTATCCTCAATTTATTTCTTAATATTTAATTCATTCTATACTCTTTTCTTATGTATATTAATAGTTTTATATGAAAAAAATTATGTCTACATTTCTTCAGCATTTCTAAATGAACTTCATCATTACACACATACATATCTTTAAACCCAATTGTTACCAGTGTTATCAGACCAAATAGCACTTGGCCTTCTGCTTTTTATCACATAATACTGAAAAATTATTCCTATATACATTTCCATGCACCTTGACATTTTATTGGACAAACATATAACACATTGATTAGGTAGTATTTCAGATTCTAAATGTGTAGATACTACACATGAAGAGAGTCAGACTGAATAAAAATAAGAGGGAGGATTGCTGCTGCAAAAGGTCCAGAGATGTGAAGAGAGGCTGAGATAGTAGTAAGAAGAGTAAGAAGTAGTAAGAATAGTACTTTGAAGACAGAAGGGAAGTATCAATTTAAATAGAGAAATTAAGGATATTAACTAGGAAAATTGAGAGTATTCACATTGGGGTATCATATGTAAATATTTTATCAAAATAAGGAAGATCACTTTACTTTCAAATTTGGATAAACATAAAACATTTGATTTATTTATAAATATTCTTTTACAGTTATATTATGAAGAACCAAGAAAGATTGATACAATAAGCTAATATAAAATAATTTAACATTATTTAATATTAATAAACTGTAATTGAAAAATGTTAAATATATATATATAACCTATTTCCACTTAGTTGCCTGAACTGGAGTAGGAAAATGTTTATAGTAAGTGACATCTGTCTCTAACTCCCCTGCCCACCTTGGGACTGGCATACATATCTGTATTTTGGAATCTGATCATTTATAAAAATATGTATAAGTGGCTAAAGTGGTTGATTTTGTGCTAGATTGACCATATTTAATATTTTATCTTTATGTTTTTCTGGAAATAGATATGGATGGATGAGTTGTGTTTTATTATTAAAGCATTTACTATCATGGGTATAGAGT
The DNA here is from genome assembly GCF_054644295.1 of Miniopterus natalensis. NCBI lineage: Eukaryota > Metazoa > Chordata > Mammalia > Chiroptera > Miniopteridae > Miniopterus > Miniopterus natalensis. The sequence continues at coordinate 51,760,266 of NC_142085.1, read as the reverse complement.
TCTGAAATACACTTTGAATAAATTAATGGCTGTTTCAAAAAAACACTAAATATTTTTATAATGTGTCATAAACTAACTAGAAGAAATGAGGAACTATTTATAGCAGTTTGAACACTATTAAGTCTCAGTAATTTTAAGAACCCTGTTCATAGCTGAAGAAACCTTGATACTGGTTTTCAGAGCTATGAATTGCTAATTCAAGTTAACTATTACAAAATATTCAAACATGCCAGGTCAAGAATGTCAACTATTCTACATAGCAAATCATAAAACAAGCAATAAAATCACCTTCTCTGAAATCCCATTTACAAGTCAGATTATATTGCTTTTATTCTGTTTGGACACATTTCTTCTATGTGATGTTTTCCTTGCAGGTCACATGCTGCACCATGTGAATATTGGACTCAAGGTCAAACAATGTGTTCATCAGATTCCTTCTGTTACAATGGAAGCTTCCATTCAGCCCATCACACGGACTGTGCTTCGAGTGACTCTCAGTGTCTGTGCTGATTTCAGTTGGAATGATCAGGTAGAGTGGAAAATACCTATCTCATTGTTAAGCAAAAATGTCTCTGCTTCACATTCCACTATACCTCCTTACATCTGTCCTTAGGCATTTAGAAAATTCTCTCAAAAAATATATATTAAAGATTCATTTAAAACATTGTAGTAATATTTACTCTCATCCTCAAGAAACACATGTGGTATAATATATTAATATCATATCGTCCAGGGCTTAGGATCTTTACATCTTTCTGCTCTGCTGACACTTACCTACTTCCCAAATGTTTTCATGCTTATTTTTATTTTTTTATAATTTTTTTATCCTAACCTGAGGATGCTTATTGATTTTAGAGAGAGGATGAGAGAGAGAGAGAAACATCAATTGGTTACCTCCGTACATGCCCCGACCAGGGATTGAACCCACAACCTAGGTATGTGCCTGAACTAGGAATCCAACCCACAACCTGTTTGGAATATGGGATGGTACTCCAACCAACAGAACCACTTAGCTGGATCACGTTTTCATGCTTCTTTTTTCACATTTAAAGAAGGAAGGAAACACCCCACTGCACCAGCCCAGAGCATGGACTGTAAGACCTTTCCATTAGTCTAATTTGGCCGGTATTGGTCATGAGCCTGCCCTTTACCACAACCTATTGTAAGGGGGGAGATGCCATAAGTTGATTGGCTTATGCTAATCAAAATTTTTGCAGGAAATGAGGTCACCTCCTGAGTCACTTGAAAGAGATGAATACTGAATAAAACTGGATTTTTTTAGGGGGAAAAAAAGAAAAGAAAAAGGAATGAATATACAAAAGATGGTATCTATCCAATGGAATATGATTTGTCTATAAAAAGAAATGAAGTACTAATGTATACTCTAATATGAATGACCTTGAAAACATTATAGTAAGTGAAAGAAGCCAGACACAAATGACCACATATTAAATTATTCCATTTATATGAGATGTCCAGAATAGGCAGATCTATAGAGAAAGAAAGTAGATTGTGGTTGTCAAGGGTTGGAGGTTATGGAATAGAGAAAGATAAGTAGTGACTGCTAATGCATACAAGTTTTCTTTTTAGAGTGATGAAAATGTTCTAAAATTAGATTATAGAGGTGATTGTACAACTCTGTAAATATATTAAAACCATTGAACTCTATTTTAAATGTAAACTTTGATATGTATCAATAAAGCTGTTAAAAACAATGTGTACTGGTTATATAAACAACGCTATATTCCTCATTCGAGTTATAATACACATAGTATAAGGATACTATTTCTCTTCTAGGTCCATGGGACAGTAGGAGAACCCTGGTGGATTTGGGTAGAAGATCCTACAAATGATCATATTTATCATTCAGAGTATTTTCTAGTTCTTAAAAAACAGGTAAATATCTGTGTATGGCTAAATCCTTATTATGTTGCTATCATAAATGGAAAATATAAACTAACAATTTCTGCTTTTACTTATCTTTCTATAACTTCTAGTGTCATTAATGCTTTTCTTTATGTTTGAGTAGTTTTAAAAGAAAACAGTAAATGTCACAGTATGATATATCCAATGTGCTCTTAGTTTGAGAAATTGAATTATACTCATTATCATGGTTTAAGGCATGGCTTTCAGAGGGTGGAATATGTAAAATAGGTGGGATAAAATATATAAAAATAAATTAATAAGAAATAAGAACTTTAGGTGATACATAAACACTGTACTACATAGTATTAAATCACATTGTGATTTTTTTTAAAATTTGAACACAAAGCACAGCCTGATTTAAGTAAATACAGTGGCAAAAAGGACAGGAAAAAAGGGGGGGGAATGAAAGCCGAAAAAGGCAAGAGACACATAGTAGAGTGAGATTCTTAAATGGGTCCGTCTAATCACTGCCTTAGAAAAGGTAAGTTTCAAATTAACATTTCACAACTCTCACTTTCCACATATAATTAACAAAACAATAATCATCAGATATGGCATTCCTTTTAAAATTCTCCATAAATTCCAAATGAAAGACCTAATTTGATGCTGGCATGTCTGACTCTGACGCTTCATTCCTAATTTCTCTTTTTACCAAAGAGAAAGCAGGCTTCAGGCTGGGAGCAGCAATAGAATTTCATAGCAGTGTTTGTTTTTATTGCATTTGTCTTCATAATTACCTTCTATTCCGAGTGGTTCTATTTTTCCACTTAAGTAAGTGATCAAATTTGAAGAAAAATATTAAATAATAATCATGCAGTTAAGTAATTGAATGAATAAAGTTTGGGAAATTCTGATAAAAAGTCGAATTGATAACTTGTTAATTCATGATGCTCTGCATTGAAAATAATGTAAATTGAGTATTAACTGTTACCTTCTGTTATATCAGGTGTCTTAAGAAGGGAACCAACCACAACTTTCTGAAGTACTTGAATATATCAGCGATTTAGAAATCCAAGATGTTTTCTCTATCTCTAGTGCATATTATTGTAGATACCATTATTTTTACAATAGATTAATAAGACCTTTCTGATATTAGACTATCCATATTCATTTTAGACTTTATTTCACATTAGGTCATTAGTAAAGAAGCTCAACTACTGGTATTTACAATCCCTATTTTTGAACCTTTGCCTTCCCAATACTACATCCGAGCCGTGTCTGATAGATGGTTAGGAGCCGAGGCTGTGTGTATTATCAACTTCCAACACCTGATTCTGCCAGAAAGACATCCTCCCCATACAGGTAACATATTGAATAGTAGTTTGAATCGTTGATGTTCCAAAATTAATGCTTTCGTTAATGTTGGAAAGTGTCTATGCTTTAAAGCTGAATCTGAATCAAAATCCAACTTAGAATAACTCAGGTCCATTTTGGTTTCCATTGGCTAAACCAGCAGTTCACTTGACCACTCTAGTTTTATCAGTTGTCTAACAGATCAAAAGTAATTTGTTATAGTAACTATTCTAGTACTGAAGTTTGTGAATGGCTCTCATTTCTCTACAAATTGGAGATTTAGGTTTTTTTTATAACATGCATGCTTTTATACGCCTGTCATTCAGATTACTTCCCTGATTAGAAAAGAAATATGGCATTGTAGTTGGCTTATGGGGAACTCCTCCAAAAATTGTCCAGTGGGTCAACATTATAAATGTGGTAATGGGGAAAAAAGATCTGCGACTATCATATAAGAATCTATGTTAAACTTTTTTCCCCCTCTAAAGAATTAAGGTTTGTTCTAATTTATTGCTAAGATACAGTATGCAGTATTGTGCATATTTTCCAGTTATTTGTTTAACAGTACCTGATGTATCTTTCACCTTTTCAGAGTTATTGGATCTTCAGCCTTTACCAATCACAGCTTTGGGGTGTGAAGCATATGAAGCCCTTTACAACTTTAGCCACTTTAACCCTGTGCAGACACAAATATTTCATACACTGTATCACACAGACTGCAATGTCCTGCTCGGAGCACCCACTGGATCAGGAAAGACTGTTGCAGCTGAATTGGCCATTTTCAGAGTCTTCAACAAGTACCCTACTTCAAAGGTCTGTTTGAAAGAATCACATGCTTACATTCAATTGGACAAGGCATTTTATAATCTGTATACTAGCCCGTTCACAATATCCTGGCAGGATTCAATGAGTAGCTTTGTTACTCTCTTGGGAAATATTTCTGGTTAGTGCAGGGGTGTTGGGCTTGGCAGAGGGCGGCGGGGGGGGGGGGGGGGCGGTGCTGAGTATTAGAATAACTGGCCACAAGAAAATTTATTTTAAATTTTGGAGTCAAGTTAGATTTATAATGTACATATTGGTCCTCAGATGTCCTTTCCTCATCATAAGATATCTATACTTTTTGGTATTTCATTATAAGATACCTAATTCATAGCCATATTTATAAGATATATAATGATTCATAATCCAAAGTCTTTGGCTGTGAAGGAAATACAAATACTTTAACAAATACAGTTTGATTATACACAGGAATGTAGAGGTAGCTTTTATTCTACTTTTCTCTAAGTGACCATATTTTTATGTAATGTAAAATAACATGACAAGTCAAATAAGCATTGATTTTAAGTGTTCTTGAAATATGAAGTACTCACAGTTTAAAAACATTTTTTAAGAAAGCTAATTCATATGTTGTGATTGGAATTATGTGCTATTTTCGTGATTTTATGATTTCAGAAATGTTTTAACTTCCTTTTTTAGTGACTTCCAATTAGTGGCTTTTCTTTCTTGCTTAGTTTTCCTATTTCTCTGTCTACTACATGATCGTTAATCGATTAAGGTGACTTGTTCATATACCAGCAGAGCTCTACTCTAAATTTGAAACGTTTTAGAAAGGAAAGAATTATTTTTCAGTGAATAATCTGTAAATTTGGATTATTAGGACCAGTTGTTTTTCAAAAAAATAAAAGACATAAACACCTAAAATAGATGTATAACTGACATCTTCCATAAAAATCTACATTAAAAGTCAAATAAGCAGATTATTTCTATTCTGAATTTCAAAATTAGTAGCTTTTTTGTAAAAAAAGTTACAACTCATATAACTCTTGATTATAATTCCAGGAAAACTTATTTCATCTGACCCCTAATTTCTCAGTTAATATATTATCTCATAAATTTCTTATTTTTTTACATTATGTTAGAAGATAATTTTACTGTAAAAAAATACTTCTTAAAAAATTACCTTTGGTGCTTTTTAGAAAATACATAAAATTTTCTGTCAATATTTTCATGATGTATTATATTTCAGTCTTACTTTGGATAAGTGTAGATTAAGTTAATGACTTTTTCCCATTAATTTAAAATTTTAAGTCTTTCAGTATTAAAAGATACATTTTAAAACCACACTGTCATATTTTGATAAATTTTATGGAGTTTACCTTTATTTGAAACTACTAACATATTTTCATGAGAGTCTTTTTGCCCCCCCGCCTGTAGGCAGTATATATTGCACCCCTAAAAGCTCTAGTACGTGAAAGAATGGATGATTGGAAAGTTAGAATAGAAGAAAAACTTGGTAAAAAGTAAGTTCTTATTTTTTTCAAACGATATTCTTTGGATAATCTAAAGGGATCAACAAATAAAAGATATGCATAAAATGAATGCTTTTACAGTGATTTCCATAGTCTTTTATTTAAAGGTATTGTAACTACTACTAAAATGTTATCAATATTCCCATTGTTTTAAGACTGAAAGATAAAATTCTTTAAATTGTTTAATTTGAATACTTTTATTGGCAAGATAATTTTCTCAAAAATTTTAAATCTAAAGCATAAGAAATATTTTTTCATACCATTTCAAAACTGCTTAGAAGGCGTTTTACATGTGGATAATTTACCAAACAGTAGAAATTCTTTAAAGGATATTACTTTTTAAACAATAGTTAAGTATTACATGAGGTTATTCATTGCAGTATTGTTTTTAATAGCCAGGTTGCAGATAACTCAAGAGTCCACTAAATAAATTATGTTTACACACAAAATAAATTGTTTCACTATGTAAAAGAAAGAGCTTTTTATATTTTGAAGAGATGATCTTTAGAGATACTGTTAAAAATGTTTTACATAAAGTATTCTACCTTAGTTTTAGAAAAATGGTGAAGAATATAAATACATGGTTGCTTCAGAATGACAACTGGGTGACCAAAGAATAGACCTGTTACAGAGACTGTTCATTACATATTCTTTGAGTCGTATGAGTGCACTACATATTCCAAATAATAAGTAAAAGTAAAATTGAGTGAAAATAAGTAAACACTTTGGGAACACTACACTAGGAGTAACCAATCTTGCCCATTTTTTGTGTGTGTTAAAACATGTGAAAATTATTTAGTGATTTCCTAAAATTTTCAGTTCACCTCCAGATTTCCCTCTTTTTCACTATAAAACTGGGTGTGCTCATAATGAGGTGGCACATATTTGCCCCAGCTTTCCTCTTTATGTCCTATATGTTTGAATTAGCCTGTAATTTATACAGAAAATTTTAACCTAAGAAATGAAGCTTACACATAATCATACTCTTAATTAATGTCTCCTCTTAATGAGGTAACACTTTCCCTCATTGGAAAGGTGTTTTTTCCCACATATGGAGAAGGAGGTGTGAGTTCATCTCTTTAAAATCACATGGGCAGAGATTTTGTAAACATAGAGCAAAGTTTGACACGTTTCATATCTGCGTAAAAGTTAGATCGTTAGTGTTTTGACTTTTTATGTCTTTCATTTTATGGGAGGAAATCATCTTAAAATTCTTAAAATACATATTTGGGACTCAACTCACAGAACATTTCAGAAATCAAAGGGAGATAAAGTAGTTTTTAGCATTATAAAATTTTATTTTGAAAGATATATTTTTGCCTTTCCAAAGTCATATGTTACTTGAAACATTAAAGGGATAATTTTATTCCTCTCCAGAGTTATTGAACTAACAGGGGATGTGACTCCTGATATGAAATCCATTGCCAAAGCTGACCTGATCGTTACCACACCAGAGAAATGGGATGGAGTCAGCAGAAGCTGGCAAAACAGGAACTATGTAAAGGAAGTCACAATTCTCATCATAGACGAGATCCATCTGCTTGGTGGGTACCACTGTACTGGAAGCCATTTTACAAACTTTGGCTCTTGTACCTGTATCAGCCAACATCAGGATTTGTTAAAATTAGTAACGTGCATTGTTCTTACTTCCTAGGGGAGGAAAGAGGCCCTGTTCTAGAAGTCATTGTCTCTCGAACAAATTTCATCTCATCGCACACAGAAAAACCTGTTAGAATAGTTGGACTATCCACTGCATTAGCTAATGCCAGAGACCTTGCAGACTGGCTCAATATTCGTCAGGTACGTGGAAGATCAATAAACCAGGCATTTAATAATGGGGCTTAGGTGGCCTCATTAAGGAAGCACTATAACATGATAAACTTAACTGTAAAAACTGAAAGTGGTTTCTCTCTCATTTTTACTCTAGATGGGCTTGTTCAACTTCCGACCATCAGTACGCCCAGTTCCACTGGAAGTTCACATTCAGGGCTTCCCGGGTCAGCATTACTGTCCTCGTATGGCTAGTATGAACAAGCCTACATTTCAGGGTAAGCTTTCAGTTCTTGTAATGAATAGCCACTGTTTTGTGTGGTAGCCTTTAAATGCATTCTAAGTAATTTGGGTTTCTTTGAAAGGGCGGTACTGCTCCACCTTAACTGTTAAGGATATAAATATATATTGAATTAACTATTGAAAATTAAATTTATAAAAAAGGTATTTGTAGTAGGATAAATGTATACACTTTTAAATAGTAATCAAATCAACCCAAAAATCTGTTAGGGTGTTTTCTTAATGTAGTTTGAGCAAATGATAAATAGAAGCCACAGTAAAAAACAGAATCACACAATCTTAATTTTTACCAGAATCCATAAAACTTACAAATCTCAGTACTTTTTTTTGCTTCTGTTTTCTTTGTTTTGTTTTTTGTTTTTCCCTTTGTAAATTAGGCAAGCAGAAAAGATTTAAGAATAACACTCTTATTTTATAGAAACATGTTTTGTTTAGGCTGCATAAGGAATATTTATTATATCAATTAAAAATAACCTCCAAAATAAATTCTCTAATGTGAACGGCTGTTGATAGTGAGGTGACAGTTGTGAGGTGACTTTTTAGCTGCTGTAATTAGCCTTATGACAGAAGCAAAGTATTGATTGTAAACTAGAGACCAATCTTGGCAGTTCAGATTATTTACACCTCCACAGAAGCATTGTACAAAATCACTAATGAACAATAAATCTGCCATGCGCTGTTCAGGCACACCTGTTCTTGCAGCAGCGAAAATCCATTAAATGGTGAGGTTTAAGAAAGAGACATTCATTCACTGTTATGTGTACAAACGATACCAATATTGTACTAACGTGTATTTTAAACATTGTATCTCTAATATGATTTATCAAAGCATTGCCATTTTCATTCTGTAATATTCTGATAAACTGTGAGTGAGAAGATAAATGAGTTTATTTTTTAGAGTATGTATTATTTAGATTGCTTATATTTATTTAAGGAATGGATGATTGCATACCAATGATTGGAATGAAGCATCTTGCATTGTGTAAATCAATAGTAAATAACTGAAATACTTACACTGCTCTAGGTGTGGTATTGGCACAGCAGTTATCTTTATAAACTACTTAATTATACCTGTAAGGAATCACTATATTTCTTTGAGTTTAGAAATATGACTTTAGGATAGCTTTATTTCTCACTATTAGAATATAAACATAGTCAAGGTCATATCAACATTTCCATTACAAACCTTGTTTCTTAGCCCATAAAAATAAATTCTACAGCTCACATTTGAAACAAGAAATTACAAGCAAGTTGGACTTTCTCATGTAAAAAATTTAAATATCTCTATTTTAAGAGAGCTAGGTAGAAATGAGTATTAATTCTACTTGTGTCATTTTACCAGTATTTTGGAGCCTGTCTATAGCAAAGAAACCTCACTTTTCGTTAGGTCAAATGATATATGTGGCTCTTTAAGTATTTTTTTTTTTCAAACTATCATCTAATCTTGTGTGTGTCAGCTACCCATGTGCGGTCACTCAGATACGGACTCAGGCCTGGTGTTGTCCTCAGCAGTCTTCTACATTCTCTTGTCTTCCTACTGGAAACCTTACACTTTTTTAGAAAAGTGAAGGAAAACATTCTTCTGGCTTATCTCTTACTAGTTTACTGATACAAACCCTTAATTTTCCACCTAGTGGGAACAGAGCAAAACAAAAAGGAAATTTTTTTGGTTTTTCTTAGAGACTGTTCATCACCCTGCAGGACTTGGCTCTCTTTCCATATCCCAGGACCAATTAACTCTGTGATATCATTTCTCAGGCAAGCAGAAACCCAACTCAGAAATAGAAAATGCAGCCTAAGATTTAGTTTTCATGTACAGTTATTAATGGAGAGTCTCAGCTTTTAAGTGTCTCCTTCCTCAGCAGCTCAGAAACAGAACTGAGAACCAACAAATGAACTCTTCCCTGTCCCAGGCAATATGCTCCCTCAGGGCCAGCTACCTTCCCTTTACTGTCCTTTCTCAAATATGCTCTCAGCCCATCTAGTACCTCAAATAATGCTGTGTTTCATGACCAAATTAAGAATTCACTTAAATCACTCACTACATTAGCTTTCATGTATCCCTTTGATATTGTAATAAATTCAGATTTCAGTGTGAGTGGCTTACCATTTTATTTTCCACAACTTGTCAACAGCAATTAGAAGCCATTCTCCAGCCAAACCTGTCTTAATATTTGTCTCATCAAGACGTCAAACTCGTCTTACAGCTTTGGAATTGATAGCCTTCCTGGCTACTGAGGAAGATCCAAAGCAGTGGTTGAATATGGATGAAAGAGAGGTAAGCAATATATTTGATTTCTACTTTATATACATGTGAAATTAGTTTGTATTGTAGTGTAATGGAAATTACTTATTTAATTATGTTTAGTTTTATTGTATAATAAAAGCTTAGTGTAACATTACAGAAATTTTAAAAATAGAGGAAAGATGAAATGCTATCACATTGAAACTGTTAATATTTTGATTTTTTTTTTTTCAGTATCTTTCCACTAAATATTTAGTTTCTATATCTGTATTTATCCCCATAGTTTTTCTCTTTAACACCATCACCTGTGTATATTTTAATATTCAATGAAGTTTTCATAATATTTGAGTGTTTACTGCCCTCAAGGAACTCATTATCAGTTTTGTAAGGTTAACCTTTTATAAAATATATAACATGACCATTTTTTAAAATTTAGAAATCACTAAGTATATAAAAATTAAAAAGCTGTTACTATCCTTTAACCAAGTAATAACCATCATTAACATTTTAAGCAATTATAATTTTTATATCTTCATAATTTACTCATATGACCACTCCACTATATTTTTCTGCTATAATTAAATAATTACATATCTTTGTTACTATAGGGTTTTTTATTTAGAATTATTTCCTCATTAAAGAGTTCTAAATTTAAAATTAATGGGTCAAATAATATGAACATTTTTATAACTTTTCATATATATTGCTAATTGCTTTCCAAAAGGACTGTACCATTTGATGTTATCACCATTGATGTATGAGTTAGCAGTATTTGAAAGTGACAGTTCTACCACATCCTCAGTTGTAATTTATTGATATAGATAAAATGTTACTTATTTTAATGCTTTAATGTGTGCCTTGATTTTTGTGTACTTGAAGTTTTTTTTCATATATATTTTTACTAATTGTCCACTCTTTCTCTTTTTTGTCTCTTCATTCCTCCGGGCTTTATCTGTTGCAGGACAGTTTTTTTCTTATAAATCTGTGTGAAAGACTTAGCAAATTTAAAAACACACACACATACATGCACATCTAAAACTTTATACATCACTTTTTCCCATATATATGTGTGTGTGTGTGTATATATATATATATATATAATTCTATATACATATTACTCTTTCATCTGCTTTATTAATTAATTTTGCTAGTTCTAGTTCATTGATGTCTTTTTATCTTACAAGCTTTCTACAAATAGCAGTTTTTTCATTTTATATGACACAATCTGTAACTATAGTTCCTTGTACTCAATGTAGACATTTCTCCTCCCTCCATAGGTTTATATATAGTGAGTTTCCTTTCTTAGACTTTTCCAGTTTAAAATAAATTTCCCTAGTTGGAGTTATGATGAAAAAGTAAATGAAATCAGTAACAAAATCATTGCATGGTCTCCCTTCTTCCTCCATATTGCCCTTTCTCATTTCCTGCAGCCTGAAAACAGTAAAAACAGTGTTCTAACCTACTAGTATCCAGTCTCAACAGCTTGCATTTTCTCTCCTACTTCTCATGACTTCTTTAGGGTTAGTAGACTTGTTGGATGGTACTCTGTGTATTACAGTAATATGTTAACTAATGATAGTTAACTAGTATTTCAAAATGTTCTTGCATAAGACCATAGATGACATTATTTACTAATAGGTAGCTTACCTCAAAATTAGTTTCATATAAAAGATATCACATGGCTCCTTGAAGTAGAGTGAAAGCAATCATTTTATCTTTCTAGTTCCATCATTACTTTCTTAATATTAGTTGTATATGCATGCCATATGTTTTTCAAGATAATGATTTAAGATCAAAATAATTTTGTCAAAAGGTTTCTTGTCCTGCATTATTTAATTAGCATTCCCACATAATCACCCTGTTGTGTCTAAACAGTATCTTGACTTAGGAGGTGAATGCTGAAAAAATAGATGTATAGAATATTGACAGTTTAGTTTATGTGCAGCATCGATCTAAGCTCAATTTATTTTCTCTTTTGTTACATTCCTAAAAGTGTTCCAAATGGAAACTTGTCTTTGATGTCAAGATACAAAGTACATGCCTATTGAACACATTTGGAGATACTGGCTCAAAAAATATATATAGGGGCTGTGCGTTTAGCACATATGTGACTCACATTAACCTCAAATGTGAACCTCATGTGCTCTTCCCAGGTACAGTACAACTGTACTATATTTTTTCATTTTATTGTATGAGACCAAAGGAACTATGGACAGCTCAGCCATTGTATAAAGTTACTTCTCTGTCTTCTATTTTTTGTCAGCACAAAAATTTCTCATAAAGGCTAATTAGAAACCGTAGAATTTACTTGCATGGCTTCTGTTATTTTATAGAGTTTCACTGCTAAAATAGGACAGCTAGAAATTGTCATTTCCTTTCACCAAGCCTATCTCAAGACCAAGGCAACCCAGGCTTTGTTTTATCCCTGCCTCTAAAAACAATCACCTTTCAAATAAAAATTTCAGAGGGTTTGCAACTGATTATTATGCAAATTCAATCTGATTGTACCAAACCTACTGTAAAACAGGTGTTTCCATTGTTGAATCCCCTAAAACAACTTAAAATAGGAGGATGTTTTAACACTTTAATCTCTCTAAGAGTTACTTTCCATAATACCCTGGGCTAGAAGCTTAGTGCTGTTCCTGTTGCTGCTCCTTGTACCATGTCAGATTGGTGTTCTGTGGCGGGGCACAGGTTCTCTGGGTAGGACTCTGGTGTTGACAGCTTGAGCATTCGAAGGAGCCAGGGTAAGCACAGGAGCAATTATCCTGTCAGCTTTGGAGCAGGGTGCCTGTGGAATGGGGCAGCATCGAAATCATTCTGCAATTGAGTGGTGGTAAGTTAGCAAGTGACCCTAGATATGGAGGTGAAGGGAAGGGGAGAAAAGAAAGCTATGGCAAATCTTAAGAAGATGGAGAGAAAGAATATGACCAAGGAAGAATATACATGTTCTAATTTATTTCTTAGTAAAGGCAAGATGAGTTATCCATCTATATTTTCAACCCAGTAAATTTTAATAAGTAAAGTATTAGGAAATACTTCATATGTATCATTGATGTGAAATATTCCAACATGAGGAAACCCCAAAAGTTATCCCTTTCATATTTGCCATTATGAAGTAATTGCATCTTGTTTGCAGTTGTTTCTTGTAATTTTAAAGTTCATGGGCATATGCTGCCATATCACTTGGATTCTCAGTTTGACAGCCGCCACTTGAACTAGGGGATAGTGTGGCAGGAATAGGCACACACATGAAGCGTTCATGAATTACCTTCCATGATATTCTTCCCTCTGGTCCTTTTATTTCTACTAATGGTACCCTCCTGCTGGACATACCTAATTATATGACTAGATAGATCAGATAGCATCCAGTTTATGATCAGCAGTGTCAATTGCAAGGTTACCAGCTATCACATAGTCAGGCACTCTTTCTCTCCCCTCCTCAAAAATATCCGTAAATAATAATTCTCTAACTTAAATCAAACACAACTCTTACCAGAATTTGTAAAATATTCATTTATTTAACATTTATTGAATGTCTGCAATTGATCCCAATTCTCAAGGAGCTTAAATGAAGAAGATAGAAATTTTAATATATATATATACGTGTGTGTGTGTGTGTGTATATGTGTGTGTGTGTGATTAAATAGATAATATCAAATTATGAAAATTTCTGTGAAGGAAACCAATAAGAAATGAAATAGAATTAGGGGATGGGAGGTGTCTCTAAATAGAATGATGGTCAGAGAAGACTTCTCTAAGGAGATGACATTTTAAGCTGAGAATCAAAGCATAAGAACATGCTAGCTACACCAAGAGAGAGGATAACAGCATTTCAGTTGAAAGGAGGAGCATGTTAAAGGAACTGAGAAGATCGGGTCCGCTGGAGCAGCATGAGCTTGGAGGAAGGTGGCAGAAGTTGAGTTTGAGAGATAGGTAGAAGCCACTCATTCCAAGGTCTTAGACCCATGTTAAAGAGCTTGGATTTTAGTTGTAAGTACTACAGGAATGGATTCATTGATTCATTTATTAAACAGACATTTATTGAGCTCCTTCTGTGTGTCAGGTAATGTTCTTACCCTTACAGAATTAACATTCCAGTTATGATAGATAATAAGCAAACACGTCAGATTGTGACAATTCATAGTGAAAAAAATAAGCAGGGCCAAGGGATTAGGGAGTGCTGAGAGCGGGAGTAGGATGTTGTGCTTTAATATAAGTGGAGAAGGCCTTTCAATGAGGGCATCTTTGAACAGAACGGAAGGAAGAAAACCAAGCAGATATCTAAGGGAGGGGTTTCCAGGGCATTAGAAGGTTGTAGGCTAGATAAGTTATATACTCCAATTTATATTTTAAGACCACTTTTGCTGTTTCGTGGAAAATGGGTGGAATTGATGGTGGTGACCTAGGGGCCACCTAGGGTGGTGACAGTGGGAATGAAAAGATGTGTTTTCAGCTAGATCCAGTAGTACTGTCTGATAAATAAGAAATGGAGGCTGAGAAAAAGAAAACAATGAAGAATGGCTCACCAGTTATTAACTCTAAACATCTGAGTAAATAATGGTGTCATTTATTAAAATGGGGAGGGCTGAGAGGACAGGATAGAAAGGAAGGAGGAGACAGGTTTGAATTTTTATGAAAAAGTTATATTTTGAACATGTTAATTTATATTTAGATTTTCAAGTGGAGATTTCAAGGCAATTAGATATAGAAAGTCTGTAAAACCCAGAGGATGTGAGATGAACTTGTGAAATTGAGAACTTCATAATAGAAGCAGCCTTTATTTTTATTATTTTTAATTGAATTTATTGGGGTGACTTTGGTTCACAGAACCTTACAGGTTTCAAGTATATAACTAAACAAAACATCATCTACACACTGCATCATGCACCCATCTCTCAAAGCAGTCTCTTTCCGTCCCCATGTATCCCCCTTTTGCCCAACTCCCCCGCCCCCCGCCCCCCTTTCCCTCTGGCTGTCACCGCACTGTATATATAACATATAGACCCAGACAACAGTGTGGTGATAGAAGTAGCCTATAAACTCAGGTGAGCACAAGAGTTCCTGAGATAGTGGAGAACCAGAGGGCAGGCCTTGAGGGACTCCTCAGTGCGAGCTTAGGCAGGGCCGGGAGCTGGCGAAGGGCCCCGGCAGGCTGCGCCGTGAGGAAAGGGAGCGCTCTGAAGCGCTGCGGAGGAGAGGGCTTCGTGAGGGAAGGAGTGCTTGACCGCATCAGATGGTAATGGAGTGGAGCGCTGTGAGAGCAGAGGAACGCCGGTGGGATTTAGCACTTGGATGTCCTGGAGGAACTTGGCAAGCAGAGTCGGTGACATGTTGTGAACAGAAGCCAGTGTGGAATGAATCGTGGAGTAAATGGGTGGGAGGGAAAGGGAACTAAAGCAAATAGGACATACAATTCCTTCTAGAATCTCTGCTATGTAATTTAATTAATGTTAAAATTTAGCGCCTAACAAGTGTGGTCTGTTGGTTCCACCAGATATTCTGCGGTCTGGTCCCACATGCAAGGGTGAGCGGTGCTAGGATCTGGAGAGTTGCCAGCCTGCACTAACAGATGAAAGAGCAGAGGGAAAGCCCTCCCTTTTGAGTGACTGTACTGATTGAAAGCTCCGAATACTGCCCTTACTTCATCACTCACACCTTGGATGAGATGCCGGATCTGGGGGAGAAAGCAGAACCATGTCTGGATATGAGACTTCAGTCTTGCTTACATTCTCCCCCTCAGCTCCTCTAAGTATCTCACCAGTTAGCAGAGTTACTCTTTCTTCCTTCATACTGTTAAAAACATAATATATATAAAGTTCGGTAGTATTCTCAGTTTTAGGCATCCACTGGGGAGTCTCCAAGCATATCCCTTGAAGATAAGGGGGACTACTGTACACTGAGCATTATTAAAGAAATGTGCTAATTAATAGTTTTTTACACAATGCTTCAAAGCGAATTTATGAAAAACTGCATCATAGGTATATAAGAGCACAAGGGATACCTGGCAATACTTTCATGAAAAGTAAGATTGGTATTATTTTCACATGCCTAATAGTGAAGGGATTTTTAGATGCTTGAAAAGTTTATCATTTTAAGCTAAACATGACTCATCCAATCTCATTACAGGCAAAGCCTTCATAGACTTACAAATGAACTATAGTCTAGCTTTATTCAAAATCATCACAAGTTCAGATTTGGTGGAGTTTCTATTAGTGACATTTTACTGTAGTTTTATTTATTTATTTTTCATTCACCATATATCTGTTGACCTCTTTATATAGGTAAGAACCAGACTTTGAAGATGGACTTTGAGATTGTTGAAAATCAGAAATTAATTAGAGCTTAATGCAGGGTAATCACATTTTCAACTAGTGTTGTTTTTTTAATCAGCTAAAATAGATTTGGCTTGTGATGTAAAATTCTCATCCCAAGTGCTATTTTCATCAGGTCTCTGACCTCTTGACGACTGACCAGTAAAGAAACTATCAGGCTAAGAATATTAAGTGTCAGATAGATATTATCTGCAGATTTGCTGTATTTGAACTCAGCGGGCCTCATGGAATATTTGTGTAATTAAGAGTAGCTACAAGATAGGAATCTTTTATTTTGCCTCTGTTGATATGGTACATGTCCTTTTAAAGAAAGAGGCAAAGCTCTTATTATGCTTAGTAATAACTGGCATGCTGAGAGTGCTTTATAGTTCACTGAAGGCTTATATTATCTCATTTAATCATGAATCCTAGGACGGTTGTTCTTGCTATCCCAATTTTACAGCTGCATAAGCTGAAACTTAGAAGAATTAAGTGATTTGCTTATTAGTACAAGCATGTAAGTGAAGCTTGGGACCTCAAAACTAGGGTGTCTGGCTCAGAGCCTGTGTTCTTTTACTCTGTCAAATGAAATTGTAGACAACATATGGCCTAGAAAAAATGGAAAAGCCAAAGTGGGGTGTGTGCGATTTGACAGGGATGGAAATACAATAAAGATAAAGTCAGTAGCTATGATATCAAACACAGGCAACCAGCAAGAGCTGTACCATTCTCAGCTCTGAGAGGGGATATTTTAGTTTATAAAAGAAGATAATTTTAGATACTCTTCATTTTTAGGCATAGGAGTGGATATATGCAAATAATAAAGAATAAAAAAATTGCAAATCATCTGCATAGAGTTCCCCAGCTTGTGAGTCTAGTATATTACTCATTACTTCTAATCTTACCTCTTTTTTTTTGCACAGTGAGGCCCAGCCTTAAGCCAAATACATGATGTCATTACTTTAAGTAGTTATTTTAATATCCCTCTCATTCATGTGCTGAGTAGAGAGTGACATTGAGAGCTTAGACTGGAGTCAGGCTTCCTGGCTTCCATACTGACTGCCCATTACAAGCTACATGACCTTAGTGGGTTGTTTAACCTCTGAACCTCATCCTTTCATCTATAAAAGATTAATAATAATAACAATCCTATCCTGACAGGATTGTTGTGAGGATTAAATGCATTAACATATTTAATGTACTTAGACCAGGTCTGCTTCAGAATTAAATGTTCAATAAATGTTAACTGTTACTACATTGAATAATACCTTGTACACAGGTTCTCTTCTCTGAAAGCTCTGGTAAAATTTGATCATATTTTTATAATTTTTGGCTTATGATTCTTTACACATTTAATTAATATAGTGTTTGTTAATTTAAAATGATGCTAATTTAATTCTATAAAGTTCATCAGCTTTCTCTGCATTTTAAAAGCTTTTCAATATATGGAAATGCTCTCCAAGCATGTTTTGGAATCTCAACTCTCCAAAAAATGGGAGTAAGTATGAAATGTATACTCAAAATAAGTATGAAGCACATACACAAGGATTTCCTACCAAAAGCATGGTGATTAAATTAGAATAATTACTAAGGGAAAATCTTTAGTACCTATAGCCCAGTTTTGACATTACTGTTATTAAGAATCAGGCCAAGCTAAAAAGCAAACATTCAAAACAGTATTGTATGTATCTAGCAGACACAGCAAAGATTGTTTAGATTTTATTTAATTTATATATAATTGTACATTTAATCACATATAAATAATACATATTAACAATATGGTGAATTATTTTGAGGGGTGGTGGTTTTGAACTTCAGAAGGGGCAGCAAGAAAATATGCATGAGGAGTGCTGGTAAAGTTTGGAAACTTACTATCTTTAATTATTTAGTTTTTTATTTCTTTCCTGTTAGTAGATCAATAGAATGTTCTAAAGTATTTTTTTTATTTTAGTTTTTCCCCCTTCAGTCTATGGGGTTTATCATACAGAAATGTATTTTAAGAAGTTAACGTGTAGTAATTATGAGGAAATGTTTTAACTTCATTTAACATCTGTACCAGATGTGATATATTTAATTATTTTTTTAATGAAAGTATTCATAACTTTTATTATCCTATATGGTGCATCTTTTATTGAGCATTTTA
Organism: Miniopterus natalensis; assembly: GCF_054644295.1. Classification (NCBI taxonomy): domain Eukaryota; kingdom Metazoa; phylum Chordata; class Mammalia; order Chiroptera; family Miniopteridae; genus Miniopterus; species Miniopterus natalensis. The sequence goes on along the minus strand of NC_142085.1, from coordinate 51,741,966 downwards.
GACAATTGATAAGCATTATTCAGTGGCATATGGTCTGAGTCTGACGTGCTTTGAAAAGAGTACAGAGTTCTGATAATGAGGATTCTGAAAATGGGAAAACCAGCACAACAATATGCTTTGAGGAAGTATGGGTTTTTAGCATCTTGAAACAATATATCACACTCAAAGGGACAGAATTGGGCTGCACAATCTGTTAGCTCATTCTTGTCCAATCTGGTCTCCTCCTTTCTTTTGGAGCCAGCATTGTCATCAACTCACTGAATTATATTCTGACTGGAATGTATTTCAGGCACAGAGTAATGTATCTACTTAAATGGAATCCTATCTTTCTACAAAAGCTTTTTGAGTATAATAAATTTAAAATATAAAAAAATTCTATTAAGTTAAAGTAATTGGTTCAACAGTTTACATATGTGCCTCCTCCCCCACCACCCTAAGAAAAGACCATTACTTAGAGGAATATAGATCTGTCTTTCTTTCATTTATAATATTGAATAATTTTATTTTTTTTTTTGGTTTAACAGGTAGTCAGATGTATTTCAAAGACTATTTATTGGAAAGATACTTATACATTACAACAAATGTTAGTTGAACAGAAATAAACTATGGAATTAAAACTTCCTGAATCAAAGTGTTTTAATTATCATTATTTTTTTTTTTAATTCTGTAGCAGCCTTTCTTAACAAGAATTAAACCTTAACTTCTAAGGCACCCATTGTACGTAATGAATGATCTTTTCTCCTAAGCATTCAGAATGGTACACTAACCTATGCTTGGGAAAATGAAGTGGTAATTCAGATTTTATTGTCTCATGGAACCAGGATTGAGAAAGCCACCCTATAGAAAGACAGTCACTGTCTTTTAATTTGTAATATGTGGAGTATGTGAATGAATTGGGTATTACATTAGAGCAATATTTATGTAAAGGATTAAATGTGATAATTTTGTAAAGTAATAGGCACAATGCCTGATACATAATAAGTACTCAACAAATCATATCTGGAATCATGTTTTAAGCTTTCATTATCCTTAGTTCCTGAAAAATTTTGTTTGTATTATGTTTTGATCAAGATGAAACTTAATCAAAATTTTGCATTTTAAAATTTAAACAGGCTGTTGTAGTAGTATTTTATGCTTAGTGATTAACATTACTATAAATTTTGCTTTTTTTATGATGTTCAAAAACTCAGAATTCATCCGTAGTAACCATGTAATAAATGAAGTTGTTTTTTGTGATTGTCCTCATGAGGATTTTAGGTCTTTGCCAGTTCAGATAGGCAGATAGTTCTTTTTAAATGCATTGATTTATGTGAAAGTGGGGGCAGGAGAATGAAAAACAGCTAGCCTTCCCTGATGTGGAAGGACAGGATATTAATGCCTCACCAAGCCTCCTGCCATAGGATTCTTTAGCTTTTCTACTGTAAATGGTGCATTACTTTTTGGATCAGATTGGCATTGCCATGGAACAATAAATTATACAAGTTAAAAAATATATACTTTTGTTTAAGTTGTGAAACTGAAAAAAAAAATTCCCTGCCTGAAACTGTCGTAGCAAGAATATCAGTGAATTAAGCCTTGATAGCATAAATTGAAGATATTTCATGGGGTGGACCATTAAAAAAATGGATAATAGGCTATCACTTGAGAATGGCTAATGTATAATTTATGAGACAAGACAAGCTCCTTTCTTTATAGCATGCATTTGTAGTCAACTTATCCTGTGCTAATTTTAAAGGTAAACTGGGTTTATATTAATACATTTCTATATTCTTGCTTAACAATTTACAAAGTAAATAATGCAGGAATATCAGGTGACCTTACAGTAACTATGAAACAGAATGAACTGTTTATACATTGCATTTCTATCATGGGAAGTTGGTAAATAACATTCTGATGAGTGTGTCGTTAAAATAGTACATCATCTATGTGGTGCTTTTTATACATTAATAATTATTATAAAGGCAAAATTCATCTTCCTAGTTTTTGGATTATTGATATAAAGCAACTGGTTTTCACATTAAAAAAGAAAGAAAAATTTTTGACCATTGGGGGGAAAAAGAGTAAGAATAAAAACGGTTGGAATGCTTCACAATATGGATATGCATATCTTACGCATTTTTACTAAACTGCAGGAGCAGCCTGCTAAAGTTTGTGAGCTACTTGCTGGTTTATGCACAGCCAGGAGTGTATTACAGGTATACTTGTGTATCTTAGAGGTGATTAATAGTAGAAGGAAAAAAGGAAATGAAGTTCGAAGACAATATCAGTTTTTAATATTTTTTAATATGCTTTTTAACTAAATTTTTAGAGAGAGAGGAAGGGAGAGGGATAGAGAGATAGAAACATTGATGAGAGGGAAACATCAATAGGCTGCCTCCTGGGGATCAAGCCCGAAACCAGGAATGTGCCCTGACCAGGAACTGATCAGGTGACCTCTTGGCTCATGGGTTGATGCTCAGCCACAGTCACACCTGCCTGGCAGTTTTTAATAATTCTGTCTCAGTCTTCAGACATATAATAATTACACATGTACCTATTTCCAAGCTCCCATTCCATGATTGTTCACTCTTGGACTGTGGTAGTGAAGCTACAGACATCACTAAAATGTGTGTTTCTTAAAGAATGCTTATGTATTCTCTCTTTTTTTTTTTAAATCCTCACCCGAGGATTTTTCTTCCATTTCTTTTCAGAGAGAGTGGGAAGGGAGATAGAGAGAGACACATCAATGTGACAGAGACACATCGATGAGGTTGCTTCCCGCATGCTTCCGACCAGGGTCAGGGACTGAGCCTACAACCGAGGCATGTACCCCTGGCTGGAACCAAACCCGGGACTCTTCAGTCCGTAGGCTGACGCTCTCCCCACGGAGCAACCCGGCCAGGGCTTGTGTATTCTCAAACTGCTTGATCCCTGCGTTACTCCCCTCATGGAGTTGCCCAGAAAGAACTTCCCCATGCTGCACCTTGAGTCGTCCTCTGCTCTGAGGCCCAGGAGAGGTCTGTCATTACATAGAAAGAGACGGGGCTTTCTACTTAGTTCTTTACAGGGAGTCAGTTTTGTAAGAAAGTAAGATTTGCTGCATGTTACCATGAAATGTGTGTTGCATTAAATATTTTACATATAGAGTGGAAAGTGATAGAATATTCATAAAGTATGAGTGTTTATAAAATATGAATTTCAGAAACCATTTAGACATGAAAATGTAATGAGTTAAACCGAGGTTGGATATTAAATCTGTTCTAAAACTTAAAAACTGGAATATATAAAAATTCTTATATATAATAACATTGGCATTTAAAATAAGTGAGATAAGGAATTATTTGCCAGAATTGCTAGAATAATTGATTAATTATTTAGGAAAAGTAAACTTAGGTTTCTACCATACTTTCTATTACAAATAAATTACAAGTTAATTATTTAAATATAAAAAATAAAACTATAACAGAAGTTGAACTGGTAGGTGACTCTGTATTTGATTTCAGGATGAGGCAACAAAACATATGGGGTCAATTTAAAATTTTAAGTTCATAAAGTAAAAAAAAGAAAATTAAATGAAGGACAAAAAGCTGGATGAAAGCATTGTAGCATCTGCTGGACAAGGAGTTAATACCCTTTATCCATAAAGACCTATCAGAAGCCAGTACGTAAAAGAGCTATCCATCCACCTAAAAACTGAAAAGATAATTTACAAAGAAAATCAGCTGGTAAATATGAAAAATATTTAACTGCACTGTTGATTGAAGAAACAAGAAGTAAACAAAAATAGCACTAGATTGATTTGTAAATTATTAAACTGAGGCTCGAAGGGGTTATCTGGCTTGCCCTGGGCCACGAAGGCAGTGAAAAAACCTAAATTTGAACAATTCCCATCTGTGTGGTGGGATTATGACTGATTTTTATTATTTTTAGTTCATATTTTCTAAATTTTTAGCACTGAGCCAAAAGAAATAGATGTCTTTTCTATAGTGAGAGATGAACAGTGACACTGAAACATTTTAGGCAGTACCGCACCCCCTTAATAGTCTAGCGGATATTCCACTTATCCATAGATTGTTTTTTTCTTTGATGAATAAAAATAAGATGGAAAAGATTTAAACTTTATTCAGAATATATATTCTCACTAAGATATTCTTTTCAATTAATTTCACTTTAATCATAACTATAGGTGGGGCATATGTTTTTATGTTCATATAGTGTCATAAGCAAAAACTAAAATAAATATAGTCGTAATATAAAAATTTTAAAGCTGATGCGCCTACGTCTTATAATTGTTTGCATTTGCAGATGGAGAACATCATTGGAACGCTGAGAGATTCCAACCTGAAGCTTACACTTGCTTTCGGAATAGGAATGCATCATGCTGGACTGCATGAAAGGGACCGGAAGACAGTAGAAGAACTCTTTGTAAACTGTAAAGTTCAGGTATTGTTTTTTTTCCATGACCAGATATTTAAATGTAATTTAAAAGTTATGTTTTAGTTAGATATATTATCCTTTATTTTTTAGGTTCTTATTGCTACAAGTACATTAGCCTGGGGTGTAAACTTCCCAGCTCATTTAGTAATTATTAAAGGAACAGAATATTATGATGGCAAAACAAGACGTTATGTGGATTTTCCCATTACAGGTAATTTTTTTAAAATTTATAGATGCAGTAAGCTTAATAATTTGAATTTGTGTGAATTAAATTTTAAAGAATTGGTCACATTTAAACATGATGAGCAAATTGTAAATTTTCGTTCCCAGTGCAAACATTAAAGTATTGAGGTGTTTTGTTTACTTTTACTTACCCAGCCTTACATGTACCCAGTTTGTTAAGAAACATCTAAAGCATAACGGTTTCAAATTCATAAATAAATAAAAGTATTGATTAGTAGCTATTAGTGACTTAATAAATTATGATTAAACGTTATAATGTTTAATTTTAAATTTATTTCACTAGAAATGATTACTTTCCTGGGACTTTTGGAACCAAAGTACTGTTACATGAACAGTCTATTAACACATTTTAAAACTTGATGAAACCATTTTCAGTGCTGAAGAGAAAAATATACTCAATGTGCATTTATACTCAGTGAATACATGTAGAATCTGTATTATTTCTACATCTTTACTTACTTCAGAGATTCCTGTAGTATAAAAGAAAGATATTTTATACCATGGGTGGATGAAGAGCGAGGTCTAAATAGACCCATTATTCATGGGAAGAAATAATCAAATGACTCTGCTAAAGAGATTTTTCTAAATATGTGTTACTTTTTCTTGTTAAATTAAAATAGCAGTAACTCTTAAACATCATTTTTAAGCATTTAACTAAAGGAGCATTTTTCTCTTTCTTACATTTACAAACTTTTACTTTGGGGGACTCAGTTGTTTATCATAGTTAATTCATTATTTAATTAAGAAACTCAATAGTAGGCATCAGAGGTAGCATACATGCTCTTAAGCTATTCTGTTTCCTTTGTTATTCTGTTGTGTTGTAGACACATGCCATATTCAATAAATATACCTTGTGCCACATGGTAGCATACCTCTTGTTCTCTTTTTCATAGATGTTCTCCAGATGATGGGACGTGCTGGGAGGCCTCAGTTTGATGACCAAGGCAAAGCTGTAATTCTGGTTCATGACATAAAGAAAGACTTTTACAAAAAATTTCTTTATGAACCATTCCCAGTAGAATCAAGGTAAATTTTGCTACAAATTATTTTAAATTTAATTCATGTCATAGCAAGTTGATATTTTTGTGGTTACATTTTATTAGATAAAAATCAGTAAAAATAGTTCAGAAAAATTATTTGAAATGAAACTGAATGTAATGTCACTATAACATTCAATTATAATTTTAATTTTAAAAAATTTTTAGTCTTGGCTCTTGTGGCTCAGTTGGTTGGACAACATCTCTTGCACCAAAAGGTTGCTGGTTCAGTTCCCAGTCAGGGCACATGCCTGGGTTGTGGGTTTGATCCCCTGTTGGAGCCCATGTAGGAGGCAACCAATCGATGTTTCTTTCTCACATGGATGTTTCTTTCTCTCTTTGCCCCTTCGTCTCTCTCTAAAAACAATGAAAACATATCCTCGGGTGAGGATTCAAAAATTAAAAAATAATTGAAAAGCAGTTGAATCCTAAATGTAAAATCTTTCTGCAAAGAAATATCTTGATGTAGAAATTCTAAACAAAACATGAGCAAATCAAATGCAGCAATGTAAAGAAAGATAATATATTACAATGAAGTATAGTTTATCCCATAAATGCAAAGATTATTTATTACTTGAAAATAAATTTAACACAAATTTATTACTTGAATATAATTTACCACAGTACCAGGAAAAAATGAGAAAAATCATGATTACCTTATAGATGTAAAAAAACAAAAACAAAAAACGTTTGATGAAATTTCACACCAATTCATAATAAAAACTGTTTGCAAACCGGAATGTAAGGAATGTCCTCAATTTGATAGAGTATCTACAAAGAAATTTTTACATCAGTAAAAATTTAAGTAAAAATTTTAATTTGTATCTTGATAATTATTAATGTTTTATCTATTACAGATTATTCCATAGTTTATATTAACTTCTGTATTAATGGGCATTTAGAGAGTTTCCAGTTTTTTTCTATTACATGTGATGTTGCAGTGAAGTATTTTGCTTTCCTATCCTAACATATGTTTCTGTAGCAGGCGATAATAGAAAAGTGGAATTGCTAAGTCATGATGACTAGTCAGATAGGTATTGCCAAATTACCATCCAAATTGACTAGATGGACTTATACTCTGCCACTGATAAATAGAGAGTAATAGAGTAACTTGTTGTTTTATATTCAGTGTATCATGGCCATTTTCTCATGTCCTCAAGACATCCTTTGCTAAACCTATTTTTAATATTATTCCATGTATCACATAATTTATTTAGCCTTTTCTTTTGTTGGACATTGCTTTTCATTTTTGTATTTTACGTAAGAAAATAAAGTGAACATTTTGTTATGCCAGTCTTTCAACACCTCTGATTATTAACAACACCTAGTACAATTATGTCATCTATGACTAGAAACTTAATATTCACTGAATGAATGAAAGTAATATATTTGCTGTCATAACTATTATTTCTTTTCTGCCAAACCTCCTTTGATCTGCTTCAGTATTATCCCTCACTTACTCCTATATGCCATAAGTATACTCTTCCATGCTCTCCAAGATATATCTTCTGCTGTCTGCTCTTACCTTGGCTTCATTTTCTCCATTCAGCGCTTATTTTCATCTTGCAATTCATTTCCCCCAAATCATAGACAAAATATACAAATTATACAAAACATGTTTCTTTTTTATCTTGGAACATAACATCTGAGTCTTGACTGTGGGAGATAAAGTGTGCTTCATTTAATGTTCATGTATGTTCCCCTTGCCTTGTTCACTATATAGTTTACTAGGAGTGCTGTCTGACCATTTAAATGCAGAGATCGCTGGTGGTACAATAACATCTAAGCAAGATGCAATGGATTATATCACCTGGACTTACTTTTTCCGACGTCTTATCATGAACCCCAGGTAAGCACAGGGCAACTGTTTACTTCTGTTTTGTTTTTGTTTTTTTAAATATATCTTTATTGATTTCAGAGAGAGGAAGGGAGAGGGAGAGAGAGAGATAGAAACATCAGTGATGAGAGGGTCATCATTGATCGGCTGCCTCCTGCACACCCCCGACTGGGGATGGAGCCTGCAACGCGGGCATGTGCCCTGACCGGACTCGAACCATGGTCTCCTGGATCCTAGGTCGATGCTCAACCGCTGAGCCATGCCCTGCCGGGCACTTCTGTTTTGCACTGAAAGAAAATATGTTTTAAGTAACAATCTCTAAATTCAGGTACACAGTTTGTTTGTTTTCCACCAGCATTTCCACTTTAATAGATAGGAGTTTGAGAATATGGTGACGTTTTGCTCAGTTTCCTCAACTGTTGGAACCTCTGGATTAAGTACAAAATTCATTTGGGAACATGACCGGAAATAGTGAGCTCACCATATAGCCCTTCAAATTTTTATAGTAAGTGGATGACAGGATTAGAATTGTGGAACTGTATAATGAAATAGACTTTTCATGTACTCTTGTCTAAGCTTCTTGTTTGGTATTGAAAAAAGGGAGGCTGGAAACATGAAGCGACTTGCCTTGGACCCTATAACAAATACTTTGTGATAAAGCTAGGACTTAAAACCTAAGCTTGCTGACTTACAGCTCTTTATTTCTTTAGAGGCAGGGAGGGCCTGGTGTGTAACTGTAGATGTATTCATTTTTTATATCATAAGAATAGAGGCAATTTGTGTGGTAGAAGGGGCTTTGAACTTGGAATCAGAGCACTGATTCTTGTGTCAGCACTTAACCTTTACTAATTGCGACCTTGAGTCACCTCGCCTCCCTCAGCTTCACTTTCTTGATCTGGAAAGTGAGTAATAGCCTACCTCACAGGGTCATGTTGAGAATCAAATACATGAATTAAAGCCTTACTAAGTTCAGTATTAATTATGAAGAACATAATTAGTGTTGATTAGTGAGCTGTTTTTCCTGTATGCCCTCCCAATTGCTTCATTGGTCTGTACCAGTGATTTTCAACTTGTGTGCCACAAGAATTTTTAAAATATACAATACCTGCCTCTTAAGTCAAGGGCACTGACCTCTTTTCCCTCAGGTTGTCAAATAAAAAACTGACAACAGCCAACACAGCTGTAGCTGTCCAGTGTGAGTGAATTAAAATTATATATATATTTTTTGTCAGATCAGCAAATGACATTTTAGAGAGATAAATACTGGCCAGTTACTTTGGTAGACTGTCTAATTTGGGTTCAGCTTCAATGTCCTCATTCCTAAATTCAAGTTTTGCCTTTTTTTTTATTAGCAAGAATACTGTAAAGTGGTGATGTGCTCTTCTCACTGCATGATACTAAGAAATTTTTCTCTAGAGATCCCTTCTATATTTAAAAGATTACCAGTATGTGAAAGACCCCAGTTACTCCAGTCTCCTCTTTCTCTCAAGTTACAGTCTCATTTTTCCACCTGCCTTCTGAATGTTGTCAGGTAGTCTCCCCACCATCATTTTGAGCTCAACATGTCTAAAACTGAATTAATCATATATCAAAATTCTCTGCTAACTGTCTTACTTTTGTTAATGTTATTATTCTGCATCCATTTACCTTGACTTCCAACCTCAGAATCACTTTTTAAATTTTCTTCTCCTTGTTTTCTTAGTTCTCCAGCTGCTTGACCTGCTTTTAGTCTAACCCCAAGCTAGCCTAATTTGCAAACTGTCAGATAGTATTGATCAAAAATTAAACGTATTATATTGGAGGTGGGAACTAGATAAGGTTTAGTTAGTAGGCATAGGAAACATTAAGTCTTTAAATTCAGATAATGAGTAGGAGACTGACCAGGGTTTACATTTTTTCCACCATGAGAGTGAGGTGAGCCAAGAGCACAGTTGGGGACATCAGTTGGAATAGGGATCCCACTGAGAGAAACTGGAGTAGGCATCTCTCCCTGTTGCTCTGGTTACAAACTGCCTTCTATTTAATAATATTATGGTAAGAAAATCTACATGCAACTATAATAAACAGTACTTATTTGGGGCAGAACAAGAAGCTTGAGGGGGTCAGCACAGTGGACAAAGATGAAATCTTGAGGGTTATTACTGAAAAAATTATGCCAAGTCTCTGAACCAAAAGACTTCGTGGATATTGGCAGCTTAGGGGGTCTCCTGCTCATATGAGTGTAGCCCATGTAAATGGGTGAGTTTTCCTTAGTTCCCATTACCTCACCTTCTTTATTGATCCATCTTTGCTAGGAGGAAATTCTGGGACTGGGAGTAAGAAAGATACGGCATCTCCATGCATCATCTTAGGGCACTTAGTTGTAGCAGCTGCTTTTCCTGCTCTCACTGCTCCACATGGAAGTTGAATATTTTTCCTCCACCACCACAGGCAAGGGGTTAGGATAGATCAGAGTAGACATGAAGCCACACCAAGTGAGGTTCCTCTCACTTTTGCTGTCACTTCTTCCTGCATGGAGTGCCCTCCTAAGCCCTTATACCCAACCAAACTTAACAGTTTTAAAAATCTGGTCATATAGTGATAAATGTGCTTCAGTTAATTTTAGGAGATTGTGCTTTTTCCACTTTTGACCATCCATGTCAAGTATGCCACTTCCTTTAGTAGCCATCTATACATATTTTGAAATACCTGGCTAAGTTAAGACTAAGACTATCATTATTGTTCTGAAGTAGAAACTGATGCCTGGGCTGTTGCCATGTGGATTAATCAGTCCAGAATAGGTGTAGCAATGAATTTTTTTTTTAAAGAGCTATGATGGCATATTTCACATAAATAGAATAAGTAACCCTAAAATTTTTACAGAACCACAAAAGACCCTGAATAGCCAAAGCAATCTTGAGAAACAAAGCTAGAGGCATCACACTTCCTAATTTCAAACTATATTACAAAACTACAGTAATCAAAACAGTGTGGCATTCGCATAAAAACAGATGCTTAGATCAGTGGAACAGAATAGAGTCTAAAATTAAACCCACGCATATATAGTCAATTAATTTATCACAAAAGAGCCGAGAGTATACAGTGGGGAAAGGATAGTCTCTTCAATAAATGGTGTTGGGAAAACTGATAGCCACATGCAAAAGAATGAAACTGGGTCATTATCTTATACCCTAGAGAAAAATCAACTCAAAATACATTAAAGACTTCAATGTAAGACCTGAAACCGTAAAACTCCTAGAAGAAACTTAGTGGGAGTAAGGTGTTGAGTTCTTGAATTTGACAACAAAGTAAGGGCAACAAAAGCAAAAATAAACAAGTGGGACTATATCAACCTAAAAAAACTACTACATGGCAAAGGAAATCATGAACAAAATGAAAAGGCAACCTATCAAATGGGAGAAATTATTTGCAAATTATATATCTGATAAGGGGTTAATACCCAAAGCATATAAAGAATTTATACAACTCAATAGGGGGAAAAACGTGCAATTTAGAAATGGTCCAAGGATCCAAATAGACATTTTTCCAAGAAAGATACATATGGCCAACAGGTACATGAAAAGGTGCTTAACATTAATCATCAGGGAAATGCAAATCAAAACCACAGTGAAATATCACTTCACAAAAAATAAACAGTGTTGGAAAGGATATGGAGAAAAGGGAACCCTCACATACCACTTGTGGATTGAAAATTGGTGCAGCCAATATGGAAAACAGTATGAGGTTCCTCAGAAAATTAAAAATAAAACTATCTGATCTATCAATTCCATTTCTGGGTATTTATCCAAAGCAGATGAAATCACTATCTCAAAAACATACCTGCACCCTTGTGTTCATTGTAATGTCACTTACAATAGCCAAAACATGGAAACAACCTGGTGTCTATGAATGCATAAAGAAGATCCAGTATGTGTGAGTGAGTGTGTGTGTATGTATATTTTGAGCAGAGGATTAACAGAATATTTTTATATCATAAGACATGTTCATTATAATCATAAATGTTATAAATTATTTAAACTTTCCTGTTGAAAGAAATTCTCTGGATTCATTTCCATAAAACTCAAAATAATATAGAAAAGTTGAAAATTAAGGATGAAAGAAGATATGAAGGAAAATAACAAAGAGAAAGTAATAGCTGAAGAATTCAAATCAAAATGAAATTCAAGGTAAAAAAGATTTAAAAGGACAAAGAAGAATGCTTCATATTGATAACAAGCACAATCACTATAAGATTATAGTAGCTTCCAAATTTTTAGATAACTAAAGATATAGCATCAAAGTATATAAAGCAACAAGCGATTGAAATCCTAGACATTAACTAAATTACAATCATGTTGAAAGATTGTCAATTTACATTCTTGTGTGTGTGATACATATATGCAAATATATACATGTATGCATATAAAGATGCATATTTATATGTATAAATATATGTAGACACACATACACTTATATATTCGTTTGTTCAACTATATATAAACACATGTACTGGGGCATCATGAAATATAATATATTCTAAATTGAGTTCTGGAATCAATTTGTATGTTCAGTTTTACTCTCTGTTTTCCCTTGAGAAAGCTTTTAAATATTTCTGGGACAAAAAAATGTTGTGGTAGTTTCAGCTGTCCCTGCAACCACTTTCATTATTTCTGTCGTTATTACTGCTGCATAATCTGAACATAAAAAAAATGGTGCTGTAACAAATGACTTCCCAGTACTGACAGTTATAGCAGCAGCATTTCAATACTGATGAAAAATTTCCCAGCGAGATCTCTGGCCAGGTTTACATAAACCAAACAGGAAATGGCTGCCACTATTCACATTAAATCCAAACTGTTCGGTGTAACTTTATCTGTGTTTTACATTACAGCAAAATTTCTTTTATTCCGAATGTTGAAATGTTATCCTTTTTAAGGTTGGAAAAAGATAACTTGAGGTTGCATATGTGATATTCTTGTCTGTCCTTTGATAAAATCTTTTGAAGATAATTTTTTGAAGTTGTCTTACTTTTTGATTGTTTAAATTTAATGAACTTTGTAAATTTTTATGATAGGGAGAGTTTTGTTATGGCTTTTTCCCAGTGGACTACTAATACAAGTTAGCCTGTCTAGCCCATGTGCTGGATGCTGTCAGTATCAAGCTGCCTTTGACTTTCACACCTCTCAGGGGACTAGTAATTGTTGTGTTCAAACAGCCTGTAATTGTGATCCCGCTGGCTTTCTCAGTACGCTTCTGGCTATTAGAATCATTAAACAACTCAGCACCTGTTAACAGCATTGTAAATATTCAACCCTGCTTGTGTGCAGGTTGAGTCCAATATAGAGAAATCTTACAGAGCTCAGCCTCATAAATTAGAGCTTCTGACAAGTCAATTATTGCGAAACTGGGTTTCTCTGTGAAATAAATGAAATAGCATGCTGGCAGAAAGGTAGGCTGTCTGTTTATGGCAAAGAGAAGATAATGACTTGATGATTCAATGCACTGAGCATGAAAATACACTGTATTCTTTATCCGTAATTAAACAGTGTGTTAATATTTCTGTTTAAATAACGAGTAAATTATAAATTTTGTACTGTGGAGAGTGCAACATGAAAACAGACCTTTTTACTTAGCTGTTGCATGCTTTTTCAAGTTAGTAAAGTGATTATTGAAATTATATGTAATGTTTTAAGCTAAATGCTCACGTGATAGAAGTGAAGGCCCTTTGATGCTACAAATAAAGATCATGTAATTCTGAACTCCATCCTTTATTCACAAAAAAGTGTCAGAATATATTATCTCTCAAATTTTTACCTAAAAAAAACTTCATTTACATTTGGTTGTATTATTTATCTTGTAAATTGTATGTTTAATGAAGATGTAGTACTATCTTTTATAAGTATGTGAAAATTCTTTATGTATCCTTAGAATCTCAGTTGAAATATTAACAAAGAATACTTTGTGTAAATCAGTGCAGTTATATCATTAACAAAACTAGATGCATTTTATTATTTCTGTGGGCTACATAGGAAACAAGTATTTTAATTAGTGGGACTTTACTATTCTTGAGTATAATATTTCAACTAACATTCTCTATATTTAAAAGTTGTCCCCTTTTAAAAATAAAAGTTATCACATATGCCAGAGTACCCAAAGAAAACAGTTTTAGGAATTTCTAAATTCTAGATTTCCCCAGATATTATAAGGATAAAAGTGCTGATATTGAATAAATTTTATGTCAGTTCAGTTACTTAAAGTGAATTTTGTATTTCTTTTTTTTACAAGTCAATAAGAATGTTGGTGAGTGCATTTGAAAAGAACTGTATTAAGAAGAAATATCAATGGAAATTTTTTAAGTTATTCAGCAAAAAAATTTGTTAATTTTTAGCAAGTTAGATTATGGATAATATTTTAGTGTAGTCATCAGATAATTTGTTATAGCTTCAGAGGCATGATTTTAGTTCATTATTTCTGCAATTCATTTTAAATGTTTAAGAAATGTTTACCCTAACTGTACTTTATCTGGATAAAAGCTAGAAATTAGTCTAAAACATTTTCCAGTAGACTTAAACAAACATAAGGGATATTAGCCCATCAGTATGTACCTTGTAATACATAAAACAGTTAATAAAATAAATATAAGAAAGCCTATATTTTTTATATTTTTAAATATATTTTTATTGATTTTAGAGAAGAAGGGAGAGGGAGAGAGAGATAGAAACATCAATAATGAGAGTCATTGATAGGTTGCCTCCTGCATGCCCCCTGCTGGGGATCCAGCCCACAACCTGGGCATGTGCCCTGACCAGGAATCGAACTCAGGATCTCCTGGAACATAGATCGATGCTCAGCCGCTGAGCCACGCCATCAGGGCAAGAGGCTGTAATTTTTAAAGGAAAGTCTTTATTACTAATGGTTTTGAATATTATTTGTAAGTATACCGAATTTATTAGGTCATAATATGGTAACGTTGGCATTCTGGTTATATTTATAGGGGAATGGCTCATGGTAATCAGTAGCAGCATCCATGAAATTTCTTGTTTTCAGATAGCACACATGAATTGCCAGGATTACTACTGTCCTGTGCTTGGGGGCCATCATTAAGTAAAATAAGAGTTATAATGCAAGCACTGCAGTACTGTGACAGTTGATCTGATAACCAGCATGGCTATTAGGTGACTAATGGGCAGGTAGTGTATACAGAGTAGATAAAGGGATAATTCACGTCCCAGGTGGAACTTGGCAGGGTGGTGCCAGATTTCATCAGGCTACTCAGAATGGTGCACAATTTAAAACTTACAAGTTGTTTATTTCTGGAATTTTCCATTTAATATTTTACAACTTCAGCTGACCATGGGTAACTGAAACTGGAATGAAACTTTGGGTGGGGGGGTACGGGGGAAGTGGCTGCTATATAAAGTAAGGAACTTTTTGCAGAAAGTTTGGCTGATAAACTTCATTTGTTGAGAAAAAATGAAAGATAAAATATATGACTACAACTCAAACAGTGTAGCGGTTAGGGGCACCAACCCCTGTGCAGTTGAAAATGTGTGTTTAACTTTTGACTTCCCAAATACTTAACTACTAATAGCCTACTGTTCACCAGAAGTCTTACCTATAACATAACAGTCAGTTAACACATATTTTGTGTTATATGGATTATATCTGTATTCGTACAGTAATGTAAACTAGAGAAAAGAAAATGTTAAAATCTTAAGGAAGAGAAAATACATTAACAGTACTTATTGAAAAAAATCCATCTGGCAGTCGTCAAAGTGCTCTCTATATCTATGAGTCTGTTTCTGTTCTTGCTCGTTTATTTTGTTTTTTAGATTCCACATGTAAGTGAAATCATATGGCATTTGACTTACTTCACTCAGCACAGTACCCTCTAGGTCCATCCTTGTTACTGCAGACGGCAAGATTTCGTTCTTTTTTATGGCCGAGTCGTTTCCATTGTGTATATGCACCATTCTTCCTTACCCACTCATCTGTTGATGGACACTCAGGTTGCTTCCATATTTTGGCTATTGTAAACAATACTGCAGTGAACATACAGCTGTACATGCCTTTTCAATGAACCGTTTTGGGTTTTTCTTTAGGTAAACACCCAGAAGTGGAATTGCTGGGTCCTTATTTGTCACTTGTTTGTTATAGCCTTAGTTTTAAAGTCTGTTTTGTCTGCTATGAGTATAGTTACCCCAGCTTTTTTGTTTTGCTTTGTTTCCATTTTCATGAAGTATCGTTTTCCCTTTACTTTTCGTCTGTGTGTATCTTTCGATCAGAAGTGGATCCTTTGTAGACAGCATACATAAGGGTCTTGATTTTGTTTTCCATTCAGCCACCATATGTCTTTTGATTAGAGCCTGAAAAGTTAGTTTATTTTTAATGTGATACTGAACTTTATCTTATTATCTTACATTTTTAAATGTATTGTCATTGTTCATCAGTTTCAGCAAATCTTAGTATGGGGATATTGATCTGTAAAATGGAAATGGTATTCGCAATTGCTTTATTTTTTTTAACTGCTGTAAATGTAATTTTTTTAATTCTGAAAAGCAAAGAACAATGTGAAATTGAAGCTATAGTTTTAATAGAAAATATCTTGAAACCTTGTTTATTTTCTAGCTACTACAATTTGGGTGATGTGAGCCATGATTCTGTGAACAAGTTTCTGTCCTTTCTGATTGAGAAGTCTCTGGTTGAATTGGAGCATTCCTATTGTATTGAAATTGGAGAGGTATGAGCCAGTTACATACATTTCCATTGAAAAGTTTGCCCAGCTTTTTAACAACAGGACTTTTGCTTCTAATGATAACCAAAAAGTTAAACAAAATTGTTACCATAACAATTCCAGTATGAATTATTAATTTTATAAATGTATGCACTTTTTTTATACTTTTTCCTTATGTCACTTTAACTTCCATTTGAAATAGGATAACCGGAGCATTGAACCTCTGACATATGGCCGAATTGCCTCTTATTACTATTTGAAGCACCAAACAGTTAAAATGTTCAAGGAGCGTTTGAAACCTGAATGCAGTACCGAAGAACTGCTTTCAATTCTAAGTGTGAGTTTCATGTTATTATTGCATTGTTCTTTAAGATAAGAGATTTTTTATATATCCCATACCTTCTCTTAATTTGCGTCTTAAATTGTTGCCATCCAGTTCCTCTTGAAATTTGGCAGAAACTTTTTATGAGGTTCTTTCATCTGTCAAACAAGATCACTAAAGCAACATATCTAGACCAAGTTCCCCATAGATAAGGTGACCACATAATTTATCATCCAAACTTGGATCTTTCTGAGAATGGAATGCAGCACTACCAATATTTAAGCCAGGATAATAGGTATAAACTGGGCTGCCCTTGGCAGCGAGGTGGTCACCCTGTCCTTTAATAGAGTAAAATCCCTGTATTGTAATTGAAAGCCTTTCTTATTGCTTCTTTGGCGTAATTCTTCTTGAATCCATGGTGTTACTGAAGTTTCTTTACATAAAGATCCACATAATTACATTCTCTTAGAATTAATACCAGAAAAGAAAGTTGTTTAATTCATGCCCCCCTTCCTTTCTAAAAAAAAATACAACCAGATTTATCCCATGGTAAAAACAAACAAAACTGTACTGTGTTCATTTTTGCTAAGAAGTTAAGAACTAAATTTAATACTGAAGTTGAAGTTACTGTTAGTAATATCTTTTCCATCTTCCTTTATTTATTTTTGTCTTTGTTGAGTTTAAGTATAATAATTTACCGTTTAACTTGATTGACATATTAGTCAGGATAGTTACAAGTAAACACTATATATTATCTTACCCCTCAGGTGTGTTGATGCTTGCTTTTTTAAGAGTTCAGAACCATTGAACTAGTCTTTATGGTCCTTCTCTTTATTAATTCACTGATTCTGGGGTAGTTCACTTATTTGCTTTTTCCTACCTCTCCTACTACATTATCATTCTTAATAGGCTTTAATATCCCATTAACAGTTTTTCATGTTTTCATTGTTTTGCCTTTGAGAAACTAGTATATAGATTTTGTGTGTAGCATAGGGCCAAGTACAGTTGTAGTGAGTCCGAAAATATTTGTTAATGAATTGATGAATGGATGGCTCCTGTATTAATCAGTTTTCTATTGTTTGCTCTATAGAAAAAAATAGAGGAGCCTGGCTGGAGTGGCTCAGTTAGCTGAGCATCGTCCTGTGCACCAAAAGGTTGCCAGTTTGATTCCCCGGCAGGGCACATGCCCATGTTACTAGTTAGATCCCCAGTTGGAGCACATATGAAGGCAACCAATCCATGCTTCTCTCTCACATCAATGTTTCTCTCTCCCTCTCTCCCTCCCTCTCTTCCTCTCTCCCTTCCTCTCTCTCTCCTCGCTTCCTCTGTAAGCATGTCCTCCAGTGAGGATTAAAAAAAAGAGTAGAGGATTAAAGTAAAGGCAGCTATTGAAAAAAAAATGTGTTTTTTGTAAAATTAAAAATTCATATCTGAAGTAAGTATTAAAAAATATGAAGAATTTTTTAGATCCCTAAAAATAAGAATTTTATCATGTCCCAGGTCCCAGTCAGAGATCCATAAAAACAGGATTTATCTGGGAGAAAGACAGTAGAATAATAGTTGATTAATTTGGGAAAGCATCTTAAACTAATATCTGTTAGATTTCAGAATAAAATTTTCTTTCATATTTACCTACTTTGATATATTTACCTAATCTGCTATTTAAAAGTACTTGTCTACCTTGGGAACTCATATATTAATAGCTAACACTTTTGAGTACTTCTCACGTTCCAGGAGCTGTTCTGGAAACTTTTAAGTATTGTTTGCTGTGCCCCCTTTGTGATTTCCACAGCAGCAATGATATAATCTCCTTATCCTATGGTGTTTAGTTCAAGAAACTCTCAACTTCTTTTAGATAGTGTCTAAGTCTGTAATATCTTAGAATTCCTTTTGAATGAGGATACTGGACATTGGAACTGTGGGACTCACACTGATACGGAGATCTATCTGCAAGTACGACTGTTTTGTTAACTTCTTGTCTAGGAATCATTCTCTGTTCACAAGAGAACATATGAATACTAGCATAGAAACATTAAATAATAAAGCAAGATTATATTTGAAGTAATTACAGTACAATTTCTAGAAATCAGTTTTTCATTGAATTTTTTTCATTGAGTTTTCAAAATGTCTTCTGTGTCCACACCCAAGATTCCTAAATGATTCACATATAGCCTCATTATCTTCTCTACTCTCATCTCCAAAAATGCATGGTAATCTCCTTGTATTTTTTTAATAGGTGTAATCTTTATTGTTGAAAGTATTACAGATGTCCCTTTTTTCCCCATTGGCCCACTCTACCCAGCTCCCGCCCCCTCCCCATACCTTCCACACAAGGAGGAAGCTAGAGATGGCTGAAGATGTAGAGAATGGGATAGGATCATAAGCACACACAGAGCAAAGGAAAGCACTGGGGGTGGCATTCGTGTTTCAGAGGCCTATTTCCAATATCTTTGTTTTTGTTTTTATAATGCTTAATAGTGTCACATTATGGTTTTGAACAATTCAATATTATAACTTATTCACTTCAGTGTCTCATTTTACTAAAATACAACCATTGATGCTTCTAAAGTCATTTTAAAACTTTTTTTAAATTATTATTTTTAAGAGGAATTTTTAGTACTCCTGAGAAGATCACAACTGAAAAGCTTCTATTCTCTTGAATATTGATTTGAACTTACTGTAATATTTTTAACAATTTAACTTTATCATTATTTCTTTGGCTATATATTGTATTTAACTTTTCATTGTTGTTTTTTTCTTTGTATTAATGATAGTGAAGAAATTATATTTTTCAAGATTTTTTTAGGTCCTTTGAATATGTTTGCAATGTGATTACTGCAGGCATAGAAAAAATCTAGAAGCTAACCATAAAATGAAAAAAGAATATTAAAACGTTGATTCATTTTCAGCAAACTTAAAAATGCATTATTTTTCTTCAATTGACATAAAAAACATAGTTTCAAATGATGGTCTCTGGAGTTTTATGTATTTGTAACTGATAATTAGTACCATTTTTTATACCTTCCTTTCCTTTAGAGAAGACATATATTTGGAATTTCATACTTGGCTGTAGAGTCATTTTTTTCTTTATTTAAATGAATTGGCATTCTTACTCTTTATCTAGTCACTTTATATATTACTGTCAACTTTTCTAAATAAGAATTGGAATTTCTTTTTTGAGTAGGGATATAATTTTATTGCTATATGACTATTTACCAGGAAAAGGCCTTTTCTTTCTAGAATAAAAGAGAAAACATTTAATCAGGTCCTTCATTTCATGCTCTGCCCCTTCACGGTGTTTGGGCTCCACATCCTCCCCTCTGACGCAGTGCTTCAGGGCAGAGGACTGTCAGGCCTGAGAGAAAATCTCATACACCAGGCACATTCATACCCATCTTCTGAGCTCTGCCCTTTTTATTCTTTTCCTTTGTCATCGGGATGGTTGGGGTTAGCCTTGTATTTGCAGAATTGTATTGACAGTATCACCCTTTTAACCAAAGGATGGAGGCAACAGGAAATTTCGAAGTTTAAAGATGAAAACTAAACTCTTCCAAATAGTGAGGAGCTGTTCTAAGTGAACTTGTCTTAGTATCTTAAGCAGATAGTGAACCATGCATAAATTAGATGTGTTATTCTTCATATGTCATGCTACATCTGTCCCTATTAAATTTCATCAGTTACATTTTTACACACAGACCATACATTGATTCATCCAAAAACTTTTCCTTTGGGCCTACAATATGAGGCCCTTTCTAGGGGCCAGAGATAGAAGATAGAGTAGAGAACGTTATTGACAAACTCGGGGGGGGGGGGGGGTGTTAATATATAAAGTATGTGCCGTGGTAATAAACTATAAAACACGCTTGGGTGTTGTTACTAACTGAGGTCACCAGCTCAGTGTGAAGCTCGGAGAATGGCGGCAGTGTGTTGCCCATCATCAAAACGAGCCTCCCAAAATAAAACAGGTTCTAGTATTCTGTCCTTCATCTTAATTTTCCCTGTGCAGGAGATTTGCTATGTACATTTCTTCTGGCCCCACATCAAAAGAACATCATAGAGGATGTTTGAGTGGGTCCAAGTGAGCTACTCAAAGGACAGAAGACATGTGAATAGGGTGTTTCAGTCTGGAAAGGAGAGGCTTTGAATCAGTGTAGCTGAAATCAGATAATGGCCGGTGCGAATGGAGGACCTCTTCAGATCTTGAGCAGAGTAACTTTTTCAATTAGTAGGAAGTTTCATCTGATCCTGCAAGTAATAAACTCAGAGAATTTATTACTTCAATTGATGGATATAATATGGGCCAAAAATATATAGATTCAAAAAGGGCTGGAATGAATTTATTAATGATAAAACCTCTAAAGAACTAAAAGAGAAGATGGAATTGGGCCTGTCATATTTGGTGTGATAGATGATGACCATTCTGTTACAGCTCAGGGAAGGCAGGCCTTATGATTAGACCTTTGGGGCTTGGTTTTTTCTCTTGGCTCACTAGATACTTGGAATACTTTTATTCTTCAGAATATTGGGGGGGCTCATTTCTTTAAATGTGACAGTCCGGTATACTTAGAGGTGTTAATTGCTGTTGATTGTTACTCTGTTACACAGGGTGGGGCAAGAGTAGGTTTACAATTTGTATGGAAAATAATACAGTAATAAATAATAATACAGGAATAAACTATAAACCTACTTTTGCCCACCCTGTATGTAAATCTTTATTTCAGTCAACACTGAAAAAGAAAATACACTTCTACTAGTGTCTTTTTTTTAACACCTCTTTTGAGACTTCTCTTTTTACTTCCTCCCCCTCTTCCTAAGAAATGGAACTGTTTCTGGCTTACACTTTCAGATGCCCTTGCTTTTAAATGATAGTAAAATACTGCATTCTGGGTGTAATACCAAAGATTGTATTGGGACTATCTCTCTTCGCTAATGTTATTCTATAATAGTAACCCATTTATTTAAATATTGTCTTATCAATATATCCACTAAATAATAATAACCACTATCATTTATTGAATGCCTACTACACAGGCACTTTAATATACATTACTTAATAGTTATCAAACAACCCTTCATGCTAAATGTTAATATACAGAAAACAAAATTGTAATTTAATGAGATATGTAAGTTTTCTAGGTTCTATGGAAACTAGCTTTTTAGAACTCTTTGCTCTGTACCTTCCTTCCTCTCCTACACATATTTTATTATTTTCCTATGATTTAATTCCTACTGTAAAAAAAAATTTAAAGCATTGAAATGTAAGGTGTATACTTTTAAAGTCAATCAAGAAGCAGAGTTACTTTTAAAATTATATGTGACCTTGTAACTAAATAATTATAGCTATTAAATGCAGATGCTAATTACTGGCAGAATGACTATTTCAACATTCCTTATTGAAAACATATATTTTAAGTTTTAAACAATATGATGCTGTTTGGAAAGGTTAGACATTTTATAAGATCTCTCGCCAAGTTTTTTTAACACCATGAATTAATAAGCTTTATAATTAAAGCAGCTGCTTCACACTTCTATTTTTAACTGGTGACATTACATCTGTCTTGCTCCATTGATGCCCTCCTCCTACTTATGGAAGCATTTAGCAGTTTTGGAAACAGGGATTACATGGCATAGAGTAAGTAGTCTAATTAGATATAAGTGAAAATCCTGAGGGAAAAGGACATTTAAAAAGTAATTTGAAGAATCTCTTAATGATGTTGGCACTGAAAGCCCAAGTCTAGAGTAGAAAGTGCCTGTCGTCATGGCAAACAAGGACCGTGATTTGATATGCTCAGCGGACAGTAATAGAAATGAAAGGATTTCAAAGTTAGAGAACATTTATTTGAATAGATTCTTCAGAAGGTGCTTACTGTAGTATTAACAGCTTAGAAAGGATGTATGTCCTAAATGTATTCTGTCTCTAGAATTTTCCAAAACATTTTTTAAGACGTACTCAGTTGTTACGGATCTTGTGACTATTCAGAAAAAGATTATATATATAATATCCAATTTGAAAAACTGTGAAAATGTTATTTTTCCACAAAGTCTTGGATACTGACTACAGAAAGTATGAGTTTTGTGTGTTAATATAAAATAGGACCATTCCAAATTTAGAAAAGCACCAGAGCAGTAAGATTTTCACATATCAATAAATGTCTCAGTTTGGCAGTTCTCTCTAGTGCTTTCTTTACAAGCACACTGATTCTTTGCTCTGCCCACATAATAGAGTGTTTTTCAGCAATACAGCATTTTTAATGCCTGAATTTTGTACTGTTCAGGGCACAGTACAAGTCTTTTGAGAGAAAATTGCAAATGTATCTTTCTCAAACATGAGACTGGAAAAATTAGTAAGAATTTATTTTTTCAAAAGAGAGAAATTTAAAATGAAGTAAATAAAAAGGACAAGCAGATATGAATTATATTGGTAGGGGACCAGGCATGTAAAATTAAAGAGTTCATTAAAGGAAAAATGAAAGGAAGGAAAGGTTAACTGAGTAACAGTGAGCACCACCAACCTCATGGCCTTGCATTTCCAAATAACCTCCTGACAATTGCAGGATCCCATCTGCTGCTCTTTATCTTCCTGGTAGGGAAACCTAATGGGCTGTCTTCCAGGGTTCGTGAGAGGAGCTTCCCTTACCCTCGGGCTGGGGAGCTGCCTGGCATCTTTGGAGAGGCACAGATGGCAAAATGTCTTGAAAAAAAGTATCTTTCTATTTCTCTTGGTGTCTTTCCCTTGAGACCTTCCCTAGTCTTCATTATTTCTTAGCTTCTTTCTATCTTTCTGCACTTTTATAAGCTTTCCGCAGCACTGAGAAGAGTGAAATATTTTTCTGATAAAAGGCCTCGGTCCCAGATCTGTCTTTGTGATTGGGTAGATTCCTCTAAAGATGTTTAAGCTGATTGTGTTCTGATGAGTATAAAATGTGTTTGTTATATCATCCAAAATATGTCCTGTATTAAATTTCTAATTTTTTTAAATTACCTTTGGCTTTATAAACTGTCCCAGAGAATAAGAACTGTCAATTACTAGGAACCTAAAGGCTGGTGATTAAATAGGGTTGTTAATTAAGAAATGAGTTTAGATACCAGGGTATGAATAGCTTTAATATTTCTTTCATTATCACCTAGTTTAAGTTTCTCTTTTTTTTCACATAAAAAAGACCCCGACTTACCCAATATGATACAGTCAGTGTGGAAAAATAATATAAAAATGCAGCTCCCAACAGGGAAAGGGCGGAATTCAAATAAGAATTCATATCATACCAGCCACCTTTCAATGCCCTTCTCTTTGTTGTTTTCTTTTCTTTTTCCTCTTCTTGATCTTATTTTGCTCTTCTATATAAACTTGCAAAGCAAGATACATAACAAGGGTATACCATTAACCTTCTCAGCCTAAGCTCTCTGTAAAATTACTTTTGGCTTGTCAACATTCATTAAGATTTCCTAAGTCTTCTGTCCAATATTCAGTGTATTTGAGGGAATACCAAAGAAATAGAAGACAGACCCATATCTTTTTAAGGAGATTTGTGCCAGAGCCCAAAGAGCCTACTAAAAACAAAGGAATAGGCTTGTGCTGAATACATCTGTCTCTCCTGCTTTTACTGCCTAATACAGCTTTACCTATACATAGGAAATATTCGCTCAGACTTAACAGCCTTCAAGGCTAAAGAGCTACTGACAGTGTTCTCCCCAGAAGTCAGAGTTTCCAGCCTGGCCAATGGGCAGGATTGGATCACCAGCCTCCTACAGGGTCATATAAAAGAGCTTTTACAACGGGAGACTCCATTTGGGCATTTTTAAATTCCACATATCATCTTGAAAGGTTTCGTATAAATTAAGTTACATTTATAAAACTCCAGAGTAGTTTGCTTTTCAGGGAGCCCTATCTTGAATCATTTGGCAAAGAAAATCATTATTAATTTAGTTTTAAAAATAACTTAATATCATGACTATTAGAATTGTCAGTACAACCACATTGGGGGGAAAAAATAATGAAAATAATATTGAAGATTATTATCTTGCTGGGTATAAAAATCTCTTTCCTAAATTCTAGCCACTTGTCACTTAATTTTGCTTTGAGTAAGCAGAGCATTGTTTGGACTTTAAAAAATAAATGGAAAATGAGTGAAAACTTTAACATTGGATAAAACTTGTATTTTGCAATATAATTTTCATATGCTAGAAATTAGTTTCTACTCAAAATGTTTCTAATTTCATCCTAATGAGGTTTAAGTACTCAAATTATTGTTAGGGTCTCATTAGTCCAGCAGGTGGAGCAGTTCAGAAATCAATGTTTTTTCCTTTCTCAATTAATAATGGTGATCAGAAGTGCTCCAAAAAGTTCATGATTCCTGTCTTATCTTCCCAATACAAATAATGCCCAAACACTGTTTAAACTAATAATATATATACCATCCTGCCTTTTATTCTCACAAAGCAGTCAAGTAGGAAAATAACTGTGACCATTCTCAATACTTAAAAGCAACTGAATGTATTTCAGTTTCATTTCTGTGGAACAGAGCAAAAGAAAAATTAAACATCCTAATGTCCTTTCCAACCCCCAAATAGTAGAAGCAAAGTCCTACTATAATATTACATTCTTTTGGAAACATTGAATTTCAAAAGGAAAAAATAATCATAGAAATACTCCTTGGTGCTGAAGGACATGCAGCCCTTTAGGTTAACTAGCATGCCAGGCCTTTTCTTTATGTAATACTGTGCAGAAGCACAATAGAATCACTATTCTGCTGGACAGAACAGTCCTTTGCTCATTTACAGCATTCAGTAAATGTTAGCTATCATTAGTTAATAATAAGAATTATTGAGCACATTCTGTGTTCCAGGCATGGAATACAGCAGCAAACTAGGCTGATAAAGTTTCAGTGCTCCTAAACCTTATAATCATATGGGGTTGCTAAAAAAATATGTTATATCATTTCAAGTGGATATAAATGAGATTTTTAAAAAATAAGGCAATTTATATAAATGTCTAACCACTCCACTGTGCTGTACATGTGAAACTAATATAATATTTAATGTCAACTGTAATTTAAAAATTTAGAAAAAGAAAAGCTGGGGAAAAATAAGACAAGACTCTGGAGGTAACTAGGGATGCTGTGTATTTCAAAAGAGGACTGAGTGACATAAAGGAGCAGGCCTTGGGGAAGAAATTCTAGCCAGAGGGGATAACAAATGCAAAGGTCAAGCAGCAGGAGCTACCTGTCAGGTTGGAGGAATAGCAGGAAAGCCATTGTGGTGAGAGTGGAATGAGCGCTGATACGGCGGCATGGTAGGCAGGGGCTAGGTTGCCTGCAGCCTTACAAAGAAGTCTGGATTTTATTCTAAGTCTTCAGAGAAGCCATTGGAGGGATTTCAGCCAGAAGAGTGATGTGATATTATTTATTCTGAAAAGACCACTCTGGCTCCTTCGTAGAGAAATGATTGTTGCAGAAAGTAGAGATGAGAGTAAATGGCTTGCATAGACTGGTCAGAAGTTAAAATGATGAATAGTGGTTGGACTCAGGATGTTGTGAAGGTAGAACCAACAGGAATTGATGGGTTATAAGTAAACAGAGGAAATAAAGATCCCTGGGGTTTTGGCCTGAACAACTCGGTGAGAGAGGTGAAGACGGCAAAGAGCAGGGTCTGTGTTTGTTTTAGTGAGGACTGGTGGCAGGCATATGGGTGATGCTTAAAATTTCAAAGTCATGAGGTTGGTTGAGATCATTTGGGCAGTGAGTATTGACAAGAGGTCTGAAGATTGAGTTCTGGGAACAATAGCATTTTGAGGTTGGGGAGAGGAGTAGAAGGTGGGTCAGCAAAGAAAACCAAGAGTGAGGGCCAAGTGAAAAGGAAAACTTTCAGGAGAGTGCACGGTCCTGGAGGCCAAGGAGAAAAGGTATCTCGGGAAGAGGATGGTGATTAACTTAGTTGAAGACTATTGATGTGGACTGGGTGGGAGCTGAGATTAAGCATTTGAGTTGCAAGGTGGAGATCGTAGATGTCTTTAATGAGTAATTTCAGTGGAGTGATAGACGAAAGCCTTATTTGAGAGGACTCAAGAGGGAATGAGTTTTAAGAGACAGCAAATACAGCTAATTCTTACATGGAGCTAGGGAGGGAGGAATGATAGAAATCAATTTCTCTTTTTTAAGATGTTATAGCATATTTGTATGCTGATAGAAATGATCCTATAGAGGGGGGAAATGACGATACAGAGGAAAGTTCTTAAGAAAACAAAATGGAATCAATGTGGAAGTGGAAGAATTAGCCTTTGGTAGATGTAGAGATAATTTATCCAGTGTTATTGGAAAAATGACCAAGTATTGAGATACAGCAGCAAGGAGGTTGGTATCAGATGGTAGGACGATGGGGAAATTCTCTTCTGTTTGCTTTAATTTTTTCATTCACTAGGAAGCAAGGCCATCAGCTGAAACTGAGGAGGTGGGGAAGACCGAGAAAGGTGGGCAGAGACCGCTGGTAGACTGAGGTGGACATCGTATGGGGAATGAATATGGTATTTGCATTTAGGAAACATGGGCTCAGGTCTCAGCTTGGCCTTTGATCCTCTTTATGTGAGTGGCAAGTCATTTAATCTCTCTAAGCCTCAGTTTCCTCGTTCATTAAAGTGCAATTATATCTGCCCTACTTGTCATCACAGGGTTAGTGTGAAGATATATTCAGGTAGAAAAGATATGTGTTCAAACATACCTGACCTTGGTCTAGATAGATTTTTGTTCTGTGTTGTTTTAGCTTAGGTTTCTTGTTTGTGTTCTGCGTATAAGGATTTCCCGTACCAAGAGGTAACCAACCAGACGCAGCCTTATTGTGCGATGTGACAAATAGGATGCGGCTCTGCTATGTGCCCCATATATTTATGGTTCAGGACGGGGCACTCACACCTGATGGCTCTCGTCATGTTGGCGGCTGTCATTTTTTTATTTGACAGTCTAAGGGAAAAAAGGTCAGTGCCCCTGACTAAATAGTCAGGTACTGCATGTTTTAAAAATTCTTGTGGCGCCCCAGTGTGCCATGGCACACCTGTTGAAAATTGCAGCTCTAGACACCTTTGCATTTTTTAGAGGTCCAGACACTTAGTTTCTATCAGAAGCGCTAGCCTTATTTGGCTTACTAAGAAACTTTTATTTCATTATTAATATTTGGAGGAATGAAGAAAAGTACAGAGTCTTGCTTCTCTTTTAACACCAAGTATAACTTTGCCCTTACCCGAGCAGGTATCCGTTAGTTTTATTTTTGCTTGAAAAAAAAGAAGAGGAGGAACATATGCTAGCTTCATTTGAGAGCTCTTGTTGTCCTTGATCACAGTGTCATTTTTCCGAGTTCTCTTTCTGAGGTTATTTTGCCCCTACCCCCTGTTCCCTCTTCCTTTCTCTCCAGGTTAGTATTTTACTAGATGCCATGGCTCTGGGTTTGGGGTACCATAGGGGAGTAGCAAAGTCTATAAAAGTAATGATTCCCCACTGCCACATCATTGTACCTCCAAATAAAAAGGCACCAGGATTTTTAATGAGACGTTACCCTGCCTTCCAGACCAATGCCTGTGCTCCTAAGAGTGCTCATCTATTTATAGTTGTTAAAAACCACTTAGTAATTAGAAGAAATCATAAAGCAATTATGATTCATAATAGTGGTTATGTCTGGGTGATTACTCCTTCAGTAAGATGCTTTGCAAATGGATTAGCACTTCTTTGAATTAGGAACTTGGGCTTGAAACCTATGAGGAAGCTATATTAGTAAGAAAAAAAATGTTCTTTCTTTTGGAACTATGCAGATAGCTGTAAAACAGCCAGGAAGCCATTGGGAACCTGGCTGAGAGAAAAATCAGGCAAATCAAATTGGCCATTTTAGTAGTCATATATTCATCTGGAAAATCTCTCTTCATTCAATTGCAGTTAAAGCTCTGGTCAGTTTAATCTAGTTCATTAGTAATGCCAACTCTGAATTGGGCTGTGCTATTTAGTAGTTTCTCTTCCTTAGTAATTAGGCAAATATTACATTATTTAATATAATACCTGGTGGAGGGATATATTTAAAGTCTAGGTATTTGTAAAATATAAGTTTCCAAATATCAACATTTTTGAAACAAAGCTTTACTTAATTTTAATTTCTGATGTGGAAATAAATGTCCATTTTTTCTATTCTATACCTTTTTAATTTCTTTTCTGCTGCAGTTTCTTTGCCTGCCTTACTTGTTACACTTTCTCTTGCTTGTCCTTTATTTTCTCTTATTTGAAAACTGATCTCTTCTATACATATTACTATCCTACAGATATTCTTAAATACACATGGTCAGCAGTCCAACAAGTATTTATTTAGCACCTGTGTTAGGTGCAAGAGGATTAATAATTAAGATATGGTCCCCTACCTTCAAGGAAAGAAAGACCTAGTCACAAAGTATAGTTTGATATTAACTACTTTTAAAGTGTAAGTTATACCAGCATACTTAGATTACGCTGAAATTCTGGTTACTAAGAACAGTGGGCTTTGGAGTCACAAACATGACTCCACTATTTTCTAACTGTATAACCTTGGATTAGTCAATCTCTCTGAGCTCCATGTTCCTGTATAAAGGAAAGGGGAAGATTAAATAAAATAATGTGTATCAAGCCTCAATACATTGCCTATCATATTATAGTCATATCTTGTTATTGCTAGTTTTCATTAATAATTTAATATAACAATTTCTAGTAGGTGATAGATTATAGTTTTTAGAAATCATATCAATATAAGACAAATGTCATTATCTGCTTCTATTCAAAAAAACCACATAAGATAAATTTAGGTTCCTTAGCATGCCACATGAGATTTTCTGAGCCTGGCTGCAGTGTAGGTTGAAGTGAGAATAGCTCCATCTGTAACTGCTCTTCCCCTTGCTCCTGCATGGAGCTGGTGCTGTTCCATATGCCGGGAATGCCCTCTTCCCTACCTCAGCCAGGAGAGTCACCAGTGGCGGGACCCGTCTCACTTATCTGTGTGAAGCACTAACCAAATAAAAAGAAAATACCATAAAATTGTTGGCTAAAGGGTAGTTTATTCAACAAATGTAGTTGGGTAAATTGTATAACATTTTAGAAAATTTTCCAAATTAGATTCCAATTTCATAGCATATAGCAGAATCAATGTCAGTCACATTAAAAATTAAAGCCGAGATGCTAAAATTTTTTAAAGGGAGAGGGGAAGAAACACAAAAAGCATAAAGGAACAGAAGAAATTACAAAAGGAAATGGATAGATTTGCCTGCATAAGAATATAAAATATAAGCATACCCCTATAAAATTTCAAAAGTATTACTATTTATAATAATTATGATAGTCAAAAAGGTAGTAAATTTTAATTTTTAATCAAATTGAAAAAACAACCACTATGACTCCAATGATAAAATGAAAATACAGCATCAAAAAAGAACTTACAGAAGAATAAATTCATTTTCAGCAAATATAAAAAAAAACCTCAGCCTTAATGAGCAAGAAAATATGAATTGAAACAAAAAAATAACATGTTTAGCATATTAAATTGTTGTAATTCAAAAAAGATAATGCTTTTTGATGGTGAGAGTACTGTTAGTTGTGACATTCCCAGACACTGCTAAACAGTCTTCATTGACCTAATGTTTCTAGAAAGAAATTTGATAATATCTATCAAAGTTCTTTTAGTTGCTTTCTTTTTAAAAAGCTATAAAAAAATATTTAGGAATCTATCCTCAGGAAATAAGTGTGTTGTCAAGATAGTATATGTTCACAGATGTTCATTATGCCATTATTTATAATAGCAAAAGAAAAAAACAACTAGAAGAGTTTTTAGAAAGACCAATCTCTCTCTAAGAATAAATTATTTGTAATCCCTTAAACATAAACTTAAGTTTTTGAAAGAAAATCAGTAGAAAAAGTTTTTTATTTGTTTTCACATAGCCCTACATGCTCATTCTAGTATAGAGCTATTTATGCTTGTCTTGTCAAACAATAGAGGATCACTTACTAATTAGCTGAATAGTTTTGCAAAGTTCCGTTAAGTAAAAGATCTAACTAGTCAATAATTCTGATCGTACTATAACCTTCCCACTGTGAGAGAACTAAAGTGAATACTTTTATACATATTGCAGAAGCCTAGAGGAATTGCCCCTCCAGTAATGTATTATAAGCTGAATATCTTTTGCTTTCTCAACCCAAAGAAATGGATGGTGCCCTATTCCCATACTTACATGTATTCTGAAAAATTTTGTCGTTACTACCAAATAAAATACATAGATATGGTCTTTATTAGAGTAGTATTATTCACACCATCTGCATTTTATTTTGACTTACATTCTCCTAAAAAAGGACTCCACTTATTTTACAAACAATGTTTTCCAGCTGACAGTCCAATAGAATATAAGCATATTTCAGAAATTTGATTATGTCAGAAGTTAGAACTCACTTTGCTTTAAAAAAAAAATCTGGGAGGTAAGAGTGATTTCCAAATGTTTATTTTCCTTAGATACATAAAATTCTATACATTCTTTATGTTTTGTTCATTATTTTGTATGTAATTCAGAAAAATAATGCAGTGTGGCAGTAAAACTATAATCTCAGTTTTAAAGTATTTCTGTTGGTAATGGAGAATTCTTCTATATGTACTCGCTTCACCTTATTCGATTTAGGTCTTCCATACCAATTCTGTAGGTATTTTCTGTTAGTTATTAACTAGTGTCAGCAAATTTGTAAGACAAATGCCAAACAGGTGTCATCTTCTGACAGATGAACAAATAAACTGTCTTGCAAAAGCGGTGGTGAACTGGCATGTGTTGCTCTGCGGGACTGAAAGCACAGAAAGAATTGTAACCTTGAACTACTGTTACTTTTTTAATCAGTGAAAAAGGAAGACAAGTGAGAGAGAAAAGAATCATTAAGACATCAAAATAAGCAGTGAATTCAGCTAAAATTAGAGGAAAGGCAAGATGAACAAATTGCCACTTGGGACTCACACCAGAGTGACATGGGTAATACCAGACTAGAACTTAAAACAGGGTGGGCTTTTACTATTATTATTATTATTTGACTCAAAATATGGTGTGATGATTACTTAAAATATTTTTTTATAGTAGAATTTCTAAATACATATATATGAATTTCAGAATTCAAAGAACTTTAATGCTGTAAAATACTCTTAAAACTGTGCTGTAAAATTTTTTCTTTGATCATTCAGAAGATCCATAAAAATCTTTCAGAGTTCTGAAGCTAGCACTATAAACATCAGTCACTGTTATATTATGGGTATATTAAGTGTTGGGGTGCTCATTAATAGAGAGCTAATAGAGTCCTGATAAGCTCAGTTTTGCTATTTGTAGACCAAAAGCAACGAATGGTTCTTTCCTTTTTGGAGAAGGCAGAAGGACACAGTTACCCACTACACTGGTGTTTCAGTAAAATAGAGCCAAGTGAAATTAAAGCCCACACTTCTCTGTGTAACACTTGATTAGAAACTGATTAAACAGCCTTACTTTTCAAAACAGATAGTTGGTTGCTACATTTGAGATTCTGGGAATGTGTATATGCCTAGTGTATTCTCATATTGCACTCTAGAAATTTAATTTCTAGTTAATCGGCCCAATATGAGTACCAAACTTAAGAGCTATACTTTAGAACCTCAGAATGTGTACTTCGTTCTCCAACATTTAAAGGCCAAGAAAATGCAAACTAAACTGAGGAATTGGATTACTTTAGCTTATAGTATGTGGTTGCTTATTATTGACTAAATAGGTAGGTAGGTAGGGATGTAGGTAGGTAGATATAGATGATAGATATATAGATAGATGATAGATAGATATAGATTAGATAGATGATAGATGATAGATAGATGATAGATAGATGATAGATAGATGATAGATAGATAGATGATAGATATAGATAGATAGATGATAGATAGATAGATAGATAGATGATAGATAGATAGATAGATAGATAGATAGATAGATAGATAGATAGATAGATAGATAGATAATAGATAGATGATAGATATAGATAGATATAGATAGATAGATAGATAGATAGATAGATAGATAGATAGATAGATAGATAGATAGATAGATAGATAGATAGATAGATAGATAGATAGATAGTAGGTGATAACAAATATATATTTCTTCCTATAAGATGTTACTGAGTTTGAATATGACTTTAGCCATAAGAATGCATGTTTGCTTTCTCTTGATTCACACAGAGCAGATGGATGCCTGGCTGCCTGCTAATCCACAGCTGGAATGGTTTCAGCAGTTTCCACGTTGCCGGGTTAGAGTGGCTTTTCTAGTGGACTGAGAGGGCAGCAAAGGAGGGATATCATTATTCATCAGTATCCCAGTGGGAGCGTTGCCAGCAGAGATTAATTTTTTCTGTTATGCTTGTAAAACAAGCTCAGGTGGAGTCTCTAATCCTCAGGGCAAGGGTGGCAGATCAAGGAAGATGCTACAAAGCTAGTTAATTTTCTGATTCTGGGGGAAACAGAAGCTCTGTTAGATGTAGAAATACATGATTGCAAATTTAAGTAGCTCAAATCCAAATGGGATCTTCCCAGACATCTGGTACTGAAAAATCTCTATTTTTTCTTTATTATCTTTAAACACAACTTTTAAAAATTTGCCCTGGAGCCAAAATATTGGTAACT
This sequence comes from Miniopterus natalensis, assembly GCF_054644295.1. Taxonomy (NCBI): domain Eukaryota; kingdom Metazoa; phylum Chordata; class Mammalia; order Chiroptera; family Miniopteridae; genus Miniopterus; species Miniopterus natalensis. The sequence continues at coordinate 51,708,742 of NC_142085.1, read as the reverse complement.
CTAAGTATTAGTGAGTAATTAATTTTATGAGGTAATAACAAAACTTCATTTTTATGAGCATGAACAAAAGCAAAAGCTTTCTGCCTAAACAGACTCAAAGTTAGATGCCTAAAGTACCCACTTAAGTATATTACCAGAAAATATGGTATTAGCTATCTGATTGGTAATTTTTTTAAATGTATAGACAGTCTGTTTTTTAATGGTTTTATTTTTATTCTCCCAGTTTATGATTTCCATGAGACAGCTGCTCCCTGTATCTTGTGTGATCTATCAGTATGTTCATACTTTTGATTCACGTAGGCTTCAAAATGAAGTTTGGCAATATTTTTAACAAACATAAAAGAACTTATACATCCAGTAATTATTATCTTCTTAAGATTATTTATCTTTAAAAGCTGTTTTCATTTTAAAAAATAATAATAACTTCTTTCAGGGCCATGGTACTTCCTTTTGATTATTTTCAGTAAAAAATGTCACCCACTGATGATACTTTGTTGTTTGGATGTTTGCTTTTATTTTGAGAAAATGACAGGAAGTTATGTGAATCCAAGTCAGAAGACTAAATTTGTTGATTGTCAGGCAGTGTAATTTTTAGTTGTAAAATTGGTTATGACTACATTATAATGTGTAGTTGCTAAAGTCATTCTGACTGCAATGCCAAAAAAGAAGTTTCAAAATGTTTTGTGAGGAGCCCTGGCCAATATGGCTCAGAGGTTAGAGCATTGGCCCTCACACCAATGGGTCTTGGGTTTGATTCCCAGTCAAGAACATGTACCTGGGTTGCAGGTTCCATCCCCAGCTCCTCTTGGGGGCGAGTGCAGAAGGTACCCAATCTCTCTCTCTCTCTCTCTCTCTCTCATACCAGTGTTTCCTCCCTCTCTCTTTTCCTTCCCTCTCCCCCTTCCACTCTCTCCTCTCTCTCTAAAAATCAGTGGAAAAAATATCCTCCAGTGAGGATTAACAAAAAAAATGTTTTGTGACGAAAACCCTCTTGAAATGTATTTATTACCTCTCAAGGTATTTATTTTGGACAGTGTGACAAACATATATTCTGGGATATTTACTTAAAGTCAGCCCTTCCTGTGACTGTACTCACACCTTAAACATCTTTCTTTTAGTTAAGTTTTGGATTTTTGTTAATAATGAGTCCAAATCATTTTGTTTTTCCAAGAGCATAATCTAAGGGGAGATACACATTTTTAAAAGCTCTAAATAGAATTCAAAACTAACACTTCATAGAAGAGGCTCCTACAAAATGCAAGATTCTTGAAGAAATGAACTGGGGATATAATATGAAACGAGAGCACACAAGTCTCAGAAAGACTAGGGAACTAACTGGAAAGTTAGGATAAAGCTTAGAGCCGTTTTTAAAATAATTTTTGAAGTAGTAAGGACTGATAGTAAATTTAAGTAATTGTTCCCCCAACCTGTACCAAATAAGCCACCACTTGTCATCAGTTACCTTTTCCACTCAGAAGAAAATATGATATCTTTAAGTACTGTACCTAACCTAAATAAGAAATCCCACAACCCACAAACCTGTAGTGTTTTTATTTTACACGTCTACCATAACTTCTTCAAACTTGTCTTTCTTGATAGGCTTTGCAAATCACATGATTAATTCTGTAGTAGCATTTGACTCTCCATAAGGAACATTGTTTCAAAAGAGAACTGAAGTCATTTGCTGAATTAATCCTTGATTCTAAGCAATATATTTATGAATCAAAATAGAAAATAAATCAACCATGTCAGTAACGCTATTAAATGTGAATGGATTAAACAATACAATCAAAAGGCAGAGATTGTCAAACTAGAGCAAATAACTAGGCCTAGCTGCAGGCTATGTATAGGAGACATATTTTATATTCAAAGACACAAATATTTTAAAAGTAAAAGGATGAGAAGATATACCATGCAAATTATAAATGTAAAAGAGCTGGACTACACTATGCTAAAGGAGTGGCTATACTAATATCAGACCAAAAAATGACTTTAACACAAAAAAGTTCAATAGAGACAGAGAACATTTTACAGTAATAAAAGAGTCATCAAGAAGGTATAACAATTAAACATATTCACATCTAAAATTAAAGTCCCAAATACATACACCAAAGCTGACAGAATTGAAGGGAGAAATAGTTCAACAATAATAGTTAGAGCCCTAGCTGGTTTGGCTCAGTGGTTGGAGCCAGGGACTAAAGGGTCTCTGGTTCAATTCCTGTCAGGGGCACATACCTCATTTGCAGGCTTGATCCCCAGCCCCGGTGGGGACTCCTGTGGGAGGCAACCAATTGATGTGTCTCTCTCATATCGATGTTTCTCTCTCTGTCTCTCCCCCTCCCTAAAAAATCAATGGAAAAAATATCCTCAGGTGAGGATGAACAACAGCAACAACAAAAAATAGAGACTTCAAACTGCACTTTCAATAATGAATAGAATAACTAGACAGAAGATTAACAAGGATATGGAAGACTTGACCAACACTATAAACCAACTAAACCAAACAGACCCCTTTTAGAACATTTCTCTCAATGACAGAATACATGTACTTCTCTGGTGCACTTGACTTTTCTCCAGGATAGACCATAAGCTGGGCCATAAAATAAGCCTCAATGAATTTAAAACAATTGAATCAAAAAATGTCTGTTCTCCAACCACAATGGAATTAAAATACAAATCAATAACAAAAGGAAATTTGGGAAATTCACAAATGTAGAAATTAAACAACACACTCCTAAATAACCTTCCAACTTAAGAAACTGGAAAAAGAAGAACAAACAGAAGGAAACATAGAATAAAGATTAGCATTGAAATAAATGAAATACAGACTATAAAAACAGTAGAGAAAGTTAATGAAACCAAAAGTTGGTTCTTTAAAAAGATCAACAGAATTGACAATTCTTTAGCTAAACTAATCAAGAAAAATAGAGATGAGATAACATTCAAGTCACTAAAATCACTACTGAAATAGGGGGCATTACAGAAGTAAAAGGAGTATAAGGGAATACTATAAACAACTATTTGCCAAAAAATTATATAATGTAGGTGAAATGGACAAATTTATAAAAAGACATGAACTAACAAATTTGACTCAAGAAGTAGAACATCTAAATTTGACCTATAACAAGTAAAGAGAGTGAATTAGTAATTTTGAAACTTCTCACTAAGAAAAGCCCAGGCTCAGATGGCTTTATTGGTGAATTCTATGAAAAACATTCTAAGAGTTAATACCAATCCCATAGAAATTCTTCCAAACATATAAGGGAGAGGCCACCCCAACTCATTCTATGAAGCCGGTATTACTCTGACACCAAAACCAGACAAGGACATCACAGGAAAACTACAGACTAATGTCCCTTGTGAATATAGATGCAAAAAATCCTCAAGAAATATTAGTAAACCATATCTAGCAGCAGAGTAACAAGATTATACACCATAACCAAGTGGGACCTATCCCAGGAATGCAAGGTTGATTTAACATTCGAAAGACAATGTAATTCACATATCCATAAAGGACAAAAACTGCACGATCTTCTCTGGAGGCACAGGAAAAAATATTTGACAAAATCCAACACCCTTTCATGATGAAAACACTCAACAAAGCAGGAATAGAAGGGAACTTCCTCAGCCTGACAAACAACATCTACAAAGAACCATTGCTGACATGCTAAAGGATGAAAAACTGGATACTTTCTGCCTAAGGTCAAGTACAAGGCATGGGTTTTCATTCTCATCATTTTTATTCAACTTGCACTGGAGACTCTACCTAGGGCAACTAGGGAAGAAAAATATATTAAAGGCATCCAAATTGGAAAAGAAGAAGTAAAACTATTTCTAATTATTGATGACTTAATCTTGTGTAGAGAAAAGCCTAAGGATTTCTTTTAGAGTTAATAAATATTTTTAGAGTTAATAAAAAAAGCTTAGCAAGGTTTCAGGATACAAGATTGATATATAAAAATTAGTTGTATTGCTGTACAGTAAAAAGAACAGTATGAAATAAAATTAAAACAATTTCATTTACAATAGCATCAAAAATAATAAAATACTTAGGAATAAATTTAACCAAAAACTTATACGAGAATGTACATAGCAGCATTATTCATAATAGCCAAAAAGTGGAAATAACCCTCATGTCCATAAGTAATGAATAGATAAAATGTGATATATACTCTATCTATAAAATGGACAGCAGTTGATTCTCACAAGCTGACTCTCGTACTCCACTGGTTCTCCCCCATAACTCCTTCATTGTAGAATTTTCTCAGTATTGCTCTTGATATTGTTTCTTATAAACTTCAAAGTAACTTTTTTAACTCAAAAAAATAAAATGCCCTTCTAACATGTGTAGGTCACCCTTAGTCTGGGGAGAAGAAGAAAACTCTATTTGGTTTTTCCATCTTCCTCAAATTATCATCTCATTTTCTTTTTCACATTTACTACCAAACGAAAAAATGAGACCTCCCATTTCTTTTCCATCCATTATTCCTACTTCCCTATAATCGGGATTACTGCTGTTCAACATTTTCAGAGGCCCGCGCGTCCCAGTCGCCCAGTGCTGTCGTCTTGTCCTCGTGTTCATTCTCTGGGATCTTTTTATAGCTTTTGACGTTGGTTACTTCTTGATACTCTTCATCCTTAAAATGCACTTTTGCAGTATATCTAGTTCTTTCTGTTATGGTTTGATGTTGGCTTCTCTTCCTGTGCCCACCTCTAGTTGTTCTCCAAACTTTCTTTCTTATCTACTTTCCTATGTACTCACTTTCTCGGGTCACGCTACAATTATAGTTAAAAATATTACCTTTAAATAGATGAATCTCGTAGTGTAGTCAGCAGTCTTGACCTCCTGTGAGCTGCAGTTCCACACTTCTGCTTGCTCAGTGGACGTTCCCACTTGAATGTCGCTCTGTGACCCAATCTCAGAAAGTCTCAATCTTACTCTTCGTTATTCCCCGAAGACTGAGGGCTCCTGTCAGTTGTATTTGGATTATTTCATACCCCCAAGATGATTTCATTAAAATAATCTATGTCTCCTTCTTTCCTCCTCCCCAGTTCCACATAATAATCTAGATACCAAGACCATTCAGTCCTTCCATTATAATTTTTTTCTCATGCTTCTTCCATTTTTAAAAAATGTTCACTTAACTGTGTTTAACGATCTCCCAAGTCATCTTCCTGCTTTAGATTCTCCTCTTTAATACACCCAACTCATCTCTGCATATTTGTCTGTTTTTTTAAATTTATCTTTATTGTTGAAAGTATTACACATGTCCCCGTATATGTCTGTTTTAAAACACCATTTGCATCATTTCTTCCCTCAAAAATCTAAAATTATGTAATAATAAAGCATTATTTCCTTAACCTGGCTGTGAAGGCCCTCCACAGTCTCCCTTTTTCACACAGACATTCCATTAGACTCTTAGATTTACCCTCCTCCTCCTGATTAATTTTACTCTCACTCTTAAACATGCTGTATGTATCCTCAACTTCACACCTTTGCTTATGGTTCCCACCTGGATAATGTATAGAACATTCATCCATCCATCTTGACTCAGCTCCCTCTCAAAATATTTTCTTATCCAGATTCAGTGATTACTACTTTTTCTAAATGCGTGACACCAATGTGTTTGTTTCATTCATTTGTCAATCACTCTTGTATTTATCACTCCTGTGATATTTTTGTATGTCTGCCTGTTTTGATATTTCACTTTTAGATTTATTTTACCTTTTTATATGCAGTTCTTAACTCCTAGAAGAAAAATACTTAGTAGTTATTCAAATAGATTAGAAATGTCTTAATGTTTGCACTTTGGGTTTTTTGTTTGTTTGTTTTAGTTTTTCGTTTGTTCTATGTTTGATAGAATCTCATAACCTGTCGAAATGCAAATTATAAAGAAAGTCACCCTCATAAACATGTGAAGTTAAAGGCAAAAGCAAGGTGATAAGGAAAAGTTTGTTTAGCTTTTAAAGGTGGGTTGCAAAGTGTGACATTTAACCATTTACAAGAATTATATGTTGCTGCTGATCTCAGTTATTCCCTTTTAGGACTCAAAGCTGATAGCCAGCCTCAAGACTTTTATTTCTTAAAGGGAAAATATCTAAACATTGTTAAGCTATAAGGCATTTTTATTATATCTTTGAAAACTGAGGAATTTTTTTCAAGTTTCATCAAAGAGCAATTTTTTAAGGACTTAGCTATAAATCCTGGGAAATAGGAGTTTCTGATGGAATTCTTACCACTGAAATTATTTTAAGTACAACAGACCTGCTGGTACCCACTATTGTGAGATCCCTTAAAATCCAGCTGTCAACCAGGTGGTCGTTCTTACAATGGAAGGAATAAGGTATTATTTCTTGTTCATATTTATTTTTGGCAAATGATTCTGTGCTTGACCTAATTGGTTAAAGGCCAAACATATGTCCATAAGTTTAAAACATTGATACAAATCAGACACATATATTCACTTAGGCCTTGAAAGGAAACACACAGAGATCTATGAGCAATTTCAACCTTATCCATCAGTATTTACATTTTTGCCATCTGCATAAAATAATAAAATTATTTTGATATTTTATTTTAGTGAAGCAAATTGTGTGCGTATAAGAAAAAAAATATGATTATTACAGAATTAACTTGATCTTAGTTTTATCATTCTCCAATGTTTTATAATCAAGAGCTTTTGGGGAGAGGGGTTTTTTGTGTTTTTTTTGGTGGTTTTCTGTTTTGGGGGGGGGTTACTCTTTTCTTTGGCCTAAAATGTTAAATTTATGCCTGGTATAACTTTCACTGAATTTTGAGGTCCTTATATGTTCCATGTAAGTCTAGTTTATAGTCTTTTTTTTTTTAAGAGCGATTTACTTTATTCCGTCTAGTAGTATGTAATTTATTCAGTTTGAATAGATAATTTCAATAAAAGTACAACTCATAAGTGTTTACAAACAATAATAATTACATGTTTGATTTAAAAAACAAGTTATATCACAAGCTTAGTGTTTTAGTAGGTTAATAATAATGACTGATAAGAGGTAATCTGAAATAATAAAGATAAATATATGAAATATATTGTCTTATCCCTTAATATATCTGGACCTGGCTTGGTAAATACCAGATTATTTTTCAAATATTATAAAATACTTAATATACAATCAATTTAATACTTCGGAAAGGCCCAGAAATTAAACAGGGTTCCTCTCAGGGAAATTTACTGAAATGCTTTTTCTACAGCTTCAGTGGCCAAAAGACAGCACTGGAATGTGAGAAACTAATTCTGGTTTGTTTTAACGCCTCAGAATGTTACAAATTAATCAAGTGCTACTTAAAGCCTAGAACTCATTAACTTTATAAGTTTTACTTTTCCCATGACAGAGATTAAGTTGTAGCTTAAAGCTCCTTTAGTCTCTCCCATTGATCAGGTGGCCATCCCACTGGACAAGTGCCCTCTCATCTGCTGGTTGGCGAGTGCACCGTGGGCTGTGATGTGTGCAGCGCGTGAAAGCGCAGTGCCCTGTTACGTAACGCGTGCACGGGGCCAAGCGTGAACCCGTCTGGCTCTTAATCACTTCGGTAATGTGCTTGGGTAAAGCAGGCTCTTATCGTTAATGCACCTGAAAGAAAACCAGCATGCATAAACACACTCTCATATACACTCAAACAAAATTCACTTGCTCACACACTTTCACTAAAGAAAAACCAACATAGGTTGTATTTAATAAGGTTCTGATTTTAACAAATCTAAAATGTAAGCTGTACAGTCAGTATGTGTAAGGGCAACAAGGACATGTATTGAACAAAGCTACTGGAGCCCTAACTAAACTAATCACTGAAAAACATCTCTGCAGTATAGATTTGCCAGATTGTTCTTGGGCGAACACGCCAGTCAGTCAGTGATACAATGGTGTGAGTAAACCACTATGTAAAAGTGTATATCCCCAGTAAACTCAAATCAGTGTAAATATGCAAACAGAATGTAGTGGCATACATACATATGTGTTTTTTTAATCTTTTACTTTATGTGGAGTGGCTGGGTGTATGGCATTTGTAGAACAGATTGAGGTTTGTAATGAAAAGGGAAACAAAATGAAAACTATTGAACAGCAGGGCCCATTTGATGTGATTATGAAAGATGTTTCTTTATTCTGTTTTTTCTTTTGCAATCTAAAAACAGTAGCAGGGGGTTGCAAGCAGAGTTCATCACAGGTTGTCAATCACTGTCATTTAACATTTGCAGGGAAAGATGTCTTTATTCAGGGACAGCTGGGCAAATCAGAGACATAGATTTGCAGTTAGTAGCCTGTCCAGCCTACACTAAATAAACAAGGACAGGGTAGACAGACCAGCCTCTCACATAAAAATATAATGGACTCCACTGACCTTGCTGCCCTCCATTCAGCTTCAATCCCAGTTGCATAAAAGCTTCACTGCCCACTTTCAATTTCCTTTAATTACCTACATGATGTAGATAAGAAAATGAACCTCACTTGTAGTCAGTGATCACACACAGGAAATTAACTAGACAAGTTGTTTAAAATTAGAGGACTAATTTGGAGGTAAATAGAGTGTCCCACTGAGGGAGAAGCGACTAGAAAGGGTTTTTGTTTGCTTGTTTGTTTTTAAGCAGGGATTTTATTTTACTTACTCTTTCTGCTGATCCTGGGATTGCTGCTTTTTTAATCAATTAGAACTAAGTAAAATATCTTTTAAGGAGTCTGAAACATCCAGAATAAAATATTTGAAAGAGTTAAGAGCTAAGTAAAGAGATGAAGCAAACATGCCACATTCTGAAGAGCTTAGAGAAATTGCAAATTGAAATTCCAGAAATAAATGATCGTGGTTTTCACAGGAGGTTCTGGCCAAGCCACTGAGGATTAAATAGCAGTTGCCTTAAATCGGCCTTTATTTTAAATTGCTTCTCAAGTCCATAATCCCGACACATACAAATTAAAAATGCTGTTTTTTAAATTTATTCTAAATGATATAAAGTCAATATTTCCTATTTTATTCTTATGGTTCATGGCACCTGACTTCTAATTAGAAAATACTGTAAGGTTTCAGAGTAATATAACTATAATACTTTTCCTTCAGAAGAGTTTCACCGGATGTATAATATAAATGATTCATTCTTCTTCTCTATCCACAGTATTTTGAGTTACTTTACTGAGGTACACAGAAAAGAGCATAGTTCCTTATCACACACTGATGTACTTTTGTGAACATTTAATTAATATGGAATTAAAAGAAAACTAATTGGAGATTGGAGACTAAAGCCTGCAGTTTCAAACATGTAGTTCAAGAGGATACAATCCCTGAATATGTCATCTTTGGCTCTTATAGTATGAGAACATTGTCTTTCAAAGAGCCAATATTTTTTGTAACCGAATTACATAAAATTTGAGTGACCACTTGGGTGAAATGAATGTGCCACTATTAGTAAAGCATCAGGAAAAAAAATCTTGTTTCTTTGAATAATATTTAAGAATCATACTTTAAAAAAATTTGTGAATTAAATGTCATTTGAGGTAGTGAAGTATATTTGCATAATTATAAACAGATTTACAACTGAAACCTATAGAGCAATACTCAAATAAGTGAAACTTAAACCTCAGTTAGCATCCTGTATGGTATCATATGTAAGGATTATTGTTATAATAATAACGCCTGACATGTACACCAAGTCTCACAGTTTTCAAGTGTTTCATAAACACTATCACATTGAATGCTCACACCAAATCCCAGTTTAAGATAAGGAATTTGGGACTTAGGGAGGTTCACTTTCTCTCAGAAGGTCACATAGCTTGTAAATGGCAAAGCTGAAAGTCCACCTGTTGTATCAATTCCCAGATTCAGTGTTCTTTGTACTGCCTCACACCATGCCATTCCACCCTCGTGATCCCTGACATGTCTGAGGGAATGAGTTCCTACTACATTCTCTGGATTCTTCTTTAATTCAAACACCGGAAGCAGAAAAGGGGAGATCCTCAAAGGAAGTAATAGCTTTTAGTGAGACCTCAGTTAATTACAGATACTTTTTAACTACAGAAACTATTATTGATTTGATATTTTATAAAAATTTATAAGTCAAGTAGCAGCTCCTTTGAAGAACTCAAAAAAATTTCCTGTGTCAAATTTAATAAGAAAAAGACATTACTTATTAAAAGCATATGTTAAATAATAAAATCTATGTAGGTGCACTCTAGAGAGTGTTCTCCTGTAATAGTCAGTGTCCCTCTTCTTCAATTCAAGTTTGAACCTTAACCTATCACTCCTCCCTTCTTTATTTAAAAATAATAACTTTTTACTCTCATTCAGCACAATCATAACCTCCTCAAAGATACCTTCCCTGACCCACTCTTATTATTTGTACCTCTCCCTCCTTATACTTGTCCAGTTGTCATTTTACATTTATTTTCGGTCAGTGTGATTAAGGTCTGACTCCCCAACCTGACTATAAACTTTCATAAGAGTAGAGCTCATTTCTGCTTTTGTCCACCATTGTATACTCAACAATATGCTGAGTAAATATTTGGTAAAGAAATGACTCAGCACGATGAGACAGACCTCGTCCATTGTGGTTATTAAAATACTTTTATTTTTATTAAATGTATAGTTTTTACAAAGAAATTATGAAACCCTTAGTTTAGAAAGATTGCTTTATGCACTGAGAAAAGGCATCACTGCATTAAAATTTTTAGTAAAGTCACTGCCTGTAGGTAATCTACATTAAAGAACTGATGGCCCCCTTATTAGACTTAGGAGGATCTCTCTACTGCACAGTATTTCTTCCAACCTAAAATGTACTCAGCTGTTAGCAGACTCATCTGATACTGATACTGCTGGCAGTGAGCAAAATCATAATCCTAGTGAAACTGGGGATTAACCAATAAATCAGGTAATTCAAGCAGAATTGGCACTGCTTGGAGAATAGTCGAGTCACATCTTACATGGAGTTTAGATTCTAACATAAGAAAATACAACAGAAAGCACTGATGATCAAATTTACATGAAAATGACTGGAGTAAGCATGTACACAATAAGCATGGTTGTGAGTAGCCAGCCCTGTTTAGATATGCTGCTTCTCAGTGAGTTCAATGCCACTAGTGTTTCCTTGAGCACTGGAACAAGTCATTGTTTCTTTAGTTTGGCACCAAATGAAGTAGTTCACTTCCGTTTAGAAGTCATGCTTTGTGAAAAATGTGCATCTCTGAGCACTAGAATCACACATCACAGAAAGACATTCACACCATCAGAGGTATTTGGGCACTAAGACTTGGAAATGCCCAGTTTATATTGTTATCAATCTATCAAAATTAATCAATTTCCCTCTCTCCCCCTCCCTCCCGCCCTCCCTCCCTCCCTCCTTCTCTCTCTCTCCTTCAGCATAGGGAAGGGAGATGTATAATGTATATAATCAAATTTGAACAGGATTGTACTAAGGGAAGTGGATTACTTAGGTAATGCTATTAGTGCTTTCAGCCAAATTCTTACTTTCCACATAATTTTATTTTAATTGAACTCTTCTTATAATTTGTAAGTCTAAACCTATTTTTCTACATATCTAAAACCTGGAGAGCCAATTCAGTTTGGGATATTAAAATAGCTATTTGATTTTCTTCTGGTAAAAGATTAGAAGAAGTTGTCTTTATGAACAGCAGAAAGAAATGTAAATATGAATACTTTTTAGACTATGAAACAGATTTAAAGCTGATTTCGTCTCCCTCCACCTCACCTATCTGGCTATTGCTGGCCCTTTGAATGTACTCTGCATGCTTGACAGAAGGCTCCTGCTCGCTGTGTTCCCCTCTCTGTTACTAACAGCAGCGTCGTTCTCCTCCCCCCTGAGGCTTAGACATTAGACCCTCCTTCCCTGCTTGCATGGATCTGCCTGTACTGTGTTCTCTGCCCGGAACGCAGGCTCTCTCTCTCTCCTGCAAACTGTTCTAAGCCTAGAGCAAATTTCCTTGAAGGAAAAGATCATGCTTTACCTGAACCATCTTCCTCCTTACCTGCTGCTCCATTTTTCTTCAGCCCTTTGGTAAAGCTGGGATGGGTTGATAGTTACGGATAGAGATTTGGATGGAGCCCAGATAGTGGATTGAGATGGGTCAGTCATGAGGTGACAGTTCACCTGAAATTCACCTGAAATAAAAGGTAATAGCACTGTCGTTGTAATTGGTCCTCCTTCTTTGGCAGATGACCTCAGAGAAAACAGGAAAGGGCTGAAATGACATGAAAAGAAAACCAACATGACACATGGGGCAAAATCTTAACTGCTAATGTGTCAGCATACTCTTCTTACATAAAGCAGTCCAAAGGGGTGAAGACAATGTTCCAAATAATATAGAGTAAATGTGATGTTTTTTACTATTGCAAAACAAAATAAGACAGGAGACGTAATTTAAAAATATTTCCAGTTCAGTTAAACGTGTTGCAAATATTCATTAAAAATATTTTTTTAGCATACTGTTTAAATCAGTTGGAATTACTTTTACACTACATTTTTCAGTCTCTTGACTCACCATTTTCCCTCCCACTATAGGGCCTTTGCGCGTAGACTGTTCCCAGAACACTTTTCACTTCTCTCTTCATCTAGTTAATATCTGCTATAGTCTGAATTTTATCACAGGGATATAACCCTGTCATCATTGCCCTTTTTATTAGTGCTCTTTTAATATATTTTTAGCATACAGTAAAAGCACAGGTTTCTGAAATTATAAGTCAAGCAAGAAAAGATGAAGATATATTACACATAGATAGAATATTCTGAATGTTTTATATTACTAAATTCCAAATAATAAAATCTCAGAGGGTTCCATCATACAGGCTTACTTCATAGGCAAGAATGCTGTGCCTATCAAATTCAAATCAAAAGTTATGATGTACCCCTCTATGAGCTTCAACTCCCACCCTGACCTCTTCCTCAGACAACCACCAATCTGCTTTCCCTCACTATAGATTGCTTTGCATTTTCTAGAGTATTATATAAATGAAATCCTGGATTTTTTCATTCAGCATAACTATTTTGAGATTCATCCATGTTATGGCAAGTGTCAATAGTTGATTCTTTTTACTGCTGAGTAGAATTCCACTGTATGGATAAAAACAGTTTGTTTATCGCTTCGGCCTGTTCATGACCTTTAGTCTTGTCCCCAGTTTTTTACCTCATAAGTAAAGCTCTGTCTTTCAATCAGTTTATTTAGACAATTGACATTCAAAGTGATTGTTGATAAACAGTTTACCCTTGAACAATACTGGTTTGAACTATACAAGTCACTTATATACATGTGTGTTTTTCCCCAATAAATATACAGTCAACTCTCCAAATACCTGGCTTTCACAACTGCAGATTCAGCTCACTGTGAATGAAAAAGAGTATTGGGGTTTTGTTTTGGTTTGGTTTGGGGGTGTTGTTTGTTAAGAACAGGGTGCTCTGGCATATTTCAAAGTTGTGCACTTCCCCTCCCCCTGCTAGAAAACCCCAAGGAGACTTTTATTTTATGTTTACTGTGAGAATCTGGTCAAGCTCCTGAAGGTAAATTTCACAATATTGTGGGAACCCCCTATGACTGCTCCTCTGGAGTTTTTAGCTCTCAGAATTGTCCACACAGAGCCTCCCACAGCCCAATTACAGTGAAGGTTTTCTCACCCTGACACTGGTTCCCCTGGCAGTTTCTGCTTGTTAATCTCTGCTCCTCTTAGTGGTGACTCCCTGAATTTGCCTGTGTTTCCAGTCTTGGGGACAACAGTTTGTCCTGTGTCTTCCCCTCATATGAATCCAAGAAGAGTTGTTGATTTTTCAGTCTGTTGAGCTTTTTACTTGTTACTAGGACAGAGTGGTAGCTTCCAAGCTTCTTACATGTGAAACTGGAAACTATCAATTTTGAACAGTTTTATTTTAATTTAAAATATTACAATTAATTTTAAGCTAATGATCCTGTTCTTCACCCTTTTCTTACCTCATCAATCCTGTCCTCCTCCCCTTTAACCCCTGCCCAGCCTTATTCTTCCACTCATCTGTAGATTTTAACTTAAATATTACTTTTTCCAGGAAGCTTTCCCTGACCCTCTAAAGTAGGGGTGGGGAACCTTTTTTCTGCCAAGGGCCATTTGGATATTTATAACATCATTTGCAGACCATACAAAATTACCAACTTAAAAATTAGCCTGCTGTATTTGGTCAAACATGTAATTCACTCACCCCTAATGGGATGGCTGGAACTGCTGCTCTTCGGTGAGGCCTTGGCAGGGGCAGACCCAATGATTTCGTGGGCCATATACAGCTCTTGGGCCGGATGTTCCCCACCCCTGCTCTAAAGTAACTAAGTCCCCAAACTGAATGTACCTTCAGCACTCTGTACTTACCGTGTCATAGCATTCATTATACTTTGTAGAACTCTTTGTCTCTGATATGCTCTCAGTCTCTGGTTCACTGGTATGGACCCAGTGTCAAGCATGATATTTGATGGCAAGTAGGATCTCTGTTATTTTTGTTGAATGTATAAATAAGAAGAGCGTTCATGAATTTCAGATATATTATGCATTACTTGCTTTTCCTTACATATTAATAACAGTATTGAACAAACCCAAACTCTAAGGGATAAGGTTATCTATGATTTTTGTAAACCATGATTTAAATGTCAGTTAAAGCTAAGGAGTACATTAATTATTATACTTTTGATCTAGCACATTAATATATATATGGGTTGGGTTTTTTCAGGATGCAGAAGAATACACAGATTTGCCAGTAAGGCACAACGAAGATCACATGAACAGTGAACTGGCAAAATGTCTTCCCTTCGAATCAAATCCTCACTCATTTGACAGCCCTCACACCAAAGCACATCTCCTGCTGCAGGCGCATCTCAGCCGAGCCATGCTGCCCTGCCCAGATTACGATACTGATACCAAGACAGTCTTGGACCAAGCTCTCAGAGTGTGTCAGGTATGAAGGTCATTTCTAATACCTGCATTTTCTCCCATCACTTCTTTTTTCTTGTTTTAGAATAAAATATATTTGCATTTCAACAGTTTTATTGTAGCATTTTAAAGAAAAACTTGGTGAATCAAATCAAGAATTTTCAAAGGAAAAGTAAGTATAAATGCAGTAAGATGAAAATTGCAGTCATTCATTCCATCAAAATTTATTGAGGATAAACTAAGTACCAGGCACTTTTCTAGGCACTGAGCATACAGCAGTGAGTAAGTCAGGAGAGTATCTGCTGTCGTGGGTTTTCAGTCAAGGTGAAGAGGACAGACAATTAGCCCGGCTGGACGTCAACGTAGGATCCAGGCGATTGGGGTTCGATTCCCAGTGGGGGCACATGCCCGGGTTGCAGGCTTGATCCCCAGTCAGGGTCGTGCAGGAGGCAGCCGATCAGTGACTCATCATTGATGCTTCTATCTCTCTCTCCCTCTCCCTTCCTCTCTCTGAAATCAATAAAGATTTTTTTTCAATTAAAATAATAATAAGGTACAATATATAATAAAGGAAATAGATGGAAGGTGCTGATTTTTGCTTTTTTTTTTTATTGTTGACACTATAACAGATGTCTTCCATTTTCCCCCTCTTTGCCCACCTCCGGCCAGCTCCCCTTCCCACACTATTGTCTGTGTCCATGGGTTATGCATATATGTTCTTTGGCTAATTTCTTCACCTTCTTTCATCCAGACCCTCCCACACCCCTTCTCTCTGGCATCCATCAGTGTGTTCCATGTATCTATGCCTCTGGTTCTATTTTATTTGTTAGTTTATTTCACTTAGCATAATAATCTTTATGTCTGTCCATGCTGTTGCAAAGAGAAAGAGTTCCTTCTTTTTTACAGCTTCATAGTATCCCATTTGATAAATACACCACAGCTTTTTTATCCACTCATCTACTGATGGGCACTTGGGCTATTTCCAGATCTTGGCTATTGTAAATTGCGCTGCTATGAACGTAGGGGTGCATAAGTTCTTTCTTATTGGTGTTTTAGGATTCTTAGGGTATATTCCCAGAACTGGGATCACTGATTCAAAAGACAGTTCCATTTTTAATTTTTTGAGGAAACTTAATACTGTTTTCCACAGTGGCTACACCAGTTTTCTGATGTGGTGTTCAGGAACTATCTTACGCATAAGGTGACATTTAAGAAACAATTAAAGGAAGGGGGTAAGCCCCAGGGTTACCTGGGGGAGTGTGTTCCAAGAGCCCCATGTAGGAACTTACTTGGTGTATTCAAGGAAAATTGGAGGCCATTATAAAAAAAAAAAAAAAAAAGGAAAGGGGTGGTTAGAAATGAGGTCAGAGAGGGATAGGAGGGGAAATTATAGAAAACATGGGGTCAGGTCATGTAGAGAGTCTGTAAACCATGGTAAGGATTTTGGATTTTACTCTGAATGAGAGGGAGGCTACTAGAGCAAGTGGTTCACTAGTGGTTATGTTGGGTATATCTATGAATAGTTACTATACTAATTAAAACAGAAATTCTCAAATATTTATTACTTCATTTAAAAATACCATAATAATCCCATTATATGTTAATATAAATAACATGATTTACCATGAAAAATAACCTTTCCAAAACAATAAAAATTAGTGAAAAGTATAATATTGTTTTCTACTTTTGCAAGTATCTTTAATATCTAGCTCAATAGAAGTCAGGTAGATTCATAACCTTTTGCAATGTCTGTTACAATATGTTTTAGTTAAAGTACATGAAGAAAATCTAGCCTTACAGAAATACGTATTTTTAAAGAGGAAGAGCATTTTTATTGCCTTTTCAGTAATTGTGGAAATTCTTCTTTGATACTATATGAAACCTTGACGTGTTATTTTTTAAAGGTTAGTTGCAATGTGGAATCTGAAACTGTGTCATTGATCTTTATAACTTGAATTCTTTAAGGCTAGACAAGAAATGATGGTGGCTGGACCACGTTGGTATGAGTGAGACTGGTAAGAATTGGTTGGATCTGATATAATTTTTTAAAGAGAACAGATTCTGCTAATGGATTGGACAGGATTTTTAGGGAAGCTAAGGAACCAGAAATGATTCTAAAGCTTTTCTCCAGAGCAACTGGAAGGCAGGAGCTGCCATTTACTGGGAGACTGTGAGAGGAGCTGGGTGGGAGAAGCGTAGCCAAGTGAGGCTATAAGAGATTTGATTTTCTACATTGTACATTTTTGGACATTTCTGTAATAAAAACAATTTTTAAAGATTTCAAAAGATCTCAGGTGTTTTTAAAAGTAATGAGCCCGTGAAGATTTGTGTAGAACAATGTACATTACGGAATCATTTGCAAAATTAAATACTTGAAAATAACCTCAATATTTTTCAGGTTTTAGAACACTGCAGAGTATTACAATTACATTTATGAATTCTACATCTGTGTGAAGTATCACCATATGTGAACATGTGCTTAGAGAGAAGATTCAGAATAGTATTCACCAAAAGATTACAGTGGCCATCTCTGTGTAGCAGGATTTGGGGTGATTTTTAACTTCTTCTTTATGCTTCTCTAAAATGTTTGAATATTTTAAAATTAGATTCTAGCAATTTTATGATGAGAAAAAAATAACTTAGTTTTATTATTTAAACGAATAGGGACGTTTCCTAAAATAGAGTAAGCACAAACTTATCAGGAATTAGAAGGGAAGTAAGGCTATAATAAATACATAAATATTTTTGACACCCTTTTTGTAACCAACACATGGTTTACCTCTCTAGGAAGATGATTTGCCACTCTTTATTAGTCACACTTTATAAATGGGGGTTAAAGTTCGTAACATTTTCGCTGGGGCCCTGGATACTCATTTGGGTTTCCTATAACTGTTCTTCTCCCCACCCCCCACCCCACTAAACACTGACCTGTTAATGAACCCCAGGGTCAGAAAGGGTTGGAGAAAAGTTGCAGGAGGAATTAAATTTTTTTACATGTAGATATACTTATAGATGTACATATGTGTGTCATATATAAAAGTTATTTAAATCAACTTGCTTGTACTTTCTTTTTTACCACTCAGTCAGTAATGATCCAAAGGCTATGTGGTAATAGAAATTAGCAATTTCTAAAGGAGTCTATTTCTAAATTTGCTATAAGGTTAAAGGATTCAGTCAGGTACTTTTAGCCTCTATTGGATATTTTATATATAGTTTCTTGGGATGATATTTACATTTCTTGAATATTTTTTATATAACATTTAAAGAGAATAGCTTTCTCTTAAATTATAAAAGTAATACTTATCATTGTAGCAAATTTGGAAAAATAAAATTAGTCATTTATAGTGATTATATCTTACCCCTCATGAATATGAGCTGCTTTTCTTTTTTTAATTTTTAGTTAAAATTCTTTTTAATTTTTTATTTTGAAATAATTTTAGGCATACAGTATAGAAAGTTTGTAAAGATAGTGCAACAAAATTTCAATATATTCTTTACCCAGCTTTCCCTAATATTAACATCTAGGTTAGCCTCAGTACTAATCTGGTCCTATTTACTAATCTGTGGACCTCACTGAAATTTTTATCAGTTTGAATTTCATTCCACTAATGCTCTTCCTTGGGACTAGGATCTAATCCATTGCATTTAGTTATCATGTCTCCTTGACTTTCATGACTTTGGCATTTTTAAAGAGTACTGGCCAGTTATTTTATAGAGTTATCCTTCCATTGGGTTTGCCTAATGTTTCTTCATAGTTACACTGAAGTTATATATTATTGGCAAGAATACCACAGGCATGATGTTTTGCCCTCTCATTGTTTCATCAGGAAGCATGTGACCTGGATGTCTCATTACTGGCGATGTTTACTTTGTGCACTTGAGATGCTATCTGCCAGGCTTCACTACAAAGTCACTCTTTTTCCTTTTGTAATTAATAGATATCTTGTGGGAGATACTTAGAGATTTGAGATTATGCAAATACCCTCTTATCAAACTTTTCTACATTATTTTCAGTCTCCATTGGTGATTTTTGTCTAAAATAATTATTACTATCCTGATTTTCTGTTTCCATCTTTCCTATAATTTACTCTAAGAAAGAACTTTCTCCTTTATTTACTTTATTCAGTTATTTATTTATGTAAGTATTATTCTACTGGGTAAAATCAATTACTAACATTATTTATTTGCTACTTGTATTGTCTCAGAGCCAACTGCTAGGGCCTCTCACTCTGGTTCCTACATCCCTTTCACGTACCCCATCATTTTGTGAACAGCACCTTGCATTTTGGCATCTTGTACTTTTCCCCTGTGCCAGCCCTGGAATCAGCCATTTTTCCAAAGAGCCCTGGTTCTTTTTATCCGAGACTGGTTTTAGAGACTAAAAGCTGGGCACTTGTTGACTCCGTCTCTACCTAGGTGTCTTTGCCTCTAGACCCACAGTGGGCAAAACCAGGAAAAGAACTATGTATATGCAGGTTTTAATTTATGACTCCTTTCTTCACATGTGAGAAACCTGCCTTTTATTAATCAAAATATATTTATTTATTTCCTCAATCCTTGCATACTCCTGATGTCTTTTTAGAATTACTAACCCTTACTCCTGCAAAAAAACGAATTTATTAACTGAAGTACAATAATTGTTGTAGTTCTTGTTTGTCTTTAGAGGTTTAGAGGCTCTTCTACTTTGTACATTTACAAAAATACATACTGGCCCTTTTCACTCATTTCTTTTACAAATTCTTATCGCGTTATTTTATAACCTTCTTTAACTTAATAATTTATAACATTAAATATTCTTCTCAAGTATAATGGCTGTACTATATGCCTTCACATGAATGTTATAGTTTATTTAATGAGTTCCCTGTTGTCACACATTGTGTGTGCAATGTTCCTTTATCATAAATTATAAGCATTAGTTAGGACCATCTTAAATGTTGACTCGGCTTTTCAGAAATCATCTAGAAAGAGACTGAATTGTATAGTGATGGCAACCAGCTTCATATCCTATATCTCTTATTTCTGCAATTTTGGGGGTAAGATTGTGATCAAAGTAAGCAAGCCAGGAAGAGGAAAGAATATAAGGACTGCCCTTGGAAAATTTGGGCAGAAAATTAAGAATGGGTAAACTTTTCCACGCCTTATTGACCATTTTAATGACTGTACCCTGTTCTCATTTGATGCGTGAATACTGTTGGCCTTAGAAAGCATTAGTTCAGGCAGTTTTCCAAGCTAGAGCTCTGCTGGCTGATTGAAAATTACACTACTGCCCTCATGGGACATCAGCGTGACCTTGTGTTCTGTGTGTGGGACTCAGTGCCACCAGCTTTTACTATAAATTCCACTCTGCTCCTATTTTAGTATAAGGTCTTAGGCAAGTCACTTAACCCCTGGTGTCTGAGTAAAAATAACACCTTACAAGAGTGGGGCATTAGTGTTAACGTTTATAAAGTAAACAACAATTCGAGGACTCAAAGAACTAAGCCTATCTTAGGATCTTCATTCTCAGTAGTTCTTTTATTTCCTTGCTTTTTCATAGTCATTTAACTCTAAGGTATTTTTTTTACTCCCTTTATATGCTAAAAATATACCTTTTACATGAGCCATCATTTAGATTATGAAAACTCTGTAGTTTTGACTACCCATGTCCTAGGTTATCTTTCACAAAAGAAAAACATAGTTGTTATAATGGAATTGACTCTGGCTTGAAGTCAGAATATACACCATAGCCTGCCGTCTCCTGAACCCATTTGAAGTTAGGTATCAAGGTCATTTGGGTAAATTCTTTGGTTTAAGGTGTTTTGTCATGGTTCCTTTTATTCTTTTTCTTTTACTAGCATTTCCATTTCTATCCCACCGAACAAAATAAAAGTAAAAATTTCTATACATATCTCAATTTTTTAATCTTCTTAAAATATTCTAATTTATAAATACCACAATTATGGAATTGATTATTCTTGCCATTCTCCTTTGAGATCCTCTTCTTGATCACGTTGACTCTAAAATATATTTGTAAAATGTAGTAAATGATGTGACATAATTTCTGCACCAGATATACCAAAGATAAACTTTGTTAGCTTTTATGGGGAAAAATTACAAATACATATCAAAAATTAAAGTGACTTGTCTAAATTTTCCAAATTTGATGGCAAAACTAGAACTGGTGATAAGTGTCTGGTGTTTTGATTAGCTGTCTGTCTCACACAGTTTTTATCAAAAGACAAAGAAATTGGTGTTCAGGGAAGTTAAAGAGCTTAAAGGTGATTTGTTGAGGCAGTCCATACTGAAACCAAATGGGGACCAGGACTCTAAATCCTGCCCTACTATTTCTGATCTTTTCGAAGAAGTGCCTAAAGTCTTTATATTAAAATCATCTTTATTTAAATGAAAACTACCTAAATACAATACTAAGCCAAATCATACTAGTATTCCCTTCTCCTATAAAGATGAATTTTTAAATTGTACTTGTGATCTAGTCAGAATTTGTTTTAAAGTGTGAGAGCTTCTCGGGAGTTTCCACTTTTTATAAACTAAGAATTTTTAAATTAATCCCTCCTTTTCAATGTGTACTAAAATTACCTTCCTTTAATTACTTTAGTTCCCTTTTCAACAGTCTGTCTATAATTGCTTTAACCAGTTTCTAAGAGGGACTTGTTAATATGATTGATATTTGTAACTGCTTTATTATATCACTCTACAGTGTCCAGCAATATGGGGTTTGCTTTTTTTTTTTTTTTTGTATCAACTACTTATGATTCTTCTTGAGGATTTTATATTATGCTAGATAGACCATGAATTAATCATTTACTTCCCCCACAGTCTTTCCTAAACTACAATAATTGCAAATAATGGGGGAAAGGTCAGATTGCTGATACAACCCTAGGAGAAAGAAGAATGCCAACATAATTATAAGATGACCCTGTAATATATAGTATGTGCACATAGAACAGCCTGTGCATGGGTTTACTATTAAGATACACATACACACATCTTATGTTCCTCTTTCTTTCTTGAAGGCTTGCCTTCTCTGCTCAGGTTGGATTCTTGGCTTCTTTCACTGGTTTTTCACCACCACCACTAACAGTGTACCCCTGGAGGTAGCCTTTGTCCATCTCACAGATCCTTTTTAAAAAATCTTCAAACTTCTAGTAGCAATTAGATTGCCTAATCTCAGAGATTCTTTGCCCCAAGAGATGGAACTGGCAACTCCCCAAATAACCGCAGACATCTCCTTACTATCGAGAACGAGTGTCACGTTCTATATTCCACATACCAAGGAACACGTTTATATCGATTGAATGCATGTCCCATTGCCCTCACGGAAGCAGGCCAAGGTAAATCTGGGGACCTGCCTTGATGATAATCTACGGGATTCAGTGCCTGAAAGGAAGATCTTTAAGGAACTGTGTTCTTACGGTTTTCATTGTTTTGTAAATTCTTGCATCTAACTTTCATATAGAAGCTGTCATTTATTCCGCAATGCCAAGTCCTTTTGAACTACTGAGTTTTGGTCTTCTCTTCCACAGATGAAACAATATGTAGTTCATCTACTACTCAAATTAATGTTAATATGTTCTGATAGGCTTGATCAATTGTCATAAAAGGTGCTAGTCAAAAAATAACCTTAATAAGCTTCATAAATAGAGAAAGGGGAGAAAAATGTATGAATTGGATTTGTATGCTTTCCTCCATTTAAAGAACTTTCTTAAATTGGCAAAAACAAGTCCCTAAAAGGTTATTGGTGGAGTTTTTTAGCCTAAACTTCAAAACAATAATTTGACATTTTTATCTTTATAACAACATCTAATAAACTTAAAGTGTATTACATGTCAAATAACTAATACTATATTTTTTCTATAACCCACAGCTGTTCTGAAAAAAACATTGCATCTTCAACCTATTTTTGAAAGTATTTTAATGAATAACTTAAGATATGTATGTATGCATATGATAAGGGAAGCAAAAAAAGACATGATTATATTAATATTTTTAATTTACCTAATTATTTTAACTGAGAAATACTGTGACTATAGCTGGGTCTGTATTTCCATTAACAAATGATTCCCATTTGTGGTAGATTATAAAGCATGGAAATCTGCCCAGCCGGGCGTGGCTCAGCGGTTGAGCATTGACCTAGGATCCAAGAGATCTCTGTTCGATTCCCGGTCAGGGCATATGCCCGGGTTGCGGGCTTGATCCCCGGTTGGGGGCATGAGGAAGACCAGCCGATCGATGACAGCTCTCTCATTTTTAATGTTTCTATCTCTTCCTCTCCCTCTCCCTTTCTCTCTCTGAAATCAATAAAGATATATTAAAAATAAAAATTTTTAAATAAATTTAAAAAAGAAAACATGGAAATCTTTGATAATGCCAGGAGATAGAACTGCCATGGAGCAGGGCTCATGTAACCTTTGAGGAATATTTACCTTTGGGTGCACTAAGCACAGGCTCAGGGGGTTGTCAGTGTATTGAAGAATGTCAGTGTCAAATAAATGAACACGTTTTAGAATCATAGAGTCAAATACAGTTAGCAGTGAAAATAGTCCAGGTATTGCCCAGCTTAACAAAAGAAGTACTTGGTCAGATCCTTAGTCCAATACTTGTAAGAAATGTTTTGATTCAGCAAATGGTAGATAAAATTTTCTAAATATTCTTAGTAAAATCCTTTCATATTTTTAAATGCTGATAGTTAGACCAGATGAAAAGATTATCTTTAGGTGGAAAGTATAGCACAGTAGGCTTCAGAAAGCTTCGTCCAGTTATTTTGATGAAAAAATAGGTAGATCATAAGCCAATAATTTTTAGACTTCCAAAATTGGATTATACATATTTAGCAGTCTACAATTTGAAGAGTTAATTGCTGCAACTCAACTCTTGAAAGGATCCTAAAATGAAAGTTACACTAGGTTTTTAAAATATGTCTTATAAGTATGTTCCAAGGAATATTAATATTATGAGCATACATTTGGAGGATTTTGTACCATCCAAGGTATGCTGGAACCTTATCAATAACTATTTATAATATCTCTGACTGTTAAGGTGACTTGAGCATAATTCTTGGCACATAGTAGATCTCAGTATATCTTGGGTGAAAGGGATGAATAAATATTTCAGTTTTTCATCTCCAGTTCTTCCATAGGAGAGGATTGAAAGGGGCAATTTATTACATGTGAGTTCTCATAATGTTTTTAAGATTATCTGCCAAATCTGTATGGTCTACCAACAAATGTAGTCTGTTGTAAACACTAGTGTGACCTTATCAAATTCATAGAGGCGGGGAAGTCTAATTCAGGCTGCTTTCCTGGCCAGACTGCCAGGAGCTCATGTCTTGCCATAGGAGCCTGATGAAGTTTTATTAATGGATGACTATTTAAAAACAAGTCATTCTAAATAAACTTAATCCCGAGTAATTATTCTTCCAAATGCAAAGGTCCACTCTGTGGTGCAGAATAATCATCCAGTATCAAAACTATGTTTTAATTCCACAGCAGAGCACCCAAAACACCACCTAAAACAAAGCATCCTTCCCCATTTTGGAAGCAACACAGCTGATACATTTACATTTCCAAAACTGACACAAATGTGTGGATTTTGAGGTGTTAAACACCTTTACTTATTCTTATGGATTTACAGCAATCTCCCTTCAAGGACTGTAATATAATTTGGAAGGTTATTTCCCCCTGGGTGACTCTACCTGTAAGCTTTTGTATGACAATTTGGTGATGGTTTATTGATGATATGATGCTATTATGAGGATCCTTCTACCCCTAGCTCCTCTCCTCATACCCACATAACAACCCTTTTCCCGGTTGGGGCTGTAGGAAATGAGTAATGCTTAACCCATTTGTGTGATCAATTCACTTAAGCAGCTACTGTGAAATGTTAATCACAACTTTAATTTGTACTGCATTAGCATTTTGATTAACTTGTAGGCTTGCTAGCACACTTGAAGCGCTTTTACTCATAGTTACAACTCGGAAATGACTTTTTGATTAATTAAGTTTGTTAGACAGCAGCTGAGCTTCCTGAATGCTAACCTTCTGGGGGTAAAAGTTCAGGAGAAAGTTACTGTGAACAACTGTTGCTGTTGAGCAAGATTCTTATGAATGTATTTATAGCATTTTAATTATTGACAAAATATTGTATCATTATTTACCGCTGACCTGAACCTTTAAGGAGTGTGCCTTTCTGTCAAGAAAGCTTTTTTCAGATTTTCCATCATCGTAAAACCGCTGGGAGCTCTTGAACTAAATGGTGCATTTCCTAGCAGACGTCTAACAGCTAATGTTTTAACAAGCTGCCTCAATGAATTTCCATAGCTTTTATTTTTAAAATAAGCTTTCTATTTTAGAATAGTTTTAGATTTACAGAAAAGTTGCAAAGATAAAACAGTTTCTATATATGCCATATCCAGTTTCCCTCTATTATTAACCTCTTATGTTAATATGGTACTTTTGTCACAATTAATGAATTGACATTGATACATTCTTATTAACTAAAGTCCATATTTATTCAGAATTCTTCAGTTTACTTAATGTCCTTTTTTAATCTAGGATCGCATTTAGGATACCACATTACGTTTGGTTGTTACATCTCCTTAGGCTCCTCTTGGCCGGAAATTTCATTGTTTTGATGATCTTTCCATAGTATTTTGCTCTCTCGTGTCATTCCATAAATAGCGACTTGGTTTTTATAAATGAATGGAAATCTTTTTTTTCCTCATTCTGGACTAAATAAGTTTTATCTCTTAAACTCTGATAGTATATTTATGTCATTTAATTTTAACAAAAGTAGCAACATCTAGCCATTTCCACCTGTCATTATCTTATTTTCATGTGACTGTTGTAACCCCTACGCTGTCGCTATCGCAGTGTACTGTAGGGTGGCTCTCAGGAGATGGGTGGAAAATGAGGAAAGGTTCCTTGGGGAGGCGGAGGAAGAGAGGGTGCAAGTCATCAGAGTGCTAAGAGGGGGAGAGAGGCTAGAGCCTCCTCTGTGCCACTCCGTATAGATACCCTATAGCCAGTGCTGAAGACACTAAGACCTAAATTCATAGACTGTTAATTTTGGTGGGATTTTTTGTTTGGGTTTCTTAGTTATTGTTAAATTATAGTTTGACATATATTACTTTCATGTATATGACATAGTTACTCGACATCTATATAGCATATGAAGGGATCACCAGGACAATTCTAGTAACCTCCTAGCACCGAACAAAGTTACTACAATATTATTAACTCTATTTCCTACATTGTACATTATATCATCATTCACAGACTTTTTAAACTGAAGTTTAGAAATTTTTTCATAATGGGCCTTAGACCTACATCTTCTTATCCACCTGATAACATTAAATGACATAGTTGTGTGTGTGATTTTTGCGTGGCCTAAGCCAGTGATTCTATTTCCTTGCAATGAAGTTGTCTTAATTTGGTGGTCACAGTGCTCAAAGTTTCTGTTTTACCCTTGGATTTTTTTAATCCAGAATTCAGTTGTGTTTGAAAATATATTTAATGCCTGCATATTAAATATTAAGATGTAGTTATAACCAAATGGTAGATTCAAATTAAATTAAAATTTTTAGGTTTTCAAAAATTGTGTTGACAGAATTTGTTCAGAGACTGAGATCAATTAAGTTTATAATAATTTTGTCTGGAGTTTGCATTTTTCTGTTACGTAAGAGAAGAGGACAGATATAAGCCACTTGAAATCCTTC
The DNA here is from genome assembly GCF_054644295.1 of Miniopterus natalensis. NCBI lineage: Eukaryota > Metazoa > Chordata > Mammalia > Chiroptera > Miniopteridae > Miniopterus > Miniopterus natalensis. Next base: position 51,682,118 of record NC_142085.1, on the reverse strand, counting down.
TTGAAACAAGACAGGATATAGGCAAGTCATTCAGCAGTAACAGAGTATAGTGTAATGAGCACAGGTAGGAAATTGGAAAACCAAGATTAAGTCTTAACTTGACCACTTCATCTGTATGAGGTGAGGTCTGGGCTGTGGATAGTGTGCGCCGCGCTCTGGTTTTGGCCTCTCCGTCTCTCCTTGTGCATCTCTCCCTCTTCCTCCCCCCCCCCCCCGCCCCTCGGCATAGGCAGACACCCACCACCCCATTCGTACATTCCCTCTGAAACCCCTGAACTGGCTGAGCCTTTTTATTTCTCCAGGAATACAAGTCTGCCTCCTTGGATCTCTCCAACCACATCTTTTCAGGTTTCTGCTCCTTTAATCCGTGTTATGTTTTACTACCGATGTCTCTAAGATTTCATTTTCAACTATCTTCCAAATTCTGGATCTTTTCTCACCTTCCTCAAGCACCAGTTCCTGGTCCTCAGCTCCATCCCAGCTCTTGCAGTCCTCATAGTGGCCTCAACATAGCCCTTTCTACTCCATAGCCCCTTCTCCTCCATAGCCCCTTCTCCTCCATAGCCCCTTCTTCTCCATAGCCCCTTCTTCTCCATAGCCCCTTCTTCTCCATAGCCCCTTCTTCTCCATAGCCCCTTCTACTCCATAGCCCCTTCTGCTCCATAGCCCCTTCTTCTCCATAGCCCCTTCTCCTCCATAGCCCCTTCTTCTCCATAGCCCCTTCTTCTCCATAGCCCCTTCTTCTCCATAGCCCCTTCTACTCCATAGCCCCTTCTACTCCATAGCCCCTTCTCCTCCATAGCCCCTTCTTCTCCATAGCCCCTTCTTCTCCATAGCCCCTTCTACTCCATAGCCCCTTCTACTCCATAGCCCCTTCTCCTCCATAGCCCCTTCTACTCCATAGCCCCTTCTCCTCCATAGCCCCTTCTACTCCATAGCCCCTTCTCCTCCATAGCCCCTTCTCCTCCATAGCCCCTTCTTCTCCATAGCCCCTTCTCCTCCATAGCCCCTTCTTCTCCATAGCCCCTTCTCCTCCATAGCCCCTTCTTCTCCATAGCCCCTTCTCCTCCATAGCCCCTTCTCCTCCATAGCCCCTTCTACTCCATAGCCCCTTCTACTCCATAGCCCCTTCTTCTCCATAGCCCATTCTACTCCATAGCCCCTTCTGCTCCATAGCCCCTTCTTCTCCATAGCCCCTTCTACTCCATAGCCCCTTCTTCTCCATAGCCCCTTCTTCTCCATAGCCCCTTCTACTCCATAGCCCCTTCTGCTCCATAGCCCCTTCTCCTCCATAGCCCCTTCTCCTCCATAGCCCCTTCTTCTCCATAGCCCCTTCTACTCCATAGCCCCTTCTTCTCCATAGCCCCTTCTTCTCCATAGCCCCTTCTACTCCACAGCCCTTTCTACTCCATAGCCCCTTCTCCACAGCCCCTTCTGCTCCATAGCCCCTTCTAGTCCATAGCCCCTTCTCCACAGCCCCTTCTGCTCCATAGCCCCTTCTTCTCCATAGCCCCTTCTACTCCATAGCCCCTTCTGCTCCATAGCCCCTTCTGCTCCATAGCCCCTTCTGCTCCATAGCCCCTTCTGCTCCACAGCCCCTTCTTCTCCACAGACCCTTCTCCACAGCCCCTTCTACTCCATAGCCCCTTCTACTCCATAGCCCCTTCTACTCCATAGCCCCTTCTTCTCCATAGCCCCTTCTTCTCCACAGCCCCTTCTCCACAGCCCCTTCTACTCCATAGCCCCTTCTTCTCCATAGCCCCTTCTTCTCCATAGCCCCTTCTTCTCCATAGCCCCTTCTACTCCATAGCCCCTTCTTCTCCATAGCCCCTTCTTCTCCATAGCCCCTTCTACTCCATAGCCCCTTCTACTCCATAGCCCCTTCTTCTCCACAGCCCCTTCTACTCCATAGCCCCTTCTTCTCCATAGCCCCTTCTACTCCATAGGCCCCTCTACTCCATAGGCCCCTCTACTCCATAGCCCCTTCTACTCCATAGCCCCTTCTAGTCCATAGCCCCTTCTACTCCATAGCCCCTTCTACTCCATAGCCCCCCTTCTACTTCATGCATCCCAGATTCTTCCACTCCAGTGGTTACTGCAGTCAAACCACATTAGCTGCCATCCTCGTGACCATCACTCTACCTCTCCTCTCTGACTGCAGCCGCTTTACCCACCAGCGGAACCTTTCTGTTGCTCGTTGGACGTGGACCCCTTAGCTTTCCTCACCCATTACTTCTCTCCTTATTCACTTTCCACCAAAGCAGCACTGGCCCTAGAGTTGACCTTTCAACAGAGATGTCACCAGTAGGCTAAAACCTGCCTACTCTCTGGGTAACTGTCAGCACCTGAACCCTCTGCTTCGACACATAAATTAATCCTAGTCATTATTGCTAGAAAAAAATTATAAAACATTACCAGTTGCTTCTCTGATTTCTAATTGTTTCTAATAATTTATGTAATTATGGTTTCAAAGTCAGGCTTTTGAAACTCACTGCTGAGCTAGTTTTTATTTACATCATTAGTTCCCCCCAGTACTTATCCAAACCTTTTTCTTCTCCTTAACTGTAACCTTCTCCCAGCAAGAAACATCACCTCCAACTAGAGAAGATTGAGACCCTGTATTGTGAGTGATCTTTAGCCCAGTGCCGTTCTCTTTAGCCCAAAGCTTCTCTCTCCAGTGGCTCTGTGTGTGAGGTCTTCGGCGACTAGCGGAAGCCTCTCTTTTCTGTGAGGCCTTGCCCACACACAACCTTCCTTGCGTCCCAAACTTATGGGCAGTATCCTGTGCTGGTTAAAAGTAAGCACTTCAGAGTCAAGCTCCCAGGAAATGGGAATGCCAGCTGTACCCATTTACCAGAACTATGTAGCTTAGGCAAGCATGTTGTTGTTTTTAACCTCTCTGAGCCACTGTGTCTTCATATGTATAACAGGTTTAAATTCAATAACTTACATTAAATGGTTATCAGAGTGTTTAATAAATAGTATACATTTAACAATGACCACTCTAATCACAGTGATTTTAGCAGTGCCCTGAGAGTACTGAAACGCCCTCACCTCTTTTTCCTTTCCTGCCTTCACACTTCTCATCTCCAGGTAACCCCCACGCTGCTGACCGCACCTCTGCCCATTTTTAACTCTTCTGGCTGCCTGCTTTTGCCAGGATGCCTGAGTCTGTACTCCTGGCCCATACTTTCTCTCCAGAGCTCATTTTTACCTGGGCTTTTCATGTGGCTTTATAGTGACATCTTAGTTAAAATATGTTCAAAACCAAGCTCATCGCCTGCTCTCTTATAAATAAATGACAGCCCCACAGTTTATGTTAATCATGATAAGGCTTTAATTGTAGTGTAATTTTATAAATGAATACAGTACTATATATCATATTTCCATTCTGTCACAGCTGGACATGACAAGGAATTCTGAATCAACAGTCAGTTAAAATTGATTCCAATTTAGTAGGAGAAAGTTTCATGCACGGAGTCGGCCTCCATCCATTTGTCCCCAATACTTAGAGTCGTATTAGCTTTGCCTGGGAGGTAGCATACCAAGCAGAAAGTGGGTTAGCAGTAAACAGGGATTGAATTTTTGCCTCATGTTAATGCTAAGCTGGTAAAAACTGTCCACAGTTATTCCTCCTCAGTGTATTAAAACAGCCTTTTATTGTTGAGTGTTATATATCTGTAAAGGAGTTTGAGATGACCTGGGGAACTGAGCCATGGTCTCTACCTGTTGCCAAAGCCAGCCCCACTGTAGAGAAGAGCATATCCCTTCTCTACAGTGGGGCTGGCTTTGGCAACAGGTAGAGACAGTGAATCTTTATCTACCAAGAAGACTACTATGAAAGATAGACACAGGGAGCCCATTGCAGGCTCAGGCTACCAGGACCCTCACGCCCATTTACGTGGACCATCTCTTGGCCTTAGCCCCTCAGGTATGTACCTGTGAACAGAAACGTGGCTTGCCCACTCTAACAGAACCAAGCCCCCATCCTTCAATTTGGCCTGAGCTGCAGGGTCTGTCCTTGGCCTTCACCCCTGGCTTTCTTGTAGTTGTACACCTCTCCTAATGAATGTTCTGCCTGTTCTGTGCATCTGCTCCCAGCCTTGCATGCCCTGACCCCTAAAGCCCTGTACTACTCAGTGCAGCGATCAACACCAAAGGGCCCAAAATAAGTCCCTGTTAGAAAGAATGGATTGTTTTAGGGTGTTCTTTTCATCAAAGAAGAACTTTAAAAATAGGTACCTTTTATTGAGATGTGCTGTGTTCCGTGTGGTATGTTAGATTCCTTACATCATACATTATCTCATTTTACCCCTATAAGGAGGTGAAATACCCCTTCTAAAAATGAGAAATCTATCATGGTAGAGTTCGGTGATTTCCCAAAATTTACACATAGTAAGTAGGACCAAATTAGGATTCAAATGTATGTCTATTTGACACCAAATCTTGTAATTTTTTCCCCTACACTCAACTGTCTTTGGAAGATGCACAGTAACTTAGGCAAGATATTGTTATAATTGTGGTAATTGAATTTTTACTAATAAATAGAGTATTTGAGTGCACTGAGCCAAGAGTAGAGTGACAAAGAATCACAGTAGGATAGTGGTGGCATGTGTCAAGAGCAGCAGGCCATAGGAAAAGATGTACCTGCAGCCCATCTGGAAGAATCAGGGAGACTTCACAGGAAGAAGCAGCATTTGAGCTAGACTTGAAGGGCAAATGGGAACTTCCCAGGAAGATGAGAGGAGGGAACAGTGCTTGTAAAACAAGAACATTAGAGCGGGGGCAAACGTGGGAAATTAGCAGTAATTTGGTGTAGGAAGGGGCCCCAGTGATAAGCCAGGAATAGAGAGATCGTAAGGTGTTGACTGTCCTGCGAGAAGCTCGTTAGCTTTTGTCCTTACACAGCGCAAAGCCGTTTAAGCAGAGAAATAACATGGTCAGCTTTACTTCCATAAAAATTTACTTTGGTAACAAAGTAAAAAACGAATTGAAGAAATATTAAATGAGAATGAGAATAAAAGGGTATTTATAATATTTCGGGGGAGTTGGTGAGAATTGACACTAAGGCAGTGGTGGGGCAAAGGAAACAGGACAAGCCAGGGAGTGATTGAGCCAAGAACTAAGTGATTGAACTCTTGGCCTCCCGCAGTTGAGTAGTCACAGAACTTGTATCGTCACAGATTCTTGGTCTCCCCACCTGCCTTTTCTCTAAATGAAAACAAGATAAATAAGAGTTTCCAATTTATGATACGAATTTTCATTTACTTCATGTAAGCAATCACTTTGCATGATTTTTTACATTTTCACATCTGGATTGTACAATGAAAAATTGTGAGGAACTCTCATAAATTTTATGAAATCTTTCAACTTCATCATGAAAACTTCAAAGTTAAAAACATATGGTTCATCCTTCCAACTCTTCTAGTATGTGAGCTTTGGGTCTGGAATTTATTTCCAGCCAAGCTGTAATGTAAAATCACAAGTAAAATCACCATAGTTACTCCACATTACAACTTCTAACATCATCATGGTACTGGATTAGATATAATTATTCATTTCTCTTTTCCTTTGCTCTTCCCTCAGAGAACTCAAGAGTTGTGACTTGTGCGCTAATGCTTTTTTTTTTATCCAAGTGGTGCTCGTCATGACCTGCTTGTCTCACGCACTTCAAAGAAAGGCAGAGTGTTTTAATCAGCTCTGCAGAGAAATGGGAAGAGTAGAAGTGGATTTTCCCTAGATTTAGGAACATGTACGTTTGTACATGTATACGCATTGCTATATATACATATACATACATACAAATATGTCTGTTGTACCAGCACTTGGGCTTTGTGATGCATAATTAGTGGACTCACGGGCATTCAAGACCAATTTGACCATTCTGCCACATTAACCATGATATTCAGAAACATTGATCCACTTCCCTGGGATGTATGTGAAAAGACCACAGAGTGGTTTAGCCAGGTGCTTTTAAAACTGTTTCACATTCTGTAAATTAGAGAACATAAAATAGGAAATTCAAAACTTAAAAGAAAAATGTGTCTGCCTCGATAGTACTAAGTAGAATGGCAAATTAATTTTACTAAAATAATATACCTTAAAATTTATTTCTAAAAATCAGCTAATAGATTTTGTACAACATTTGATAAATATTTTACTGTTGGTGAGATATTTACTATTAATATCATTTTAAGCATGTACTGGGTACATCTAATTTCTCTTACCTTCATCTCTTTATTTCCCAAAACAGGAGAGGACACTCCTGAAACTGTATAAAGTAGTTGCCTTGGATATGATATTAACTTATGTGTCTTTAAGTCGGCATTCTCCAGAATCTAATGTAATTGAAATAGCTTTGCCTATGTAAACTCTCCTTTGTTTAAATAAGATTTCACTGTTTAGTTTTGCCTTAAGCAAATGAAGCATTTGTTTGTCCATAAAACATTAGATTAAATGTATGGACTAATATGAACAGCTTCTCATCATTCCAGTGTATCACAGGTAGTGCCCCCTTTGCTAGTGAGCGGCGCATTATTTTCATTGAAAACTAGGGCTCTGTCTTTAGCCTTCTTTTGGGGGAAAGTAAATTTTTGGCATGGAAACCTCCTATCACCTTACCATTATTGATTTTAAATTTGGAAAAGACTATCTGAGATTTGCTATTTAAATGCAGCTGCTAATGCTCTTGATACAATGAGTAGTTATATAGGTATTTGCTCTCAAAGTACACTGAATTTTTCTCTTTATCGTTGGGTACCAGTATTATCTGGCTATTGTTGCCCTAAAAAAGCTAGATGTTTGGCACTTTGCAGGAAGTACTGTGCAGTAAATGCTATGGGAGATTGTTCCCTCCAATCCAGCTATAGTTTCTTTCCTGGTTTCTGTTTTCATTATCTATTTAGACGTATGATGCTTGGGGGTTTTTGTTAAAGCTGACGTCAGATCTGATGGAGAGGGCACATGCCATGGTATCGTTGTAACTCGTGCACTTTTTCTGTTCAGGCAATGCTTGATGTGGCTGCAAATCAGGGCTGGCTGGTGACTGCCCTGAACATCACCAGTCTGGTTCAGATGGTGATCCAAGGCCGGTGGCTAAAAGACTCTTCTCTTCTCACAATACCAAACATAGAACACCACCATCTTCACATTTTCAGGTAATAATTTTAATTTTCAATATAATTGGTTTTAAAATTTTAAAAAAATTATTTTCTTTATATGTGTGGTCACTTGATTTTCAGATTGTGCCTAGAATATTGATTCTTCACGGTGAAAAATGCCCCAGCTTCCCAGAGGGAGATGTGGCCTAATGCTGCAATGTTCTCACTTGGAATTCGATCCTGACCCAAGCTGAACCACAGTTCATTTTAACCCCCTATTAAATTGTTTTCCACTTTTAACACTGGATACATTTCTATTTTAACTGTGTTTATTCCTTTACAGTATCAACCTTTATTTTAGAAGAGGCTAAACTGCTTTGTGGTCTAAAGCAAAATAAATTACCAATTTCTGTTACTGCAGAATAGATTGGAAGGATCTGAAATTCATTGTCAAAAATAAATGGTGCATCTATAAAATTTCCAAAACCTGGTAGTTATGTATACTAACAGCTCAAGATATAACCTGTGCTTAAAAGTCGAGTTGATATTATCAAATTATTTAACCCTTAGGCTCTATGTACATGGCTGAAAATATTTTAGCGAGTAAAAGAGCAGTATACATTACAAGCAAGGTTGGCGATATTTAAGTGAAAATGTTCCTTTTACACCAGTTCAGAGAGCCTCTGCAGCCAACATGTTGGTTCACAGTCATGTAGCCAAGCAAGACAGTCTGACTGCAGGTCACTGCCATGCACCCTCTGCCTCCTGTCAGCTGGACTAAGAGTAGCAGTCATTTGAGGCATCTTGATACAGATGCCAGCCAGAGCCTCAGACACATGGGGTCTCCTCAGGAAGGTCCCTCTGTTTGTCTCAAGTGGGTTCCAGGGCAGCTGTTTCCCTGTGCTGGCCCTTGGAAACCAAGAGGCACATTCAGAGTGAGCCACCTCAGCAGCAGGTGGCATGAAGGGAAGGCAGATATCTCATATGTCTGCAGCTCAGTCTCGGGAACCCTTCCAAGGTGGTACTGAGAGTTACAGGAGTTGGGTTTCAGGAGTAAAGCAGGCACCTAAGGGTACTCACCCAACACAGCACGTAGGTCTGCTATGGAAGCTGCTGGGCCTAGATTTGGTCCAGTTTTTTACTGTTACCCTGAAAAGTGCTATATTTGTATAACTTTAATTATACGGGATTTTTTGCTCTATAAACAGCAAATACAGAGTAATATTTAGATGGACTATGTTCCTGGGGATCGGTTCTATTTATACTATAAATCCCAAAGATTCCCAAAATGTGCTTTCAATTGCATGTTCCCAACTATTTACAATGAGAACCTATTCAATTGATTACATTAGAGTCATTTGCCTACATCCATTAAAAACATGTCAGGTCTCTGAAAAAGATTTTCAGTACTTTATCCACATAGAAGCACATTAGTGCCTTCCTGTAGAAAGACACCTGCTGTCTGTGAACCCGGACTACTTACTGAGCTCACACATGATTTATCCATTTTATGTAGAGATAGTGATATTGCCTTAGATTGACATCTAAGAGAATGCAGGCTGATTTTGAAACTTACCAATAATGACCTTTAAAAAGTTTAGAGTTACCTTAATTTGTAAAAACTATTCAAATTTTATAAGCCATCATCAGAGAGTCTCATTTGTGCAGTGAAAGAATTATTTGGTTGGTGTTCTTGTTTCCTAGGAAATGGAGCCAAAGTATAAAGGGCCCCCGTGCGGGCTGCCATGGCTTCATTGAGTGCCTTCCTGAGCTGATCCATGCCTGTGGAGGGAAGGAGCATGTATTCAGCTCCATGATAGAAAATGAGCTACCGGCCCCAAAAATGAAGCAGGTAAGGCCATCCATCCCTTTCATGTTTGGAAGCTCCCTTACTCCGTCTGGGAATTTATGCCAGGAGTTTTCTAACTTACAGCATTGGTTATTGGATTCCGACCCACCTGGATTTAACTTCTGTCCACTGTTTACCAACCACGATTATGAATATGGAAGCAGCATACCTGTCTCGTGAAGTTCTTGTGAAAATTAAGCAGCATATTATTATGCAGACCTGCTTCACATAGTCCCTGGTATAGAATGAGAGCTCAGTGAGTGATAGTAAAAATAATGACAGTAACAGTACTCAGAAGCAGCATTGGCATTTTAGAAGTTGTTTCATTAGCTGACTAAGAAAAGTCTGCAGTAGCTTGTCCGTCACTAACTGTGTTACCCAGGAGCACTTCTCACCCCTTCAGGGTAGTTTTTCTTAATTTACACTTGGCTATATTTTCATGCAATTCCCTCAGTTACTTTTTTATGTCCCTACCCTTATTTTAATCACTTTATTATAACTAGGTTCTAAAGTATTCCTTCAAATAAACTCCTCGTTTGTATATCATATAACTTGGATAGAAAACTAAATCTGTGTTGTGAAAACCAATATAAGTCATCTCTCCAAACCGTCTTTGGAAAGGCCAAAAATATGAATGAATGATGCCAGAAATATTTGGCATATCTAGACTTTTAAGTCTTAAGCAGTTCTACCCTAAACAGGTCAAAGTAAACATTCAGGATTTGTAACATAATTAACATAATGACTTCTAAATGCAGGTATTAAAATAAAGACACCTCTAAACCATCTCATTTTTTTTTTCCCAGTAGAACTTATTTTTGAGCAAGACATGGAGAAAGTGTAACAGGCATTAAAGTCTGATTGTTCAATTTCTGTTGAACCCAAAATTGGCACCAAAAACTATTTAAATATTCATAATAAGTGCCTACCTTTCTAACTAAATTACTATCAAAATTATGAATAAAAAGAATGTATTTAAATCAAAACAAGGCTTCCGTTAGCAACAATAGAGTTCCACCATAGCATACATTGATTTCAAGCCAAGTTTTAGATGTGATGAAAAATTAGAACATTGTTATAATTAGTTCAGGGAGAACTCAGAAGTAAACTTACTTAATTTATTTGCATAAATTGCCATTCTGTTATCTTTAAAACCAAATGCAAATTGGCTCAGTCTGATATGATGATGGTTATTTGGCTCAAAAGTGCTTCAATATGCAGAGCAATCTGGTGTTGGCTCTGCATTGAGGCGATCCCAGGTAACATACAAATCCTGAATTATTCCAGAAATTAGTATGTTTAAAGCATCAATTTAAGTGCTAATTGCAGTAGTAATGAGAAAAAGCAGTACGACTGTGAGATTTGCATCTTCCACCCCATCAGTATGCCTGGAACGGCTGCTGACTGGCAGAGGATTTGGCTGCTAATTAAATAATTGTATGCATGGCAGTGCTCCTGCCTGATTCAATAGATGAAGATTAATCCTCAGATAAATATGTTTGGCTGGTATTGAAATGTCTTAGCAGTTTCTGTAAAAATAGCTCATGTTTTATATACATACATGCATGTGTGTGTACACACACACACACACCCAACAAATATATGTGTATACACTGAGGGTGAAAAATAATAATATTAAGTGCTACAAAAAGAACGCCTAAATATAAAAGCCAGATCTGACTTTCGTGTAGTAAAATCCCAATGTGTTGCTAATAACTGAAAACATACATTGGTAACTAATTTAATGGTAAAGAAACATATGAAGTCTTGCTTTATGTGGTAAATGTTACTTGTTTATGTTACAAATTTAAATGCTTTACAGAAATTGTGTATTGAAGTGTCCCCTTGGTCATTTTTCCACTCTGGCCAGTGTCAGTAAACATCAAGTGGTACATGCAGCTTCTAGACTTGGTGACTGTTGGCTTCAGCAGCGGAGAGGCCGTCATTTGTTGCCTTGAAACACAGTGCAGACAATTCGTGGGTTGACAATTTCAAGATCTAGTCCAGGCATAATTTCAGAATCACATGACAAGTTATAGGATTGAATTAGACTGAAAATTTGCACTGGATTTACATTTTTTAAATTCCTAAGGGGTAGTTTGATTTATCAGGGCTACTTTATTTCAATTAGGTGTACTTAGCAGCAGTAAAGTCTTAGCAAACAGGAAATCAAAGCCTGCAAGCAAATCTATGGTATATATCAAAGAAATAAAAGGAATACCAAAATTAAAGTATTCATGTACTTTTTAAAACTAACTTAGAAGGGAACAACTGATAAAACAACCAATATATTGAGAAGTTTTCTTCACTGATAGTGATAGCACCACATAAATGTAAATGATAGAAAACAGTGACAATTATCTGAGGACATCAGGTTTATTTTGTTACTTCCTTTCTGTAGACTTAGAAATTCATTCATTCATTCAATGATGATGAGCAGTTACTATTCGCATACTGATTTCTCACAGATATTTTTCAATTTAAAGAATAAGAATAGCCTGGCCGGGCGTGGCTGAGCGGTTAAGCGTCGACCTAGGGTCCAGGCGATCAGGGTTTGATTCCCGGTCAGGGCACACGCCCGGGTTGCGGGCTCGATCAGTGGCTCTCTCATCATTGATGTTTCTACCTCTCTCTCCCCCTCTCCTTTCCTCTGTCTGAAATCAATAAAGATATATTTTTAAAAAATAAATAAATAAGAATAGGTATTTTCTACCCTTTTAGTATATGTCATTTTAATTAGTATTTGATGTTCTCAATATGATAATTCCAAAAATATATATTTGTTCCTAGGAGGAACCCTGAACTTATAAGGCCCCTTATGATATACAGACATACGGAAATATTTTTCTTTCAGAATAAATTTAGAGTATGGGCAAAATAAAAACTTTTTGTACAATAAGTTATCAATGGATGATGCTGACTGACATCAACAATTGCATCACATTTTTTAATGTTACTTTTACATCCCCAAGCAATGCTCTCTACCTTAGAAGTCACATAAATATTAGAATAGATACTTCTCTAAGACAATCCAGCTCAATGACAAACATTTTAAAACTTATTTTTTTAGTATAGTCAGTAGCCATTTAATATCTAAGAGGGATTTACAATAAAGTGATCACAAGTTTAGATAATGATTAATTCTTTTTTAGTTGCTTTTACAAGGACTTTAAACTACAAAGATTAAAAGCACACTATTTTTGCAAACATTAAGTACAAGAAAAAGTGGAAAAATCCGAACACAAGCTATGGATTGTATCAGTATCAATATCCTGGTATTAATTGTACTTTAGTTTTGAAAACTGCTACTACTAGAGGAAACTAGGGAAATGGTACACAGGGTCTCTGTATTATTTCTTATTACTGCACTGACTCCAGGCTTAATCTCAAAGCAGAGGTTAATTATTTTTTTTAATTTTATTTTTTTTCCCATCACCATTTATCCCCTCTATGCCCTCTTTCCACCTCCAGCCACCCTCCTCCCCACCGTCTGTCTGAGTAAAATCACATGATACTTGCCTTTCCCTGACTGGCTTATTTCACTTAGCATCATGTTCTACAAGTATAGTCTTTCTTAGTTGATTGATGCATTTCAAATTAACCAGTCCTTTTTTTTTTTTTCAGGCATGGAATTTTGTAAATCACTTGCCAGTGATAGATGTTGGCTTAAGCGTCAAAGGCTGGTGGGATGACTCCATGGAAGGACACAGTGAACTTTCTATCACAACTCTGACTTCAGACAAACGAAATGACAACAGATGGATCAAATTGCATGCTGATCAAGAGTATGTGCTACAAGTCAGCTTGCAGAGAACCCACTTCGGATCCCACAAGGTACAGTGTTTGGTTTCCACTCTCAAATGCTTCACACCAGACACCAGCGTGCGCCGCCCCACATATCTTTCACATGACTAATGCGTCCGTGTCATTCATGAATCCCTCTTTCTCAACTGGCCTTAAGCAGCAAGCTGGCCTTCTGAAATTAGTCCATTCTCCTCATGTGCCAATGTCCAACCCCAGAATACCGACCTTACATGATAGTATGTTGCCTGGGGTGCTGTTCTCAAAATATGGCCCTCAGACTCAGCCCAGCAGAATTTCCTGGAGTGCCTTTCAGAGGGCAGATTCCTTGGCCCCCCTCCAGACTGCCTGCATCAGCAGCAGCTCGGGGAGGGATCTCAAGATCGGGACTTTTGCCCGGCACCCCAAATGGCTTTTTAAGGACATTGAAGTTCAAAAAGCACTGCCCTAGATGCACTTTGTTATTTAGAGGCCACGTTGGGCTGGATGCAGACGAGAGCAAAGCTTTACCACTTAGCTCCATGAGTTTGAATAAGACACTAAGCTTTTTTGCACCTGGGCTGCCGTATCTGCCTGTTCCTCCCTTATAATGCACACGAGGGAGCTTCGTCAGTGTTCACACAGGCCAAAGATTTGCAGTGTTTTTATTTTAAATTACTGCACACTTCTCTGTTGCCAAAATTAATCGTTTGGCCCTCTGAGACTAGTAGTATATCGCATGTGGCCGGATTGGGTTTTGGTACCATAATCATTGAAATAAGAAAGAATTTGCCTTCTCTTTAGCCAAGTAGAGTCGGGGGCTTTCCTGTATCAGGAATAAGCCCACAGGAGGGAGGCTGTTGCATCAGTACTGCATCCTCTGTTCTCACACACAGCGTGGTCAGTAATTCTCTACTGTTACGACGTCTTTTCAGTGCTGTGCCTTCAAGTCCCACCTCATCTGATTCCTAATTCTAAAAATCAGTCCGCATGAGTATGAACTGATTGGCCTCTGGCATTTCAGGGGCTTTAATATGAGCATGTTTACATGACTTAATTGATCCCAACTTACCAAAAAAATAAGTCATACAGGCAAAATCATGGGGGAAAATAAACAATTTTTTTACCTTAATATTGCTACTTAACAGTTAGATTCAATCATGCCAAAATAAGCCTCTAAATTTTGTTTATAAATGCTGTAAAAGTACAGTGCTGTCTGTCCTTTCTTTTAAAATGCCTTACGTGAAACACTTCCCCCAGAATATTGAGTGAAGTCTGAGAGCATGCTATCGTTACTACGTGTCATTATTAGTACATGCCATCGTTAGTACATGTCATTATTAGTACATTTTGTGCCATGAAGTCATTGTCTTAAAGATTCACTAAAATAATCTTGTACTATGTAATCTTGATCTAAAATAGAGACTTCAAGTGCTTTCATTAAGATGATATCTAATCTTGGATTGTGGTGATTAATGTATCTTACAAATTGGCTGGCTGATAATTTCTTATTCCTCAGAGAAAGGACTTTTTAATATTACCATATTAGAGCATGTGCTTTTTTGTGTATTATTCTTGGATGCTGAGAAGGTGTTTATATGATATAGTGCTTATTTTCTTAAAGTCCAGAGACTAGTCTTGATTGCCCTTTTCCCCATTAAGTATCAGTTTCTTGTGAATAAGTCTTTGGAAGATTTGGTTAACCTGGTTGTATCTCAATTTGTTCATCTGCAAATGGGGTGTTAATATCACTTACAAGAATGGTGTGTGAGAATTTACTAAATTGATGTCAAGATTCAGGACTTTCTGTTTTAACTAACTGAGCCAAAGTATTTTGGTGATTATAGCCGCAAAGTAGTGTTTTGAGATCTTGAAAAAAGATAACTGATAGCATATCCAAGACACCAAGCCAGAAAATTAATAACATCCCAGATAGATAGACTGAGCTGTGTAGATTTATAACTTTTTAATCACAACCAAGTGGTATAGAAAGTCTAGAAATTATTAATGCTTTATCTTACTTTTGCTGGTTTACAGGGAAAGCAAGACAGCCATGCAGTTGCCCCTCGGTTTCCCAAATCAAAAGATGAAGGATGGTTTTTGATATTAGGAGAAGTGGATAAGAGAGAACTTATTGCTTTGAAAAGAGTAGGGTATGTTCGAAATCATCAAGTCGCTTCCATCTCTTTTTATACACCTGAAGTGCCTGGAAGGTAAGCAGAACCTTACCACCGAAATTCTGGAAGAATGAAATAGGACTGTGATTGGAAAGGGGGCTTTACATTTTTGTTCTATTTTAATATTTTAGGTATATCTACACCCTGTATTTCATGAGCGACTGCTACCTGGGCCTGGACCAGCAGTATGACATTCATCTCAACGTCACACCAGCAAGCGTTTCTGCAGAAGTCAACGAGGAGATCTCCGACGCCTTGACCGACCTGAAAGTGAAGTAACCTGACCCCAGCAGTTATCTGAAAGAAGCCGTGAAGGAGTCTGGCTGCTTAGTCACCTAGACAGAGTCGAATTACTTGATGTTTGCCTTGGTGGAATCAACTTCTAACCTCAAGACACCCGGGAAATTAACAGTGGCTGCAGTCAATTTCAACACAAGTTAACTGCAGTGGCCTTTTAACAAATGTTGCCTTTTATAATGTTGTCTTCATGGATTTTCTGATATGTAAAGTCAATACTCCTGTAGGAGAATCGATTTGTGTATATTGAGATTATTATATGGGAATTATCCATCAAATTTTACATTGCACAGTGTACTGTTTACAAGAATATTAGCTTCTTTTTTTTCTAAGGAGAAACTACACTGAGGCAAGGCAGTGTAACTGATTCCTAACCCTGCAGTGTAAACTACGTAAGCAACCTCTATGATGGCACACAGTGTGTCTTCCTGGCAAAACGTATACCTTGCCCTGTGTAGAAATAATTTCAAGAATATCTTATAGTCATACGTGTTAATATATGAGATAAAATCACATCACAGAGCTCAGTGATGAAAATAGAGTATACTGATGTTAGAAAATATAGATCCTGTAACTAGTGGAAATAAAATATTTAGATTGCCACTCCAAGACAAGCTGACTCAATTATTCCTCCTGTTTTCCCCCATTATATTACTTTTCTATTCTTCTTTTCATTCCCTCCTATTTCAAAAATTCATTCCCACCTTTTTTCTGATATATTTATTTACACAAGGAGAGAAGTACAGCGTAATTTGTGTTGCAACATGTACAGATCATATAGTACGAGTCTTGGTCTTCACCTTCTCCAGGAGTGCTCTGAGGCAAACAGAAAATTTCTGGCCCCTACAGGTAGGTTTTCACCTGTGATCAAGGAAATTTCTCTATGTCCAAACAGTTTCCATCTTAGAAAAGACTTTTTTCAAATTAAGAAATTGTCAGAATTCAGTGTCCATGTAATATGTGTTCTAGTGGCGTGAAATGCTATCTGCAAAGTCATTTCAGTTATTCCTGACCCTGTGATGAGTCATTTTAAAATACTTTCCAGTGTAACCACCACAAGCACTAGAATTTAAAAGGCTTCCTGAAACCAGAATATAGAGGTCCTGTGTACCTCCTTTCCCAAGCTAAAAAAAAAAAACGAAGGGAAGAAATAAGTAGAATGAGGGGACCAGGCATTCACTTTCCAAAAGTAAATCTAAATAACTCACGTGAACACACCAAGGGCATGAGGTGTCCGAAGTTTGCTTCATGTAAAGAGTTCTTCCTGCTTTTTCTTTGGCAGTTTATTTCCTAATTGAAATTCATGGCTTAGCCACTTCACAGGTCCATACAGGAACCCGAGGAGACACAATTTCCTAATCTTCGTGTTCATCAGCGCCGTTCCTTCTAGAGAGCAGGCAGGTTTGAGGGGCTGGGGATCTATTTCACCAGACGTGACACGGGCCATAGGAAGAGTCGGAAAGAATTTCTGTTATGCCCATCATTGGAAAAATATTAAGTCAAAAGTGATTAGTTCACAACAAGCTTGAGAAGACACTGGGCAGCAAGCTGCACTTGCATGGAAGTGTGGATCTTCCAAGGAGTGACCAAGGCTGTTTGTCATTACTCTAAAATTTTAATGTTAAGTGTGCTTCATAGCAGGGTATGTGCCATGAATAATACGAACTGATAATAACTTTGGTCCCCCTCTCTTTCAAAAATAATACAAAATGAGTAGGGAAAAAAAATTTCATGAGCCAGCTTTTTTTAAAATCTTTATTATTGAAAGTATTACAGATGTCCCCTTTTTTTCCCACTGACCCCCTCCAGCCTGCACCTGCCCCCGCCCCAGGCCTTTCCTGCACTGATGTCTGTGTCCATGAGTACTGGATGTGTTCATATAAGGTCTTTGGTTAATCCCCCCACCAACGTTTCCTCTGATATTCAAAAGTATAACCTGAATTAACTTTTTAAAAATGAATTTCTTGGGGTGACATTGGTTAATAAAACCATGCAGGTTTCAAGTGTACAGCTCTATAACCCATCGCCTGCACCCCGCATCATGCGCTCACCACCCAAAGTCAAGTCTCTCTGCCACCATTTATTACCCCTTTGCCCTCTGCCACCTCCCCCTACCCCGCTTTCCCTCTCGCAATCACCATACTGTTTTCTATCTGCTTTTTTTTCTTTTTGCTTAATCCCTCACCTTTTTACCAAGCCCTGCCAACACCCCTCCCCTCTGACAGCTGTCAGCCTGATCTCTCTATCTATGAGTCTGTTTTTATTTTGTTTGTTAGTTTATTTTGTTCATTAGATTCTACAAATACATGAAATCATACGGTATTTGTCTTTCTTTGGCTGGCTTATTTCACTTTTTTATGGCTGAGTAGTATTCCATGGTGTGAATGTCCCACAGCTTTTTTATCCACTAATCTACTGATGGGCACTTGGGCTGTTTCCAGATCTTGGCCATTGTAAATAACACTGCTGTGAACATAGAGGGGCATATATTCTTTCTGATTGGTGTTTCAGGATTCTTAGGATATATTCCCAGAAATGGGATAGCTGGGTTAAAAGGCAGCTCCATTTTTTATTTTTTGATGAAACTCCATTCTGTTTTCCCACCAACACTGCAAGTGTTCCCTTTTCTCCACATCCTCTCTAGCACATGTTGTTTGTTAATTTATTGATGGTAGATATTCTGACAAGCATGAGACGATTATCTATTGTGGTTTTAATGTGCATTTCTCTGATGATTAGTGACATGAAACATCTTTTCATTATGTCTTTTGGCCATCTGTATGTCCTCTTTGGCGAAATGTCTATTCAGGTCCTTCGCCCTTTTTTTAATTTGATTTTTTGTTTTATTAATTTTAACATCATTAAAATGTCCATACTACCCCAAACATCAATGGTATACTCACAGAACTAGAACAAATATCCCAAAAATTTAATATGGAACCACAAAAGGCCCCAAATAGCCTCAACAATCTTGAGAAAGAAGAACAAAGTTGGAGGTATCACACTACCTGATATCAAACTATACTACAAGGCCATAGTAATCAAAACAGCATGGTACTGGCATAAAAACAGGCATGTAAATCAATGGAACAGAATAGAGAGCCCAGAAATAAAACCACATCTTTATGGTTAATATCTGACACAAGCAAGAACATACAATGGGATAAAGACAGTCTATTCAGTAAATGATGTTGGAAAAATTGGACAGATGAATGCAAAAAATGAAACTAGACCACCTCCTTACACTATACACAAGGGAAAACTCAAGATGGATAAAAGACTTAAATGTAAGTCATGAAACCATAAAAACCCTGGAAGAAAATGTAGGCAGTAAAATCTTGAACATTTCCATAGCAATATTTTTTCTGATATGTCTCCTTGGACAAGGGAAACAAAAATAAATAAACAAATGGGACTACGTCAAAGTAAGGTTTTTCACAGCAAAGGAAACCAGCAAAATGAAAAGACGACCCACTGAAAGGAAGAACATATTCACCAATGATACATCTGATGAGGGGTTAATATCCAAAATTTATAAAGAATTTATACAACTGAATTAACTTTTACATCTTTCCATTGGCTTTAAGTATGTGTATCTAGTCCTTAAATTAGCTTCCTTTTTCTGTTTTCAGAAATCTAAATCTAAGCGACATAAGGAGATACAAATTTTGAGTTTAATGAGTTCTAGTTATATTATTTCAAGGTTCTCAAAAATCATGAGAATGGTAGTCGATTCCGGGTTGTCCCAGAAGCCTATTTTTCAAGTAATGAAGGATGGCTACAGTGGCTTCTGGGAAGAGTTATTCCCACAATTTCAGCCTCAGTTCTCTCACTTTTCATCATGGAGCATTCTGTACTAGTTCTGGAAAATAGAGTTCTTCAAATTTGAGATCTTTAAATGAGATTTCAGGGGTTCTACTTTGATTGAACCTTCATCCTAAGACTTTTGCATGTCAATTTGAGAAAGATCTTGGGGTACTAATCACATGTTGAGTCCAGTCTCAGGCAAGGTCAGCTTTGGGCCCAGACAGCCTCATCTGAATGGTTACTTAAATTTTTTTGTTTACTCTTCAATTGCCTGCAATTTGGAGAATAATTTTTAAATGCACTTGATTAAAGTTTCAAGAGTATTACTGTGTCTGTAAATTAATATTAAGCAGTTCATTATGGAGACTTCCTGGAGAATATGATGGACTATAAATCAGTCCATGTTTGGCTGAGCAGAAGCACAGTGCCTCCTTCTAATTAAAGGGTCTTTGGATCCCCAAACCCACTTTTCTTTACTCCTGACTTTTATTGTATGTGTCCTTGATTTTATTTGAACTTGTTAAAAACCATGTAGATGCCATGCCTGTTTGTTGAAAACAAGTTTAATCGCCTTAAATGATTGCAGTCTTTGATTCCAAGTTATATTGGAAGCAGTTTCTAATGATTTGAAGATCTCAGGGCTGATCTAAGATTAATTTTATTCCTGAGCTTTTAATCCTTTTGGTCTTGGCATCAGAAGATTGTACTTTGCAGTATGAGGAGGATTGTTCTAGCTGGTTTTGAAACTCCCTACAACCAATGGCCAATTTTTCCAAGTGGCCTCAAAGTTGCCAGCTTGCAGGGGATAAGACAGCTTCTGAAATAATTCTGTGAGTGAGAAGACTAACGCTGAGTAATGCTGACTGCCCCTGGGGGGGGCAGTGGCTGGGTGGAGGGGCACAAAGGGGGGGGGAAATGGGGACATCTGTAGTAATGTCAACACTATAGATATAGATGATAGATGACATAGATATAGGTAGATACAGATATTTTTTTAAATGACACTGCTTTTCTTATGACTTGTAAATCAACACCAGAGACAATCTGAAAAGGGAGATTTCAAAAATGTTCTTCATGGCACTACATCAGAATTGGAGCATATTCACTAAATGTAAGAGCCTGAAGGGACAACATCTGTTTGGATGTGTAAGTTCTAGTTTTGTGGCTGCTTTTTAGTCAAATCGGTGCAAAAGTTATTAGAAACAAAACACCAGAGCGAACCAGCAAAAAATAGGTGCAGGGAGCCTTCGAGATCCTGCTCCCTGGTGTATGTCGTCACACGTTGGGTCCAGTCTCACCCACGTCAGCTTGCTGTATGTCTGGCTCAAATAAACTCATAAAAATTCTCAAAACTAAAAAAATATAAAATGGGTGTAAATTACAGGAGAAAGTTTGCATTGGGAAAAAAATGACAACACGATCATAAAATAATGAATAACAAGCTACTGATGGAAATCGTCAGTGATCAAACATCTGCTTTAACATCATAGCTGTTTCTCCACTGAACTCCGGATCGTGCTGGGGCGCATCCCTGCGCACTTCTTTGACTATCTGACATTGATACTCCGCGTAAATGCGTAATAGTCATCCTAACAAAGAATGCCAATAACTTCAGTTGAGCTCTCAGATGAGCTCTTCTCGTTACAATATAAAATGTCCTGATTATGGGCAGCATACCAGGAATGCACATTTTTACCTGCTACTTTCACTGCTTGTTACCAGAAAACATGCTCCATTTTCTACCACAGCACAGGTTCACCAGGGATCTTGAGGGAATAGTTATGGGCTAGAAAGAAAAGCTGGGTTTACCTGTATCTAGAGAAGCAGTTTTTATTTTTGAGGGTTTTTTCCTTTTAAATGAGTTTCTGTAACGCTACCTTACCCCTCTGTTGTATTTGGTGATTCAACCACATATTGGAAGATTTTAGGAAAATATATCTGATCAACTCTCTTTTGTTCCCTTTCCTCACCTATAAAACAGGTAATACCTGCCCAGGCTTCCTCCCAGAGTATCATGATAAAGAGAGCAGTGGACTTCACTGTACACCCTGTGCCTGGCACAGCAAGCGTTTTATCAATTTTAAATAAATCATTTATGTGAAAATGCTAGAAAATGATAAAAAACTATAAAAGGCCATAAAAATTAAAGTCTAACGTGATAAATTGTGAATAAACTCATCTTCAGGGTTGATTTTATATGTCAGTGGACAGTGAGCTAACTGCCTGCTGCCCATCAAGAACACAAAAGCTTGGTGCCCGGGAGGGAGGCACTCGCGTTCGTGCCTTTGTGCCGTAGTATCTCCACCTCTCCAGGTGCAAATGCACACACACCTTCCGTTGTAGCTCGGCACACATGTGGGAAGGAGAATTGCTTCCATGGAAGTTTTTTGAGGATGCTTCCTGGAAAAGAGTTTTGACAGATAGTTAAGGGTAGACAAGAGCCGGGACAGTGGAGAAGAGGTCTGGCTGCCTCATTTCTACCCCTGTGCATTCTGAGAGCAAACTTCACCACTTCACGGCCTTGCCAAGTGCCATTCCTGGGACCATTCTGGAAGCAGAACAGCTTCTGAGAGCAAGAACGTGGGGTACCCAGCTCACACCCAGTGCTTGAATCGAAAGGTGTGTTACTCCCAGAGTTAAATACCATTTTTTTAAGCAAGTTCTAATCTTTCTTTAAAAGCATTTGTGTACTTTCCTTAATATTGCAAGCAATCCTCACTTTGCCTGGTCTCCCACGTTGCCCCCATGCTTGTATAAGCAAGAAAATCAATTTCAGCATATTCGGTGAAAACCTAAGCCCTTTCCTTTTAAAAGCAAATATTTAATTTTTCTCTTCAGAAGTAACTATTTTTACACCATTTTATCCAACCTCTGAAACCCAATTCTAGCCAAAAATAAGGAGGAAACAGGTACGCCCCTGTCTCCTAATACAGTGCTGCTTTCAGCAGAAGCAATGAGAATCATGTATGCATCTTATTTTCTGATACTTTAGAAAAATGCATGCCTCTAAAAACACTTTACCCTTCAAGTGGCCTTTGGAGAAACGGAAACACTGAAGAAATCCTTGGATTGCGGCAAATAACATTCTCCGTGGACAATTCTAATCAATTATAGAAACATAACTGTACCCAGATCATTTAATAGACCACAGTGATGATCCTGGCTTCTGTCCATCTTATAAAATGCTGCAGCTCATAAACACTGGTCCTGCTGCCATTTGCAGCTCTCCAACCCAGAAAGATGTACTCTCAGTTTATTGTTACTTTTCATGCTGAAAATGATAGTACATCTGCATCTTCTATTTCAGTTTTCTCATTTTTTTTATCTTTGCCCGCTGTGTTAATTATTTTTGGATGCTTCACCTTATCCCCAAACAATATTTTAAATACTCATGAGGATGCATTGCATGAATATTGAATGTGTTAAAGAGAGAGTCTGAGGTAATTCAGACTGAATTTAAGTAAATTGATCAGAATCAGCTTTTATTTAGGAATTCTTCTAGGGACAATTCTGACATATTTAAAATAACTAACTGTTCACCAAGATGCAATCTACATGTGCATTCCAACAAGTCCACACACCAGCAATCAGAATGGAAATGCAGGCTTTTAAGATGCTGGAAAACGGCTTAAAAAGAGAATCAGAAAAATGATACCAATTACAGTAACCAAATACCTGGGAAAATGCTTCAGAACAAAAATGTTTTAATAAAATCAGATAAAGATAATGAAACAATGGTAAGATGTTAAAATGAAAAGGGGAAGTGTAAAGTACACCCGAGCCGTAATTACACACATGTGTTAGGTTCAGTGGACAGAAAAATGAGATCTGTTCCACCCTGGTGAACAGTGCAGGAAAGAGAAGTGGGGACTGTAATTAAAAGTCAATGTCTTGCACTGGATTTGGAAATGATTTCTTGGATATAACACCAAAGGCACAGACAACAAAAGGAAAAATAGACAAATTGGACTTCATGAAAATTAAAAACTTTTGTGCATCAAAATATCTCATTAACAGAGTAAAAAGGCAACCCACAGAATGGGAGAAAATATTGCAAATCATATCTGATAAGGGATTAATATCTACAATATATAAGAAAGTCCTAAAACTAGACAACAAAAACACAACCTGATTCAAAAATGGGCAAAGAACTTGAATAGACATTTCTCAAAGAGCATGTACAAGCTCATGAAAAGATGCTCAACATCACTAATCAATAAAAAAGTGCAAATCAAAACTACAATGAGATACCCCCTCACGCCAGTTAGATGGGGGGAAACATTAACAAGCGCTGGCTGGGTGCGGAGAAACTGGAACCCTGTGCGCTGTTGGTGGGAATTTAAAATGGGACAGCCACTGTGGAAAAATAGCAGGACAGTTCCTCAGACAATTAAAGCCATAACTGCCATATGATTGAACAACTTTGGTTCGGAGTATACACCCCAAAGATTTGAAAGCAGGGTCCCAAAGAAATATTTATACCCTGGTGTCCGTAGCAGCATCACTCACAGGAGCTAAAACGTGGAAGCAGCCCAGGTGCCCATCCGCAGGTGAACAGCTAAGCAAAACGTGGCGGGTATGTATAATGGAGCATGATTCGGCCTTGAAGGGAGGGAAATTCAGAAATGTGCTGCGGCTAGATGAACTGCTGGGGCATAATGCGAAGTAAAGTCAGTCACACAAAGACTAACGCTGTATGGTTCTACTTACACGAGGTACGTAGAGCCGTCAAATTCAGAGAGACAAAGTAAAATGGTGGCTGCTAGGAGCCGGGAGAAGGGGAAGGGGAATTAATAGGCATAGTTTGAGTTCTGCAAAATAAAACAAGTGTAAGAGAGAGATGGTGGCGGTGGCTGCATAACAGCATGAATGTACTTAATACCACTATATGTGTATCATGTGTATTTTGCCACAATAAAAAAGTGCTATTTTTAAAAAGTCAAATGTCTTGGATAAAAGATGAAGAATTATGAGAAAACCAAATGATACTTAAAATGTTTATTAAAAGTTCAGGACAAGGCATTATGCAGCCAGAATACCATAGGGATAGGCAAAAGTGAAGGTTCTAAATAGAAAACTTACCTGACGGCTTTTCCAGTTTATTCCATTGAAAATATATTTGAAATACCTATTAAATGCTATAAGTGAAAATTGTTGTTTCTGGATATTTTCTGAAAAATGGAGAGGAGCAACTGATTTCCATTCACATAGCCTTCCGCACTACTTTTCCTGTTAGCACCCATACCCCTGAACTAGGTCAGAGTGAGGTCTCAGGGTGAGAAGGTGAGTCAGCATCCCCAACACAGCCCAAGACCGCCCCCACGACACCCTGAAAACCATCTGTTAGTTGAATCGTCCCTGTGTGACACCAAACCGCCAATAAAGTCAGTCCTTCTCTCTCCCCTCTCTCGGATCTATGCTTGTGAGGTACTTGAACTCCACTCTTCGAGACCACAGGAAATGATATGAAAAAGTTTTTATTGTATTTTGCTCACTTCTTTTTTTTTTAAGTTTCTTCATCTTTATTGTTGAGAATATTACAGATGTCTCCTTTTTACCCCCATTGATCCCCTCTACCCCACATACACTCCACCCCCAGGCCTTTCCCAAACCAATGTCTGTGTCCATGGGTTATGCTTATAAGCATATAAGTTCTTTGATTAATCTCTTCCCACCCACACTCCCCTCCCCGCCTTCCCTCTGAGATCCCTCAGTCTGTTCCATACCTCTATGTCTCCGGATCTACTTTGTTCATCAGTTTATTATATTCCACATATAAGTGAGATCATGTGGTACTTGTCTTTCTCTGAATGGCTTACTTCACTTAGCATAATACTCTCTAGTTCCCTCCATGCTATGCCAGAGGATAAAAGATCCTTCTTCTTTACAGCTGCATAGTGTTCCATGGTGTAAATGTGCCACAGCTTTTTTATCCACTCACCTACTGATGGGCACTTGGGCTGTTTCCAGATCTCAGCTATTGTAAATTGTGCTGCTATGAACATAGGGGGGCATGAGTTCTTTGTGATTGGTGTTTTGGCTTCCTTAGGATATATTCCTAGAAGTGGGGTCACTGGGTCAAATGGCAGGTCAATTTTTAATCTTTTGAGGAAACTCCATACTGTTTTCCATAGTGGCTGCACCAGTCTGCATTCCCCCAGCAGTGTACCAGGGTTCCCTTTCTCCACACCCTTGCCAGCACGTGTAGTTCGTTGATTTGTTGATGGAGCCATTCTGTCAGATGTGAGGTGATACCTCATTGTGGTTTTAAATTTGCATCTCTGATGATTAGCGATGTCGAGCATTTTTTCATGTCTCTTAGCCATCTGTATTCCTCTTTGGAGAAGTGTCTATTTAGGTCCTTCTTTATTATGCTCACTTCTTTATTATGAAATATTTCAAAAATATAGAAAATGCAGAAATTAACATAATGGTTACCTTTGCACTGACTCCCAAATGTACTGAATTACAACATTTTCCGTATTTACTTTTTAAAAGAGAAATAAAGCATGATAGGTATGGTTGATGTCCTAGTACACCCTTCCCCAGTCCTGTTCTCTCTTTGTATTCCAGAGCTAATTCCTGCCTAGGACTATTATCGTTTATGTGTGTGTTTTTATACTATTACTGATATAACTACATAAGTTTGTTTCATGCTTTTACACTATTTCCACATTAACCCAAAACCAATATACAGCAGTGGTGGTAGGCAGCCTCCAAGACGGCCACCAATGATCCCTGCCTCCTGGTTTGCACACCCTGGGCAATTCCCTCCCCTTGAGTGTTGATGGGGCTTAAAGATTAACCTCTAATAAACAGAATGTGACAAAAGCAATGCAATGTCACTTCCAAGATTACGTTACAAAAATACTCTATATTGTTTTTGAGATTTATTCATGTTGACATAGTTTATTTTAGCGTATAAATGTATCTATTTTTTATTCACTACTCAGTCAATGGGTTTTTATATTTGTTCCTAATATGTACTATTACAAATAATTGCTACCACAAATATTTTCCCACTTCTCAGTGAATTATCTTTAATTTCATAAAAGTGCACGTAGCTAAGTAATATTTAAGCTAAGACTTTAGTTCAGGAATCAAAATAAATCGAGAACAAAAAAATTATGCTCACCTAGACTAGTATGATGTGCTTATATCTTTAGAGCAAAATTTAATCTATTGAAGTGAAACCACGGCTTCCTCCACAGAAGCTTCAGGAACCTGTAGAGTAGAACAGAGGCAGCCGAGGGGCCATGTTCCAGGCCAGGGCTGGGGGAGCACAAGCAGAGTGTCTCCCGATTCCCTGATCATGTACAGAAAGAGTTAGTTAGCACGCCCCTTCCTTCTCTGCTGTTCTTTTAAGCTTAGATTTAGCTGGAATTTCCCAGGGGATGCTTCCTTGCGCCTCTTGGGAGAGTCCCTCACCGGTGGATTCTCTAGGAGTCAAGAAGCAGAGAGAGGCCCTCCTCTGGGCCTCTGACCCCAGGGCGGCTGCCCAGCGGGGCTGCTGGGCGGCAGTTACACCACGAGTTAAAGAGTTAAACTGACGTCGTAAACCTCCTAAGAAATGGGGACATGTCCTGTCATTATCTCTCCTGGCAAAAGAGGACTGGTTAAAATGCCATCACGAATTAACAAGCATGCCTGCATGCTTCATGGTGTGACAAAGGTCTTAAAAGCTTCTCTTCTACTTTTCATTCGCTGACTTTTAAAGCTGACACTAAAAATTGTTTCTCCCATACGCATATATGGTCAAACGGTATCTCTTTGGGGGGCAGGCTTGGTTATTCATATTAAACATATTTCTTTATATTTCCTATTATATGGTGGAGAAAAGAAGACTCCTTCAGATATTACCTCCCAGTTTCAGCTGTAGCCACAGGAGCAAACTACCCCCAACACCATCCCACCCGCATGAAGGCACAGATTCTAAATAGAGAAAAGCAGGCTTTGAAGAGAGGTGCACATACAGTAACACCCGTGATGAGCTGCCTTGAATGGCTGCTGTTCCCGCGAGCACTGAATGAGTGGTACTGGTTAAAGGGATGTCAGGCCTTTCAAAGAACCTGAGTCACCATTTCACCACAACTTAAGATTTATTCGAGAAAAAATGAAAAGATCACATATAAAATTCCTTCATTGTTTGAGTCATTTTCAGGAACAACCTGTGTGTCTTTCAGAATATATATTATATATATTTTTTATCTCATGTTCATTTAACTGAAGGACGACATACTAAGCACAACCTTCAAACAGAGTCAAGCTATGCAGATGCTACAGAACACAAGTGGCCAAAACAATTGGCCACTGACGGTCTCCCTGGCCTTCTGGTCCTGCTTTTCTTCCACCCAGCCTTATATGCCGCCTCCCCCCTCATTTTCTAACCCCCCGAGCATGAGTCTCTCTCCTAGAGCACCCTCCCCTGCATAGCATTTGGCCTCATACATAAGAAGTGCTTGAGAAATATCAGTGGAACAAATACAAGTTTGAAATAATAGACTAAAGGGTTGTCTAATATAGACAATGAAACTAGCAGTGAGCTTACTAAAGGCTTCTTGAGCAACCACTAAGCTAATTGGCCCATCTTCTCTTAAAGGGATCAGTTGAGGCACCTTGGATGAAAGTCAATAGAACAAAGTGAGGTTACGGAATAACCTTCCTGCTTGCAGGACATTAGGCAGACAAATGCCTTCCTGTGGTGGAAAAGTTGACCTGATAGAAAGCAAAGTAAGAACAGAATCTAGGAAATTAAAGGTGCTTTCCAGGTAGTGGGTTCAGTGGTAAAGTCGCTGATGTCTAGCAGACACTGCCGGACAATATTTTACAGCCTCCACCTCAGGCTGCTATTCACTTAACAACATGTTTCCAACTAAGTGTGAATTGTCCAAAGAACTCCAGGCTCTCCATAGAATAGTTCTGGAAAGCTATATATAGAGTTTATGAGCAGTGCCTTCTGAGGAGAGCACTGGAAGGAGACTCTAATGTTTAATGTTTTGCACCATTTGATTTTCTTTTTACCTTGTGCTTATACAGTATTTTTCCATTGAAAATAGTTAGTTTAAAATGTTTGACAGAAGAAAAACTTTCAAATTTATAACCTGCTTCATGCAAACAAGACAGAATCCAAAGATTGCTCTTGGTATGTTCTTTCCAACCTGATTCACTAGTTGTGTGTTTGAGGGGATAGGGTATGAAGGAAGGTTAAGAAAAAATAACAACTTTCATTTCCTGCACAGGACAACTTTGGGAGAGAGAGGGTGGTTTCCCATCTGTGCCTCTGAATGGACCCTCCTTGGAACAGGTGGGAGCCCTCCAAAGGGTTTCAAGTCTGTGGAAATGGCATGGCCGGTGCCCAAAGCCCTTGAGTCTTTCATGAAGCACTGTAAATTTCAATGTACGTTCACTAGAGACAATCCTTTATTAAAGAATGATTAAAACAAGGGCAGATTCGGTATTTTATTTAGGAAGAAAAACTTAAGACCTTCTGGGGAAGGAATTTTATTTTTGTGCTTTCTGTACTTCAAAAAAAAAATCTCAAGGTAATTTCTCTCTTTTCACCCTTATTATGGGTTGAATTGTTTCACCCCCCAAAAAAGATTATGTTGAAGTTCTAACCCCCAATACCTGAAAATGTCCCCCAGGTTTGGAAATAGGGTCTTTACAAGGTAATCAAGTTAAAATTGGAGCTTTAAATTGGGCCCCAATCCAATATGGCTGGTGTCCTTATTAAAAGGGAAACTTGAAAAGAGACAGACATAGAGAGGGAAGACGATGTGAAGAGACACAGAAGGGATGCCATGTAAAGGAGGCAGTGACTTGGATTGAGTGAGGGGACATATGGGACGGCCAGGGCTGGAGGAGGCCGGGAGAATCCTTCCCTGGAGGCTACAGAGGACGCATGGCCTTGCCAACACCTGCATTTCAGACTTCCAGCCAACAGAACTGTGAGACAGTGGATTTCTGCTGTCCTAAGCTACCTAGCTTTTGGAACTTGATTATGGCAGCCATACAAACCCTCCCTGGAGCTCTGGATGTACAGACACTGTGGCCTTTGCCTCATCTCCAATGCCTCAAATTTGGCCTCACTGCTTTTATTTCCTTTATACTGCGCACACCTCCATGGCTTGGCTCAATGGGTCTCCATGCTTAGAAGGCCTCTGTGGTCTTCGTGGCCTTCTTGGCCTTCGTGACCTTCTTGGCCTGTGTGGCTGTAGACCTCTTGCTCATCCCCAAATCCCAGCCTGGAGGCATTTCCTTGAGCAAGCAAAGTGCCCATTCCCTGCTCTTCCCTTCCCCTCCCTCCCTCCATGACTGTGCCTGCTCACAACCCTAAAATTGTCTGTCTGTGAGCCTGTCGGGTCAGTGGAGAAAAACCCCCTCCAGGGCAGGGACCACGTTGTCTTCCATTTTTACTCCCAAGCCTGTCAAGTGCCGGGCACAACTCAGTGAGTTTCCTGAGCCAAACTGCCCCCTGAGTACTGCCGGGAGAGCACTGTCCAGAGAGGCACCTCTCTCCCAACCGCCTTCCAGTAAGAGGCCACGCCCAGAATCTAAGCAGCCTTGTGTAGACTAGAAACAAGGAGACACTAGGGCATCTGGTCTGTTTCTAGCACTTCTGTAACTATTACTTATCCCTGCTCAGAGGCCCCGAGACATAAAAGAGTCCAGAGCCACAAATGGGACCCTGGAGTGGCATCAGTCCTGGGTTATAAATCTGCACTGTCTGGGGTATTTTTACTCCCATTATCTCTCACTTGTCTACATGTATATCTGCCTTGATTGCATTTGGTCGTCAGTTTCTTTGGAGCTGTAACCTCCACTTCAGAGAGTGTCATTCATTCAGCGTCCTCAGGGATCTGAATAAACGATGGCTGAATTGAAACCACAAAACCACAAGACTGAACAAACGGGCAAATGTGAAAGAAGGCTCTGGAAGAAGTAGGTGGTCTCCTTCCCCACTCCTTTATTATGAGGCCAAAAGAACATGTTTAAAGGAATAATTATTTTAAAGGGATTAAAAAAGAAAAGTGGGAAATAAAAGCCCTATTTTCCTGACGAAAGAACATTTTCTCTTGATCATCCACAAATTATAAGACGACATATATTAGCATGCCATTTCATTAGCAAATGACAGTCCATTCTCCACAGCAAAGGAATACAGAAAAAGTTCACCTAATAAGAGAGGTTAGCTCCTAATTAGGATCGGGCTGCAGAATTTGCCGGGTGTAATTTTCCACTGCAAATTGTTCTCGGGTTGACCTTGGCTGGTATTAAGGACATGGGTTTGAAAACACATCTTTCCTTTGCCAGCACGTCCCCACAAAGCACCAGTGCCTTCCACAGACCATTACTGAGCCTGTCTCCATCCCCCAGCCTCCTGCTCACTCCTTGCCCCACCATTCGCTCTAGCTTTAAGGAATATTCTGGAAGAAAAATTAGCATTTACTGAGTAGTAGGGGTAGCAGAAAAGGCACAGGACTTGGAGTCAGACAGGTCTGGTAGTGAACCACACCTTTACTACTTACTTTTACCACCAGCTATATACTGATTTTGAAGTTGTTGTCTGGGTTCAACATTGGGGGGGTCAGGGAAGGGTGTTAGCATAAAACAAGCGCTCACACAGGTTGTTTCCCTTCTGTTTCAACTCTGTCAGGCTGACATTTCTCCTCATTCTGCTGCTAAGGTGCCCAGAGAAGCTATGTCAGCCTCCCAAGGACGTGTAACTAATACATGGGGAAGACAAGATTCGAACCTCTGACCCTAAAGCGTCTACCCAGTCACGCTGTTCACCCGAGCATACTGCCCTTGAAGATTAGCTGCTTCAAGCTCACACGTGGAATGTAGGCCCCCCAAAATGCAGGCACTAAGCTATCCATGTCTTCTACCCTTTGCGTCTCAAAGAAGTGCACCTTGGGGTGGCAGATAGGGCGGACGATGAGACCCTGGGCACAGACCTCCCCGCCTCAAACCCGATCCCCCCCACCGCACTGTCACAGAGGACCCCCTGCCTGCCCTGATGCCCCAGTGGCTCCTAAAGAGATATGTAAAAGCCTTGAGAGATGAATGTTCTTTATTCCCAAGAGACCACAACCGCCTGCCCTGCCACCCCACCCCACCTTCTCCCCCCCTCCCACCCCACCCCACCTTCTCCCCCCCTCCCACCCCACCCCACCTTCTCCCCCCAGGCCCTGTGAGGTCCCAGGTGCGCCTGAGCTGTGTGTCGCTGAGGCGGCGATTTCATAATGAGCCGAGGCACAGAGCATCATACAATCACTCCATCCGTATTGATTGCTCCACCACCTGAATAGGAAGCCTGGTGGAAAAGTTCTATAAATGCACACCAAGCAGGCCAGGTTCCTAAGTCAGCACTTTGGAAAACTTTGGGGCTTTGAAAATTTTCCAATGGTTCCAGAGATGCCAATGTGACTTTCAGAGGCTGGGCCGTGGAGGGAGGGCAGGGGTGGGTGAGGAACGAGGCTCAAGCTCAGACCGGTTATGCTCTCATATTACTAAAATTAATAGACATCTGGGGGAAATTTGTGAGAAAAATATCTTGAAAATAAAATTAATAGAATCTCATAGGACTTCAGGCTTTTCTTAATTCCTTTTAGGGTTTGTTATCTCCCTTTGCCCTAAAGGGACCCCACCTTCCTGGTTGCCTGAGAACGATCACTAAGAATTTCAAGAAAAATAAATCAGTCAAATATCAAAGATTGCACTAGGTTGAGGAAGATAGAGAAGCAGAAAGAATGAAAAACACAAATGGGGAAATAATTTGTCTTGGTGCTCAGGACATGGCAGGTGATGTAGGTCTTTTTATAAACACTAAGAGCTTAAACGAAGAGTCTTAACAAGACAGTGTTTTGAAGGGGAAGAGGAAAATTTTGTCTTTTCCTTTTATATCTTAAAAAGAATTGTACAAATTTCAACAATCTTTCTTTGGTTAAAAATGACTCTCATGAATTGCGTTAGGAAATTTACAAGGAGTGATTGATTATAAAGCAATCTGACTTTTAGCAAATCCCCAAAATAGCGCCTGAAGGAGTGTTATCTACTGCGGAGTAGCCTGGGGAACCGCTGGGCCGGTTCAACAGCGCAGCTCCTGCCCACGGACCTTGGAAACTTGTTTTGAAATTCCCTTCGCAACCCGAGGGCATTTCCCGTCGGTGGTGGCAGACCTTTGTCTTCTGAGAGGGGATGTGATTTCTTGAAATGGCCAAAGATTAACGGGGTCAGTCTGGGTAAAAACAGCTTTGCTCAAAAACAAGACGAAACTATGATTCTGGAGTAATTGATTCCGAAACCAGCTTCCCAAAGAGGAGTTTGAAAAAGTCATTCCCACAAAGGCAGCCTGTTGGGATAGGAGTTTGCCTTCCCAAGTTGGATGTTCACTCAGCTACATGAAAAAGTCATTCTCTTCTCTTTTTTGAGCCTAAAGCATGGAATTCAGGTTTTGCTAGCTGCTTGTCACAATGTTTACAACCCGATGATACTACTTCCCCTTTCACCTGGCA
The DNA here is from genome assembly GCF_054644295.1 of Miniopterus natalensis. Lineage (NCBI taxonomy): Eukaryota > Metazoa > Chordata > Mammalia > Chiroptera > Miniopteridae > Miniopterus > Miniopterus natalensis. The sequence goes on along the minus strand of NC_142085.1, from coordinate 51,649,591 downwards.
TCAGTCGTTTTTTTTTAATGTAGAAAATTATTTCTCATAGAACCCACAGAACAAATTCGCCAGGAGAGGGGCCACTGTGGACCTGCTAGATACACGAATTCTTCTGTTTACAACATTCTTTGACTTTCATACACTGTTAAGATTAGTGCGAAATTGTAACTTTACTATGTTTCTGATGCCAACAGCACGTGGACATTGGCCAGGCCTCCTCTCCTCTCTAATGTAGAAGCTCATTAGGAGACATTCACTTCAGAAGAGCAGGAGCATGAGGGTCACCAAGGGCTAAGGTCTGCCATCCCATCAAGGGCTGAGGAACAAAATCTTTCTACTCTCACAATGTTTGTAAATGCCTTTTGCTCCGTTCCTGAGGCAGCTTCTCCATACTCTGGGGAAAGATCAAGGTTGATAGCTATGGGAAGAAAAATAACTAAGTTGGTTCCAAATGCCACTCTCTCTGGACTCATTTGTAGCATCTGTTCACCTCCTTGTGGTCCAAGCCTGTCCCTTTTCTCCAACAGAAAAGAAAGCCCATGGGCATCTTCCCCGCTCCACCAAGTGCTGAGGCTCGGCCGCAGCAGCGACGGGATCCTGGTGTTTGGGAACACAGTGGAGTCACCCGGGCTACCAGGGGTGCCTGTTCGACAGAGGTCAGCTGTCCCCATCTGAAATTGGCATCAGGCTAAAATAGGGTGTGTGTTCCCTTGGGCCATATCAGAGGAGAGCGCTTGGAGGAGGAGCCTCGGGCATCTTAGAAAACCCAAGTTATGAGGCACAGGGACTTGCCTGCAAAGAGCCTTTCAGATGGCAGCTCCTAAGGGCATGTGCTCTGCCTACTGATCCAGCCTGATATTTTGGGACTGGGGGTCCAGGTTTTCCCTCCCCTGGACAAGAAGAAGATGGAGGACTCCACACTGGCCTCCTATGAATGTGAGTGTTGACCTTTGTCACTGATATTTACCCGGGGATTTTTATTTGATTCACATAACTTAGTTAATAATGTCAAGTATGTAAGCTGAGTGCATTACTTAGAGATTAATGTGTGTGTTTACCTTTGTCACTGATGTTTACCTGGGGATTTCTATTAGAGTCATATAACTTATTAATGTCATATATGTAAGCTGATCTCTGATATATATTTTTTAACTTATATAATCAAAGCTTTATGCCTGTAGTTTAGAAAAAGGTGTCCTATTTATCTCTTTTAAGTAGTTTTATGGAATTACTAAACAACCAGGTTGGCTTACTAAAATGGAAAGTGAAGACAGGTTATTCTTTTAAACTAACATGAAGTGAACTATTTCCTGAGGAAGATGAAGAACCTAGAGTTAGATTCTGAATTAAATCCTTAAGTTCGCAATGTTTCTACATGGTACATTCCGCTGATGAATTTGCTACCACTTTGAAACACACAGAATCTGCTTTGGAAAATGGGTTTTGCCTGGATTCAATATTTTCCCTAAGATCCCATGGCCTGTCTCTGGTGGTTGGCTGTCTAAGAGGTAAAGAAAGAGAAAGTACCAAAGAAAACTAAGGATAAACTAGAAAGATTATATCCTATGGTCCTTCCTTCCTCTGTCCCCCTGTTATATATTTCTCGATCCTCACTTGAGAACTTGGTAGTAACTTAAATATATGTCATTTCTATAGATAAGTCTAATAATTTGTCATAGTATTGTTTGCACAGAGCAAATTTTGTTGCAAAACACCTCTCCTCCCACTCTGCCCACACATCAAAATACCCTTTGTTTTTATAAATGCGACTTCAATAAGGGTATAAAATGCACCCATCAAGTGCTCCTGCATCATTCCTTTCCCTTTTCCCTCTCTCCCTCCCTCTAGACTCCACCCCGTGTGTGTGTGTGTGTGTGTGTGTGTGTGTGTGTGTGTGTGTCTGTCTGTCTGTCTGTCTGTCTGTCTCCACTTTTCATTTTTGAGTTTTGGGGGGAAGAGAAGAAATGGGTAGGTCTCATGTGGAGACAGTAGGGATAAAAATCGCTAACTTCTGAGTGACACAGGTCAAATTTCTTTGTAACTGGCAAAGAAACCCATCGTCACTGCCAAAACCACAGAGTAAAGTCTTCTAAAAATCCCCTCAGACAGCACTGTTTTAGAGTTAAGCCTTGTCATTTATATTTGGACAACCACCTGTTGACTTCTACTGGAGCTTGTCAAGGGCGGATAGATGGCGGGAACTGGGAGCATAATTAGCCCATTCAAAGGGCTTGATATTCCCCTTTGAAGAGGTTGCCATTGTTTTCAACGGAGCCTAGTCAAGGCTCATAAGATCAAAACATGAAAAAGAAAGAGGGAAGAGTTTATTTGGGGCAGGGTCCCACTCTCCTCTTGAGATTATCACGGCATTCTCAGGCCATCCTTTTTTAATCCAAGAATCTATGAGGGAAGTCTTTACAATGCATTTCCAAGTCCTGAAATGCAGCGGGCAGAGCCAGGGAAAAGACAAGGGAGAAAATCCAGGCTGGATGTGGAGGGCACAAGGGCCGGGTCTGCTCCAGGGCTCCTGCGACGGGTGTGCATCGTCCAGGGCAAGGTCTGCCTCTGCCCATGAGAAAGAGGAGAAGGGGGCACAGTGAAGCCAGAGGAAAGGGAACAGCGTGCTGAGCCTGCTTCAGCTAGAAAAGCCTCATTTAAGCCAAATCTCAAATTTGTGATGGGAAAGTGGCCCACCACAGGGTAGCATCTTCGGTGATATGCAGATAGTCCTAGGCGCTGACAGGGTCACCTAATTCTCCAGCCTGCCCGATCAAGCCATTTCACAGGTATTTTGAGTGTCTACTATGTTCTAGACCCTAAGGCAAGTCAATAATGAACCCATCATGGATCCTTCCCAAATGAAACTGTATGTGGTCAATTATCCTTAACAATCTCTAAAAGAAGCAAGAAGATAAAACTCAAAACACGATGGGTGTTTTTATGGAAAAAAAAAATTCCAATGTCTCCTGTTGGAAATAATACCTTAGCCAATTCAACAGCATGAGCAGTGGGTTGTGTACTTTACTGACCAACTAACAATGATTGTACACCTCCGCAGAGCCAGAATCACGAGAAGGACAGAGGCATAGAGGCAGCTTGGGTGAGAAAGCCAGGCTTACCCTCCTCCCCTCCGCACTGTGCCATCTTGACAGGGGTGAGCGCCCAGCTCTACCAGCTTCTTTAGCTCTCCTTCCCCCTCCTGCAAGTCACTCACTTCAAAGCTGTTTCTGCCCCCACCTGCCCCGCACATGGGCTCTGCACAGCTTGGAATTCATGGTGCTTCACTCTCACCCACACCCACCCCAGCCAGCCCCCCAACCCAGACACTCAAAGGGGCTTCCTCAGACCCAAGGTGGAGTAACAGTCTCTGGGCCAGGGACTGGGAATTGAAAGCCGAACTCAGCTGATTTGTCCCTGGCCTCAAAGTCAGCACAGTCAGTTCTAAGTTGGGGTGTCTGCGAAGTGCTAAAGGACTACAGAGAGTATGTATTTGATTTTGCTGGGAGAGAAACAAAGACTTCTATAGTCCCAATTAAATACAATATCTACTGCAACTAGTGCTGAGGTTGGGGCCAGAACAGGCAAAACAGCATTAGGGCTTCACTGGGCTATGATTGCCCATCAGATGCTCAGTTCCTCAGATCTATCTTTCAATATCCCAGCGGCACTTGGCTTTCAGAGCAGACAATGAACACACATGGCATCTCGACAAGGTAGCCAGTAGCAGAGGGAGGCGCTCGGCACAGCATTTCCACCCGCCATTCCTCCCACCTCACTTCTCTGCCTCTGCCAGCCCATCCCTCATCTATGCTCTCTCTCCAGACAGATCTCATCCCCGCCACCCTCCCCGGGGCCACTGCCAGATAGCTTTGTCCAAAAGGCCATTGCATCTTGTCCCAGGCAGACTCTAATAAAAGCAGGCAGGCCCACTCACAGGGTTTAACTGGGAGAGTTTAACGAGGGGACTTTACAGAAGAGGACCGGGGTCAGGGCACCATCAAAGGATGATGCAGCACCTAGGGACCAGCCAGGGTAAGAAGCCCTCACCGCCAGGTCTGAAAGGGCAAGGGGGACAGGGGGTCTCTAACCTGCTGAGAGCTGTGGCTGTAGAAGAGGGGCTGCCCTGGAACCGGGCCTGGAGAGCACAACCACCATCGAGGCCGTGGCAGGACAACAAGGTAATAAACGGTCCGGCCTCTCTCTCCCGCATGGTCCGATGGCTGTCCCTCCAGTTAAACTCTACCTGCAGCTGCTGGGAGCCCAGCTGCCCTCTGGGGTGCTCTGTAGAGAGTCAGCTGTCTGGAGCATAGAGCAGTGTGGAAAGGGGAGAAAATGGATCTGCTGGGGGAGGGTGTATGGGGAGCGAGGTGCAAATAGCAAATAACTAACATACAGTTACTATGAGATCATTCAGAAACTTTCAACCCAATGGATATTTATTGACTATCAAAGATGCACATTGCCATAATAATGCTTCTGACGCATACCAGACCTGGAGCAGGGTTCTGTTATGTACATTCTCTCATTTACCCGTTTTACAGATGGTGAAAATGAGGTTCAATTAGATTGTGTCTTGGCCAAGGCATCACAGCTAACAATGACAGAGTCGGGATTTGAACTCAAGTTCATGTGACCCCAAAGCCTGTGTGCTCTACTCAGGAAAGATGCACCTGTGGCAGGACTCAGGGTTGGGTGGGATGTGGGAGAGGGAGAAGAGGGGAAATATGATTGTGTCTTTTAGGGGTTGATGGTCTTGGCTTCGAGCATGCTGAGGCCATGAACTGAAATGGGAAACCCAGGAGGGACAGATAAGTTTCTTAGGCGCATGAGTCTGAGGCCCAGAAAGTAAATCATTAGGTGGCTTGTGTCAGCATGCACTATGAATGCAGATCTGGAGGAACTGGAGGTCTCAAAACAGAAAGAAATGCCAATAGCCATGGGAATGCTGTGATGGCAGATACACTGGGGTTAAAGGGCATCGGCTAGGGAGCTTGCTGAGCAAAGACGAGATGAGAATATGGGCAGGGTTTTCCAAGACCCTGTCCTGAGCAATTCCTCTTACACAAGTCTGCCTCCCCTGGGCCCCACACTCTTCAGCATTCCTTCTCACTGATTCCAGGGACAAACCCTCCTCTCTGGTTAAACCTGCCTGCACTTTCCAAAATCCTCCACCTTTCCTACACTGCACCCTTGTCTTGCCCACACCCCACTCCTCCTTCACAAAAGTTTTGGCCTGGCTGGTGGCTCCCCTTCTTGACCCTCGATAGTTCCCACATCTCTACCAAACAGCACCTGTGTCCTTTGTTTCCACTTCATAGGGAGAATTGGGTGCTTCATATACGTCAGATGTAGATGGCTCCAAAAAAATGTTGATTCAATCACTTACTTATTTTGGAGGTGGCCAATCATCAGTAAGGCCAACTTTATTTGATGCAAATTAGCCCAACAGTTTGGGCTAGTTTTTAAACTAAAACAGCACCCCAAAACTAGTAGTGGCAGCATTATTGGAATATAAGGGGAGACTTCCAAAGGGACTATATGAAAAGGGACAATACTTGTTTAGATATATAGTACAGTGGCTAAAAGCATGGCGGGCTTGGGAGTCAGATTGTCCATGTTCAAATTCTGGCCCTAACACCTTGCAATTTGGGGCAAGTTTCTTAAGCTTTCTCAATTTTCTTTACTTGTAATAGTGATACCTATTGTATAGATTGGACAAGCAGATCAATGTAGATAGTGTTTAACCCAGCACCTGACAGGTACTGAGGCCTTAATAAATGTTATATATCACTGTTATAATTACTTTTAGCCATAGAATCTAGCTTATTAGAACTAGAAGGAACTTCACAGTCCAATAACTTCATTCATAGGTGTGGAAATGGATGCTCAGAGATCAGGTCATGATCAGGTGGAGCTCAGATACCATAAAACAAGGCTGTGTCCTTTCCTCCGCTGCCCAGAATTATTCAGCTGTACCTATGATGGTTTGTACCTGCACAGGCTCATGCTTTCACTTGTATTACAAGCAGTAGGGCAGAGTAATCTATAATTTTAAAATTTTTTCTGAAGAAACATTTGTATTGTAGAATACATTTTTATATGTTTACAAATACTCTTAAATTGATCAAATATGAAAAATACCAACATAACATTTAAGACAAATTATCATAAAGCAAAAGTTACACTGGTTTTTAATCAGAAAAATCATTGCTAGTGATCCTAATTCATACCAAGAGTTATGGTAATAATGCAAGCAAATATATGGAGATACGTTTAGAGTAGAAATCATGGGGGCATTTTGTGCATGACAGTTTTTTGTTTTTTATTTTGTGTGGGGTTTTTTTTACCACTATCTAGGAAAACACTTGTAATGAAAATGTCTACCTATAGATGGCAAACTTATACTGCTGGCATTCTGTCCTTGAGTGCCCTTGCAAATGAATGTCACTGGGGATGGAGAGGAAAGTGAAATTTAAAGAAAGAAAACAAGGAACCTAAATGGATCCAGAAATAGCATTCTCACACAAACTTATAATGAAAAAGGAACTCCACAGAATTTCACAAAATACTTAGTCTGATTCATCTGCAAAAACACCTCATGGAATTGCACTAAATGCATTTATTCAAAATCTGTTTCCAGAGTCCCTACAACATAGCACCCTCTCCTTCCCCTGGCTTGGAGTGGAAAAGCAGACATCCTTGCCTCGAGAGCCCTGACAGCCCAGTGCCTTCCACATGCAAAGTTGTCCCTGATTTCACAGATGAGGAAACAGAAGCTCAGACACACTGGGAATGGCAGTCGAGACTGGAGCCCCACTCTTTGGATTCTAAGTCCTATCTCTGCCACTCTATGCTGCCCCCAACATAAGGCAGAAAGTGACAAAGTGATCCAGGATCTGGGCGTAGTGGGATTGCTCACTCACAAGGGAGCTCCAGCCAGTTTTTCCAGAGCCTTTCTGAATAGAGTGGCCTCAGCTGCCCCAGCTAACCCAGGTTAAATCCCTGATCATGGGGGTAGGGATGCTTCTGAAAGGGCAGCTCTGGACCTCTTGCAGCCTCTAGGGAAGCTAGTTTATTAACGAGGAAAAACCCTTCTACCCTACTTTAAAAAAATCTTTTGATATAATCCAATCTTTGTAAATGTGTTTAATCAGAACAGTATTAAATGCCTGCTTAAACATATAGAGTAAGCTCACTTCTCATTCCTTTCAAGCGTTTCCTATTCCAGACCTATTCTTATGGATTTTCAAATATGTGGATACGTAAGTGCACAGAGAGTTTCCTTTGCCCACTTCGCATAGCCTTCTGCCACTGGGTTTTGTTGTTGCTGTTTTTCATTTAACAATGTGCCTTGGGGAGCTTTATGTATATGTGTCACTCGGTTTAATGTGGCATGGCGATTTGTGATTTGGATGTACCATAGTATATAAACCCTTCCCCTACTGGCGGGGAGTTAGGTTGTTTCTGCCTTTCACAATTATAAACAGTCCTGTAATGGAACCTCTTTACCTGTAACTACACATGTGTGTAAATATCTCTGAAGGATAAGTTTCTGAAAAAAGGAGAAATTGTTGGAAAAAAGCACATATACACTTAAAATTTTTATAAATACTGTTAAATCCACTCCCCGCCCCCCCCCCCCCCACACACAGGCTAAACTGACTATTTTTGTTGGCTCTTCCCATTAAGCTTCTGTTCTCACCCTGTGCTCGGGCCACATTTGCGCCACGTTCTGACGTTGCCCCTGAAGCCTCCCTGCTCCGTCTTTTCCCACACCCAGTCCATCAGGAAGCCCTGTTAGATTTACCCAAAGTCCGAACCCACTCACCATCTCCGTGCCGTCACCTGGTCAAAGCCACTGTCCTTTCTCCCCTGCAGTAGCTTCTTACACGTCTGTCCCCCTCTTCTGCTCTTGCCTCCTTCAAACTCTTCTCAACACAGCAGCCAGAGCGACCCTGTCAGATCCAAGCCAGATGGCTGCACCCCCTGCTCAACACCCTGCCCCAGGCCCTCACTGCACCCAAAGAGCAGTCCCCTCAGTGACCTCCAGGGCCCCGTGTGACCTGCCTCTCTGGCCTTTTCTCCTCCATTCTTCTTTTCTCCACCCCTTTCTGCCCCAGAGCCCGACCTTCTTGCTGTTCCACGGGCATTCCAGGCACACCCGTACCTTGGGATCTCCGCTCCAGCAACCCCCTGTCTAGGCATCTGCTCCACTAACTGCTCCACGTCTTTCAACTCTGCTCGCTTTGCACCTTTCAGGCAAAGCCACCCCGACACCCTTATTTAACGCTGCAAACAGCCCACCTGCACCCTGCGCCATTGCTCCTTTTCCCACAGCACTTACAACCCTCTTACCTACTATGTAATGAGCTCTTTTATTACTTGCTTTGCCTATGTGCCCCCATCTGAATGTAAGTGCCACAAGGGTGGGAATCTTTGCTGTTTTGTTTAATGAAAAATCCTGAGTACACAAAGCAGAACATGGTACACAATAGGTGCCTAGTAAATATATCTATTGAGTTGGAATTGTCGTTTCTCCCTGTTGCAATTAAAAAGCAGCTTCATAGAGGTATGGTTTTGACAGTGGCATTTCCTGGTGGATGGTGTTTTCCTTTTTGTTTCAAACAGGAAAAAAGAAAACATTGGACATTATCAACGTTTATCAAATTTAGAACCTTTACTATATGAAAGACCCTAAAAAGGGGATGAAAAGACAATCTAGGGAGAAAACATTCACAAATCACATATCCATCAAATGACTTGTATAAATAGTATACCTAATGGACTCTCAAAATGCAATGGTAACAAAAACACACACAAAGAACCCAATTGAAAAATGCACAAAGGACATGAACGGACATTTCATGGAAGGGGACATAGAGATGGCAAAAAAGCAGGTGGTAAGATGTTCAACATCATTAACCATTAAGGAGATAAGGAGATACAAATTATCAGCATACTAATATCATACCTGTCATAAAATAAAATAATGATAATATTGAATGCTGGCAAGGAATGTAGAATGGTACACTCACTCTGGAAAATAGTTTGGCAGTTTCTTTTAAAACTTAAAAGTGGACTTCCCATATAACCCAGCAGTTGTACTCTTGGGCATCTATGCCAGAGAAATGAAAACATAACATATTTTTACACAAAAATGTGTATGCAAATGTTCATAGTGGCTCTATACATAATATTCAAAAACTGAAAACCACCCAAATGGGTGGTTTAACCATTCAATGGGCGAATGGTTAAGCAACCTAGGGTACTGCCATGACGCGAAATATTAGTTAGGGGTAAAAAGGAATGAACTACTGATGCATGCAACCACTTGACTGAACTTCAAGGGAGGTATGCTGAGCAAAACACCAGCCTCAAAGGTTACATACATCTGATATGATTCCACTTATATAACATTCTTTAAATAACAAAACTATAGAGCTATAAAACAGATTAGTGATTTCGAGGGATTAGGGATGGGGAGGGAAGGAACAAGTTCAGCTATCAAAGGTAGTATGAGGGAACCTTGAAGTGGTGGTGGTTACACTAAGTTACTCATGTGACAAAATCGCATATAATGGGGGGAGGGGGGAGGAGGGAGGGAGGGAAGAGCACACGTATAAGTGGAAAAACCTGAGTAAGTTCTGAGATTGTACAATGTTGATTTCCTGGCATTGATGTTACTATAGTTATACAAGATGTTAACACTGGGGCAGGCTGGTTGAAGGGTGCACCAGGCTTCCCTGTACATTTCTTTGGAACTTCCTGTAAATCTATAATTACTTCAAAATGAAGTTAAGGAAAGCGTCAAGAAGAAATCCAAGCCAGTGAGGAAGCCCCTCTCCTTTCAGCCCAGAGCGGCTTCTGTTCCTTGACTTCGTGCGGACGTTTGCCCCTTGAGTTACTCTGCCTTTAATACACAGAACCCCTTTATGCTCAGCCTTTTGCTGAAAGTTCCAATCACTTCTCAAGGGAAGGTCTGGGAATACTTTATTCCTGTGTGGTTCTGGGGAAGTTACTCAGCACGCTGTCTTTCAGCCTTCCTTTTGGAACATGGAGAAATGTCACCTGTCCCCTTCCTCACAGGAACACTGAGGAATACCAATCCACAGAAACCCCAACAAACTCCTTCCATGCTGAATTCTTAGAACAACTGAGAACCACATAAACACTTCCCTTCACTGGTTGCCCTACACATTCTGCTCCCTGCACACACGTGCTTCCAGCACTGACAGGACCTGAAAATTGCTCAGGTTTCAGCTCATTCTAGAAAGATGTAAAGGTCCTCTGTAAGCTACAGCATTGCTGACCATTGGGTAACTGGTATAGTTACAGTATAATAGTTATAGTATAATAATACTATTAAATATTACGGGTCTACAGTGTGTTTATACCCTTCTTTAAATTTCCAATTAGTCAAACTGAGTGTGATTTTTTACCTTTTTTTCATGCATACATTAATTGTTTAGTAAACAGAGTTTTAAAAAGAAACATATTCAGCTATTTTAAAACCATTTTTCTCTGAATTTGACCAATTTTCAAACCATTTTGTACATGTCAATGTCAACTTTTTTGCAAAACTTTACTGATCCTCTCTTTTTGTTCATCACAGTAACACTCCTTTTTCACTCTCCCACTTTCTCTGGAGCATGCCCTCACTAAACAAATTTGCAGTGTCACTACCATTCTTACACTTCCCTGGAATAAAACATTATTGGCTGGTCACTCATTAACCACTGAAGCCCCAGCATGATTGTTTCCAATGCATCTTAGTAAATATTCTTTGACATGTGTCACACAAACTTAGAATAAACAAAGAGGGTAGTACTAGCTGGACAGGTGCTATACCATATAGTGCCTTTGAACAAATTTTTAAAAAGTACCTTCTCTCTCTGGGTGGGACAACGGACTGAGTCACTGCTAAATTTCAGTCTTGACCAGCCCAGGTGGGGCACAGCTTCCCCAACTGGACCCAGAAGTTCTAGAACAAGTCCAGGAACACAAGCTCAGGTCCTCTACACCTTTGAACTGGCTCCATCATGGACTTGGAGTGTTTCTAAGAGCAATCACTTGACCCTTTCATGACAGAATTTTTTTCCTCAGTCATAGTAAAAGCTATACAACACTTAAGATCAGGTTTTACAAACTCATCCTGTTATATTTTGTTGGTTTTTTGGCCATCATGACAGTGGTGCCAATGCTCATTGGGAGATTAGCAGATCACTCAGCTCTAAAACAGCTCAGACTGTTTTGGTTCCCTGTAATGAGGAAGGGGGAACTCTGGCAATTTTTGCCCGTGTTTAGCTTTCCTCTCCCAGTGCAGTGGTCTGTGACTTACAGCCCAACATTCATGACCTGCTGTCTGGAGGCTGATGCACACACTCTCTTGAGTTGAATGAGTACATTTGACTCTGTCAATTTACGGTGGAACACACCTCCTAGATTTTCTACACTATGTGATACCAGCTCTGGACATTTCTCATTCATTGTTCGTCTCTGTCTGCTACTCTGAAAATTGGAACCAGAAACACTTGACAAATCATTGGCCGCATCATGGTTACAGGTGGTGACATATTGCTGCTGCTGCTGCTTATTCATGAAACTGGAGGTTAAGACTCCGTTTCTGAGATGTAAACTAGGGAAAACCCCATATAAAGCACCAGCGTTGGACAGAATATCACATAGACAATTTCCAACTGAAATGCCAGTTATTAGAAGTCATGTGGAGTCAGGAGTTGCCATGGAATCCATTTGTTTCTAAACCAGCTCCTCCTGCTGGAATAGGTTCTCATTATCACCTCTTTCTTATGGGGGTGGGAGAGGGAGGAAGGGAGGGAGGGAAAGAGAAAGAGAGAGAGATCTGGTATAAAACTATGTTAATTTCTAACATACTAAAGCCCTAAAATGAATAAGAAATTACAAATTTTAAAGAGAGTTAAGATCACCTTTAACACACATTTATATTGCTGTCTGGTTTGGAGTAAAACAATCCGATTGCTGTCATGGTTTCTTTTCTATGACTTCTGATTATTCCAGGAGAATACATGATGCCTTATCATCTGACACTTATCTTCACAAACAAGTTATCGGATCTCTGGGAGTGAAAATAAATATTAAAGCAGATCTGAACCATGATCGGCTGCACATTTGCAGTACACTTGTTTTCCCCTGTTTTCTCCAATGTATCATTTTTATTTAGATTCTTAACCAGACCATTACAGCTTTTCCTCCTGTGAAGCTGCTGCCAGGATGAATCTATCCCCTTGTTTCCTCCAAGTTATTTGTTTAAATCATGAGAAGTGATTGGCTGGCATATGTTAATACTTGAGCTGTTTTTGTGGTTAAGTCCCCATGTGTTTGTAGGTAAAATACAAAAACAGGTTGATCAAATATCAACTTGGGACAACTGAATTTCAAAACATACAGAATCCATAAATTAACCACTATTTTAACATATGTACAATATAATTTGTCATAATTAGTCAGGAGATCTGTTGGGTGAAGACACATTAAATTGCATTTGCGTATTTATCTTCTGTTTTGCATTATACAGTATTAAATGTTTCATATGAGGAAAAAAGTGTTAGTAGAGAACTCCAGAACCTTAATTCTGTGTTTCTGATGGTCTTCACTTCCCACTATTCTAAACCTCTCCCCCTGGGGCTCAAGGTACACTCCTTTCCATTAAAAGCCAGGTCCCAGCTCTTCCTCTGGCCCAGGGACCTTAACCCACTTCAGTGCCAAGAGCTTCCACCCTCAATGTTTGTAGAAAGACAATTAAGGGGAGACATTCAAAAGGCTCCTAGGTATGTGAAAAGTTGTTCAATCTCCACAATAAAATAAAAACGGTCTAAGAAGTAGACTAATTTTTTTCACCTATCAGATTGGCAAGTTAAAATTGTTATAATATGCTTTATTGCAAAGCTGTGGAGAGGCATTCACCCTCCCACATTGCTGGTGGGAGTGTCAGCTGGAACAACTCTGTGGTGGGCAGTTTGGCAGTACCTATTAGGAGTACAAATCCACATACCCTTGACCTAGCAACTCCACTTTTGGGAATCTGTCCAGTGGTTACACCTGTACACAGGTTAATGACATGTATATAGTGTTATTCATTGCTGTTTTGTTTGCGATAGCAGGGATGGGACACAACCTAAACACCCTCAGCGGGTGATAGTTTAAATTATACGGATATTGCCTTCAAATGGAAAGTGATACAGATGTTTAGGGAAGAAGAGATGAGGAAGATGTCATGACAAGTGGAAAAAACAAGGTGCAGAACCGTGTGTAAAATATCAGTCTTAATGTTTGCTCGAATATGTATAAAACAACGCTAGGAAGATAATGAAAAGTTAAATAGTTGTAGAGCAGTAGAGACCAGCTGGCAGCCCAAAGGTGCATTTGCTTGGTTTGCAGAACATTGTAAAATTGGATTTCACTTAATAATATGCTATCCAGGAAATGAAGAAAAAAAAAGTGAAGCAGGCCAGGTGTTAAGATAAGAAATAGTGCTGACAACCTAATCTGTTTGAATTAGGCTTTAGAGTCTCACCTGGGACATAACTAAAGCAGGGTGGAGGGTCTCTGCAGTGGGAGCACTGATGTGCTGACCAGTTTCATACCAGAGTAGAGCTGTGACTCACAGATACATATTCTTGTACCAAACCTCTCTCCAGGTTTCCTGAAGATGCTTAGGAGCCACCTCTGGGAAAAGCATGCCTAGCATCTCCATCCTCCCAGGTGTACCTGCGAGCACCACTGACTTACCCATTTGTCACAACAGGCACAGTGTCTAGGGCCCATGATAGTTTTAGGAGCCCATAAAATATTTTAATTTCTTTTAAAATCAGAATTAAAAAATAAATATAAGAATAATGAATATATGATAATGAATCCAGCCTGAATTACACTCATCTTTATACCAATGCAATTATAAAATATAATCTCTAATATTTTTTAAGGGCCCATAAAAACATGACAAAAGTGGCCAAGTGCTGGCAGTCGTAATGCCCATGGTGACCTGCACAGGAGGCCTAAACATCAGAGGCCCAATGGGCACAGGCAAGCCCTCTCCCTCCAAGGACTGCTCCCCTGCACCAACACCATACATATTGTGAGCTCTTCATGCTTAAGTACTCTGGCAAAATTAGGGAATGGTTTGGGGGCCAAAAGGAAAAACCAATGCTTATCTATTTTTCCAATGTGTTCTACCCCTGGCCAATTAACCCAACCCTCTGGACTGCTTTCCTGTAGCTCTGCTGGAACCCTGGGTCCCTGAAACCTTCTGGGAGTGCCCCCAAGCACTTCACTGCCCTCTGAAGCCAAACTCCCCGCTGAAGGGTGGCCTGGCTGGGTTCTGAGGAGCCTCCCTTCCATCCTAGGCCATCATCATGTTTCCTAAGGGGGTAGGAATGACCGTCTCCAAAGACGCAACCCTAGTACAGTCCAGTTGAGCCTCAACCCTAATCTCAACTACACAGTCATATGATTTTATGCCATATGCCCAAAGCCCTACAATAGCAGGAGTATCACTTCAACTCTTCTCCCTCCTGACAGTCTTCTCCCAAGACAAGCCTTGAAAAGCAGACTAAAGCGATGGTTCTCCAAGCGTGGTTCCCTGACTGGCAGCATCAACATCACCAGGGAACTTGGTTAGAAAGCAAATTTTTGAGTCCCACCCCAGGTCTGCTGGTACACTCTGGGAGTGGGGGGAGTGGGGGCGGCAAGGCGTGTTTCAACAGGCCCTCCAGACAATTCCAGTGCAAGCTCAAGTTACAAAACCACCAGGAGCAGCAACGGCGCCCAGATTTTCACGGGCAGATTCCCGTCCCATCCCAGAGGTGATGAGTGGAGAGCGAGGGTGGGACTCAGAAATGTGCCCCAGACACCGCCGTGGACACTTGGCCCACGGCCCAGGGCAGCACACAGGTACTTCCCCGGGATCCTGGGGCGAAGCCAGAAGGGCAGGCTCCGGCGGCCCTATTCCAGGCTCCGGGCGGGGAGGCGCAGCGGCTTCCGTGGGCGCGCGCAGCGAGCGGGGTGGAGCCCTGTGCCTCCGGGCGGGCCCAGAGCCCTCCCCGCGCGGGGGGACGCTGTCGCGCCCTGCGCTCTGAGCCGGGTTTTGCTCCGCCCCTGCTGGGGCTGCTGGGCGCTGGTACCACCCCTCCCCTCGCACACCCTACCGAATGCCAACTCCCCTGCCCAACAGGCATTTCCGATTCCTAATCAGGGGGTCTCCAGAGTTCATATTTAAAAGCAGCGCTTGGCCACCCCCTCACCCCAGGTGACCCAGAGGCTTGGCCAGGTCTGGAAGCCGGTCTTCTGATTATGAATTAGAGATAGACCCGCCTCATGAGAAGGCCGCGCCCACCCGCCTGGAGGGTGCAGGGCTGGGGCGTCCTGCTCAGGCGCTGGCTGTGAGGCTCAGAGAAGGGGAGACTCTATGCGGACCTAATCCAAAGGCTCTCAAAGGTGGAGGGAGCGAAGCGCACGCCCCCTGGAGCCACACAATTCTGAGATACCCCTCACCCCTTCTGAGGCCACTGACGCCACGTTGCCCCCTTCGGACCACCTGTCTCCACTCTTGAGCCTGGGGCTGGCCGAGCTCCTGAAGCGCACACAGAGCTTGACTTGGCCTGAGGAATCCAAGTGTCTTTCAACCCAAGGGCTCAAACCAATGTTGATCTTCAGCCTTTGAACACCTTGGTTGTGCTCCTGCGCTTAGCTTTGATGAATTCCACACACACATCGTTCCCCGCTGGATTTCTGGAAAGGAAAGGTGTGAAAAGTGCCCGCGGAGCAGAAGGCGCCCCTGGGCCCCGCCCTCAGAATGCGCAGCACGGTTTTCCAGTTCTAAAGTGCGCACAATTTAAGAAGCGCCCTGGTTTCTCAGCGACAAATTCAAGGTCTATTAGACCACGGTATTAAAAATCTGGGTGGAAAAGATTGTCCAGAATATTTAGAGAAACTATCTAACATCCTTACCTGCAGTCGCCACTCCTATTTTTCAAGTTGGTGTATTTTCTTCCCTTTCCCCCCCCAGCGTGTAACCCCTGAAACTAATTTTTTTGGACATTTCAATGGTCAGTAAATCAGGTGCCTGGGAGGCAGTACCTCAGAAAAGGGTGTTTTGTTTTTGCATAACATAGCTTATAATTTCCAAAACAGCCTAATCAAATGGGTAATCTTTAATTTTAAAAATATTAAATATGGTCCGATTTGTTGGAGTTTCATCCTACCCTTTGTTTACGATCAAACCCTCCCCACCCGGTCAAAGTTTTAAGGGGCTCTTGTTTCTGCTTGGATATCACAAAGTCTAAAGGTGGTAATAAAAGGGGGCTAGAGCAGGATTCACTTACATACAGGTAAGAAAAAAATGTTAGTATTTCCCTAGACATTAATATTTCCCTTGAAAAATTCTCCTTTCCAGTGGTAGAGAGTGAACATCTGGATATAACGTACGGAGATATTTTAGTGAATATCTTTAGATTTTGCACCTTGATTATAAATATGTCCTCCATCCTAATCTTGGCCACTGAGTAAAATCCGTGTCTGTGTGCTTTGTACAGTTGTGAATACGGGGTGTGCAAGTGTGTGGAAGTACCTGTGTGCATCCCTGACGGTCTGTAAAAAAAAAAAAAAAGTATGCTACTGGGTTGGGGGTGAGGGGAACACAGGACGCGCTCCGGGTTTGATAAGATGCTCAGCGTCAGAGCGCAGAGAGGAGCTGCCAGAAGGCAGGAAGGAGGTCTGTGCCCAAGCAGCGGTGGGCACCACCACGTGCCCGGGCCGGGGCGGCGCGGGGGCTCCGGGGTTTGCCCCGGGATTCCGATGGGCGCTCTCTTGGTCGGTTAGAACCCGAGGGCTCAGCTTTTCTAGTCTGAACTTTGCCTGATGTTGGGAGAGGTCAGGCAGCGCAGGGAGGCCCCTTCCTCTTGGTTCCGGGCGCACAGAGATAAGTAGGTCGTGGGGTCCCCCAGGGTGGGCGCGCATTGCTCCGGGGACTAGAGCCTCAGGTGCCCGCGCGTGGTGGCGTCCGCGCCGGCTGAGGGCCGACTCCTGGCGGGCGGCGTCCGAAGTCGCCCCGAAGATGGAAAAGACTCCCGGGGGCGCGATGTTGTGGCCGCTCTAGCGGCCCTTCGTGCGGGGGGATGGAGGGGGGAAGAGCAAAATGTTTATAGATCGGTTCTGGTTTCTTCCTGCAAGAGGACTGCGTTCCGCCGCTGCGTAGACTGTGCCTGGGGGTCAGGGCGCCACACGCGGAGGCGCCCGCGAGTGGAAAGGGCGGCCTAGACGCCCGGAGGGGTCCTGTTTGGTGTTGGTGGGTTGCGGGCGCCCCTCTCTTTCTTTTCTGGGGCTTTCTCCCTTATATTGATATAGAGGTGGGTAGGATTCTCCTTTTAGTCCCACGAAACTCATTTAAAATTTCCCATGCTATAGAGGCCAACACGAATGATCAGAACACTTGGGAGGCACCCGAGTTCCGGTTCACGCGGCAGACTGGCGGGGGGCGCGCGCGGGGCCGGAGGGCGGGCTCGCCCGGAGGGTGCGAGGCCGGGTCCCTGCGCCAGGCGGGGGAGCGAGGCAGCCAGGGCGCAGCCACAGCCTGGGTTCAAAGATTAGAAAAGCAGGTGTGACGTCGCCATGCTAATTCCCGCTCTGGGTAAACGCGGCCCCGACTGTTGTGTGCGGAGGACTTGGCGAGGGGGCCGTCACCACGTGGCCACGCGTTCACTTTGTTTATTAAAGGACATCTCCGCGGTTCCTCAGCCTGAGCTTCACCCGGGCGAGGGGCGGGCCGCCTGGCCCCCAGGGCGTCACCTTCGGTGTGACGATTTTGCTCGTCTTGCTTCTCAAGGCAAAATGCTGCATTTCCTCCAGGTGACAGGCACCCTGCGCGGAGAGTGCCTAATCCCTCGTGGGCTCCCGCGTGGGCAAGGGTTTCAGACTCTAGAAGAGGCACGAACACCCCTGCACGTTGTTTGAAGTAGAGACAGGGTTTAAAGCGGCCACAGACTTAACTGAAATACTTTCTAGAACACAGTCGGAATAGAAAACCACTTCTTACATCCCCTGGCAGTTCCATCTCGCCCCTAAGGTCTGTCCAGTTTGGAGGTGGGGGAAAGAAGGGTCAAAGAAGGTCCTTTCACCTTCTGCAAACACCCCCCCCCCCCTTTCCATGCAGTAGTTACTTGACCTTATCTGGTCTTTCTGGAGCCTTGCCTGTAAGGGAGCCACAGAACTTCTCTGTAATCCTACCCATCTCCTGTTAAAAATACCTGCCTGGTGGTCGGAACCGTCCAGAACCAGGTCTCCGAGTGGCTACAGCTTCTGCTCTTAGGTTATAGCCCATTAGCTGGGTTCCAGTTTTGAAAACACCTACAAAACACCCATGTTTAGTTTTTTTTCCTTCATATTCTTTCTTTCTATCCTGAAAGTTCACCTCCTCTTGCCAGGTGTTTCCCAGATGTGTAAATACCCCCAGAAAGCCCCGGTTGTGGTTCTGAGAGCTTACTGCCATCGGGTGGCAAGGATGCAGCAGATGTCTGTATTTTTGAACAAACACACTTAAAGTTGTTCCCAACCTCAGCAGGACGGCGCCCAGCCCTCTTCCGATGTGTGTTTTCTCGGCAGCAATTAGCGCCGCGAAGGGGGGCTGCGTGGGGCGCGCCGGCGCCCCGGGGCCCAGTCACCGGCCCCAGCGGCCCCAGAACCCCGCGGAGAAGCGCGTCTGCGGGGAGTGATTCCAAGCAGCAAAAATGGTCTTGGGGGACATGCCTGCTCTTTCCCCTGCCGCTTTCCTCGGATGAGGCGAGAAGGCGATTCGGATCAGACGGTCTCTAAGATAAAATTTGCTAGCAATAGTACTTAAAAGAGTTTGTTTAAAAGGCCCCCGTTGGGGAACTGTGAATGCTTTAAATTATTCACGGAGACTGTATCCTTTCTGCAAGGAATACTCATGTCGGGCTTTTGTTTTCTGAAACAAAACCCAACAAAAAGTCCTCGTTCACATTTAAGA
The DNA here is from genome assembly GCF_054644295.1 of Miniopterus natalensis. Lineage (NCBI taxonomy): Eukaryota > Metazoa > Chordata > Mammalia > Chiroptera > Miniopteridae > Miniopterus > Miniopterus natalensis. Next base: position 51,630,582 of record NC_142085.1, on the reverse strand, counting down.
CAACGGAATATGTGAGATATCTAACTCGATGTTGGCCTAAAATGTACCCTCTTTTCCTCTAGTGTCCCCTACCTGCTCCCCAAAGGAAAACTCCACCGCTGAGCTTTCAGCGGCGAACCAATCAGCCCCCAAACTCTACCCATTTCGAAAAAGACGCTTCTCTTTGGCACTAACTGAAAGACAGGTATATTTATCTCGGGCGATGATTCGGTGTCGCGGCGGATTCAGTGAAACGTGAAAGACAAAATAAAGCCCAGCACCTGTCCCGAGCACGGCGTGGGCCCCGCAAATCGCCCGCGGGCAGGGCGCGGCCGGCGGGCCCGCCCGCAGTCTGGGCGACTCCCTGCTTCGCGGGCTCGGAGCCCCGGCCACCTTCCCCCTCCCCCGCGCCTGACCTCTGCGCCCAAGGGCCGCGGCCCGCGCCTGCGGGCACCCGGGGCGCTCGGGAGCCCGCGCTTGGGGCTGGGAGCTGAGCCACTCGACCCCAGGGATCGCGGGTGGCGCGGGTCCTGCACTTCGCCCGCGGAGCCCGGGAGGCTCGAAGCAGCCGCGGCCGCCGCTGAGCGCAGACACCGGTGCCAGGCGCCGGTTCGGAGCGAGGCGGCCGCGCGGGGAGCCCGGCTGCCAGCCCCGAGCCGGGGCGCGGGCAGCGGCGCCGGGCCCGCTCGCGTCACTCAGCTCGGCTGGCCAATGAACGCCGCGCTCGGGGGCGCGCGGGCCAATCGGGAGCGAGGAGGTTTGTGAGTGTCAGGAAGGGAGGGCGGGAGAAAGGGAGCCCGGGCGTGAAGTTGAAGCTAAGCCCCGAAAGGTATAAAGAAATGACAGGGGGGCGTTTTCGGCTTCCAATTAGGAATAGTACTGGCTTCGTAGCAACGACCTAGGAGGAGGCTTCTGAACCCCCTCGCCCGTCCCAAAGCCTGCAGCCCCCTCCTCCCGCACCCCTCCCCCAATTCATGACCGCGGGAGAAAAGGGGGCCGGGGCGCTCTCCGCCCCTCGCTGCCGGTGGGAAGCGGAGAGGCCGGCGGGGCCGCTTAGTTGGACCGTAGACATGAGTACAATTAAGAGGCGGGCGCCTCCGCACCCTCTGCCGCCGGCGGGGACCGAAGGTAGGTGAAGCGAGCGGCAGCCTGCGCCCGCCCGTGGCACCCGCGGCCCTGCGGGGAGGCGCGGAGGCCGCGCCGCCTCCCACCCCGGTGCCCGCGAGGGGCTGCAGTGAAGGTGCCACCTGTTAACCTGGCGCAGCCGGGCCCCGCGTGTGGCCGCCCCTGCTGGGCAGGCAGAGCGCCGGGCCCCTCGGCAGTCCCGAGGGACTTGATGTGTAAGTGCCACTTTTTGAGGAATCCCTGAGACTTAAGATCCAAGTTAGAGAGCTAGCCAGGCTCCAGGTCCGCCAAAGCGGGGCGACTGCGGAGGAATTCGGATTTTCGGAAGCCTGCTTTCCCAGGACGCGCGCTGGACGCGGCGCGGGCGCGGGTCTCCCAGGGCTCTTCAAAATAGGCGGGTTTTGTTTGTTGTTTGTTTGTTTGGGCAACTTCCCAGGGGGCTGGAGAATGTGGCGGGCAGGGGTGAGGGAATGCGAGCGAACATTATTTGCAAGGGTCTCAGCCTCTCTGTTGATTTCTCCATGTTTAAAAACAAAAAACAAACAAAAACCCCGAGGCCAGCCGAGGCGCGCGGAGGCCCTGCCCGGAGTCCCCGGGGCGGGAGTGAGTGCGGGGCCGCAGATCTCTTACGCTATGATGCCGTTGTCTTCACAGTGGCCTGAAAGAGTCGCCCGGCTTTCCTGTTCTCCCCAAAGGGGCTCGGAGCCGCCTCAGATTCCGCGGGACTGAAGAACTAACGTCGGGGATTATTATGTCGATTTTCCAAGGACCCGGGTTCGAAGCGAGGAACGGAAGAAAGGGCTGGCGCCTCGGGAGTCCTGCCGGCATTTGATATGCAGAGACTCCCAGGATTGCCCAGATTGCCCCGACCAGCAACTTTCCTATATTTGCATCCCGTATTTTCAAAGAAAATATTTTCTGTTCGCTGCCTTGGTCTTTTACCACCACCAATACACTGAAGCAAAGACTTCAGGCCTCTCCTTCAATGCATGCTTTATGTTTTTGCCAAATATGATCTCTCATTGAAAGTTTACTTTGATTTTGGATGAATCTGTGGAGCTTATGTTGTAAGAAGAAAGGGGTAAGGAGACACAATGAAAGAGAAGTCCAAAAATGCTGCCCGGACTAGGAGGGAGAAAGAAAACAGTGAATTTTACGAACTGGCGAAATTACTGCCTTTGCCCTCGGCTATCACCTCGCAGCTGGACAAAGCATCCATAATCAGACTCACAACCAGCTATCTCAAAATGAGAGTAGTGTTCCCAGAAGGTAAGTGACTTTGCCCAGATGGAATTTCAAAGACAGAAGGGGTAGAGGATTTGCCAGCCACTGGGCAGGGAAGCACATTCATACTTTCTTTCACACACGCCCTGCAAAGGGAAGTGGAGCGTGGCTGCTTGACTAAGGACCTCTCTGAACTTAGAAATCCTGTTGCCTTTTCGTGGCTCTTTCTACTTCCCCATTAATACTTTCTCTTCAGTCTATCAGATATGTTTGGTTGGGAAGCAGCCCAACACTGCTTTTGTCAACACTTCAGATACTGGGCTCAATTGAAAGTACTACTAATCCAAACATGACTTTTTTTTTTTTTTTTTTTCTTCATTGCTCTCGTTAGAATTTTATCTGGGAGAAAGCAGGAACGATGCCAAATTCTTGAATTTTTGCTACATATGAATAGACCCATGTACATGAAGCCAGCTAAAGTAGATAATCATTTCCCTATATGTTGATAACTTTGCAATTGAAGAGCAAGCGTATTCATGAAGAACAATTTCTGAATTTACCCAGCTCTTGACTGCTGATAGCAAATTTAGTTTGAGTTTCCGAGATAGTCACAGATCCTGAAACTAACTCTGGAGCATGTGATTTGCAACTCTGGGCTGGATATTATCTCTGAGATAACAGACTAGTCCCCAAATACATAAGATTGAATTAAGATGGCTAGCCCACTTAGCAAATCTTCTGGGTGGTAGGTTGGCAAATGGATCCTGGGAAAATTGTCTTAAAAGGCCTAGAAACTAGAATAGCTGAGCTGAGCTGTTGACATGATTTAAAATGTGTACTTAGATTATAAAGATTCGCTGTATGAGAACAGAGCAGGCTTCACAAAACATGCTCCTGTATAAACCACTTACACTCACTGGGAAAAGGTCACTTCTCTTTTCTAACTCCCCATTTTTTTCTTTACCCACATTCAAATAACATGAACAGATTTAAAGTCTATACATTTTGGATACATCTTTTCTGAGTGAGGGGATTTGGAAATGTAAAGGAGAGAGTGCCAAATAAACAAAAAATCCAAGAGAAAGAACCCCTGTTTGTTTACAAACCAGAACGACTTCTTTGACCCAGAGAGGTTTTGAGTTTGGGGTTTGTTTTCTTTTAAGAAAGTATGGGGAAGGAAATAGTCATCATTTGGCTTAGCGTTTCAATTAGCTTGATCTTGACTAAAAAGTTATGATCTGGATCAAACTCTTGCAAAACATGCCCCAAATTGGTCAGGGGCACTAAAGGAAAAATTTCAAGGTATAGTTTAATTTTACCCTCACACTGTAAGTAGTGTTACAGTTATTTTGTCTTAAAGCAGTTTCTTGAGTAGTCTCATCTGACCCTGGAAATCACAGGAGGAAAGGAGTCAAAACCTAAAGTCCCTGAAAAGTAAAGAAAAAGAAACAGAAAGAAAAAAAAAGGAGGGAGACATATATGAAAAACCGCATTTCCCATTCAGACTCTGCGGAGGATTGCTGGTGGGGAAATGACTGTGATGCTGCACCGCCTGATGTTTAAAAAAGAGATCTCGCCGTCTTTGATACTGTCAGCGCCTACTTTATAAAAATAAAGCTACTGCGAACTCCGCCGGTCGCGCTGTTCTAACAGGATGATTAGCAGTGATTTGTCAGCCCCTGCGGTCTCAGCGGGCTCCCTTTCTGCGTGATTTCTAGCGGGGCTCGTCAATTATCGGTGCCAATGTCGCTGGCTGTCTGATCAGAAGAAGCATATGGTGCTGCTTGTGGGGCTGCGAGTCATCGCGGGAGGAACAGAATAGCAGGTCTGCGTCCCCGGGGTGGGCACCGAGAGGGACCCGGGCGCCCCGGGCATTGCCAGGCCCGGGCGCTCCACTGTGTCGCGCAGACCCTGGGCAGGTGCGCCCTGGAGGGCAAGGGACTGGTTTCTGTCGCCTAGTGTTTGGTTTTTAAGAGAGCAAGCTTTCTTATTTAAGTGCTAACTCCACAAATTATAAATCTCATGATAAGTACAAAGGAGGAAAAGTAAACTGTTTTAGCCAACTTGTTATTTTGAAAGGGAGCGCAGGAGAGGGCTCCCCGCTGGAGTCCGGGTGGTGGCCAGGCTCATCCTCCGTGGCTACCTTAAGGGCCACTGGGCTCTCTGCAGGCCCCTCACCTTCCTCCTGAGCCCTGGGCCCCGGGCTCCTCCTCCCTCCTCTCCCTCCTGCGGGTGAGTGTGAGTTTATGGGGAGGAGGGGATGGGCGATGTGTGAACTCTGGGCACATCATTTATTTCTGTAGCTACTGTTGAGCTCATAACTCACCCCGAAGCCTCCACACGGTGAGTTAGACAGGGTCACCCGAACAGCTGCTGCTAGGGATGAAGCTTTAATTTTGAGTGTAGACTAGTTTCAAAAATTCAAAACCCAATCATAGCCTTTAAAAATATTAAACAACAAGCTCAACAAACAAAAAACCCCAACAGTTTTAAAAGAGTAAAATAATCACAAGCAGAAGAACCAGGCACAACCTGCAGAGGGTGCCAAATTTGGGCTCAGTTGTTGACTGACAGCCAGAGATGGACAAGGTTGGGTCCATGGCAGTAAGGGAAACTGAGCACTTTATATGGGGATAATCTTGGGTTTTTTTTAGTGATGAAAAATGAAAACAACTTGCTTGACAATGCAGTTCATTTTTACATGTCTCGACACCATCCTAGCACATAGTAGGTCTTCAATAAAATTTTATTTTAAGGATGGGGGAGTTGTTTCATAATGGGTAAGCACTCTATCACATGTAACCTGGATTTTGCAAGGTATATAATCTAAAATAATTATAAATCTGGTGTCATAGGCATAACAATGACTGTAAGACTCCATTGTTTTTGCTCATATGCATTTCATCTAAATACGCTGTAATGACAGAGGATTAAACCCACAAACAAAAATCCTTCCATACTTATACTTGAAAAATGTTTTAAATCCTCAAATATTGTTATCCCTCTCCAATTGCAGAATACATCCCCTATGCCATCCAAACTTCAGCTTTTATTTGTCTTAATAGATAAAATTGAGCTGTTGAGGGAGGGAAAAGATGAGAGCAGGGAGAGCGGGAGGGAGAGAGAGAGAATATAGAGGGACAGGCTATGGATGCCTGGAATAATTGAGAATAAATCATTAGATTGGAGATTTCACAGTGTAAAAAAAAACACACAGCTACTCAGAGAAGATTACTGTGAAATCATTAAAACTGTGTATCTCCCAATTGGCAACATATCCTATTCTAAAAAACCTTGCAAAGGAAAATTTGGAGCCTCTATAGAAATGTATCTTTGGTGTTATCACAGGCAGAAAGGCAGGACAAAAAACAGATGATGTGACTTGATTTGTGTACACAATGGATAAATTCAACTAAAAAGAAATATATATTTGTTATCCATATATAATACCGTTTTTGGCTGGGGGTGAAATGGCTACAGGATAACCTTCTAAAAGATCAGACATGTTTCCAAATATATAGCCCTTCAGAATCTTGGTAACATCACACTACCATTTCATTCTCAAGATGTCTTGGGAAAGTAAAAATAATTACAGAATTGAAATTAGTAACTGTGCAGGAAAGGGGGTCTCCAGAAGGGCTAGAAGGACAAGTATGATTAAACAAACCTCCACAGACCCTTTCTATAAGTCACCTCAAGATTGAAACCCTTAATCGCCTTGTATTTTTTTGTGGCCAAGAACTGAAAGAGAAAAAGAGGCCCCATTTCCCACGTGGATGGGTGATTTAAGGCTGTTTTTCTTGCTGCTTGGGGAAATGATTGAGCATTAGGTTTCCATGTTTATTTTCTTACATAAGTTTTTCTCATCTAAAAGCCTTTAAGCACAGTTTACGCTCCACGCTGGTTTTCTCTGTTTAATTCCAGTTTTGATGTTGACTTAAAATGTAGAGTGCAGAACTAAACTCCGTGCAGAGCATTTGCAAGGCAGATTTATGTGCTAGAAATTGTAGATCAGATCAATGAAAAAAATACTTTTTTTTCTTTCAAAAGGGGATCACTAATAAAAACAATAACAAAGCCCCCCAACATAAGCAGGGTATCCTAAGCTATGGAAGGATGCATTTAAGCAGGGTACAGTCACCCACCTGAAGCTAAATCAGGCCAACTTTCCAAAGGACAAACATGATTTCTAGGGAGTTACTTTTAAATTCTGGGGAATCTTGGCAGCTTCAAGGTTTTGCAGGCACAAATGTAGATACAGTCAAGCCCATGGATTCTTGCCACATGCCTCATCTGTCGGCCCAGGTACTCACTTCTCAAGGGAATGTTTAGGCACAGCGAATACTATATGGTTTTTGCTGTCCACTCGTTGTCAATTTCTGATCCATGGATTTAGGCTTTGTGGAGGTGAGGTGAACTTTCAGTTATTTAGCAATGGGTCTGCTAATCAGAAAGCACTGAAACAGTGTCTGAGCACTGCGTGCAAACATTATTCGAAGGGGGCCCGTGGGGCAGGCGGCTTCTGCACGGAGCCGCTCCACCTCGGTGGCTAGGACAAAGCCCCGGACAGCGACCCTGTCTAAACCTCTAAACTTCGGCACGGGCCGAAGCAGCGAGGAGAAGCGTGTTGTTATGGCCCGCGGGCCACGGCCAGTTCTCTCCAGTGACCCGGCCCGCAGCCTAGGAAGCTCGGCCCCAGGGCTCCGCAACCGACATGCCTCTGCCCGCCCAGGGTTCCAGGACGTCTCCGCCCGCTTGCGCCTTGCACCCGCCGGCCTCCTTCTGCCCCAGCGCCCTCCACGTCTAAACCGTAAGCCAAGATCCAGCCCGAGTGGGCCGACGTGCAGCCGTCGGAGTCCCGGTCACCAACAGAGCCGACGTGGGAAACGCCAGCGCCGCGGGCAGCCCGTCGGCCTCGCCAGAGGCTGCCTTTGGTACCGTGGCACCGCCCGGCCGGGCCACACTCGAAGGCCCAGAGTCCTGGCCACACCGCTGGACCCTTTTCAGCCAAGACCCAGGGCACTGTTGTGGTCCCCTCGCGTGCATCTTCGCCCCAAGGTTTAGCTAGGACCTGGCTCAACCCCACCTGCGCCGGGTTCCTGCAGCTCCAGTCCTCGGGCAGCGGGCTGGGGAGCCCACAGCCAGCTTGGCCGGCAGCCTCCATCCCGCCCGGGAAGCCCCAGCTCGGGGTCCAGAGCAGGACGGGGGCGCAGAGAGCTCCCACCCCAGAATTACACTAACTTCAGTGGATTCCCCACGCTCGGGTGGGGGTGCCTGAGGCAGACAGGAAAAAGGCAGGGCGCACACTGCCGCTGCCAAACGCGCTGGGGTCCGGGCTGCTGCGCAGGACAAAGCCTGGCCCCCAGAGGCCACCGACGCCTTAGGAAGGTCGGCCACACCTTTCAGGTGGCCAGAGCGGGCCAAGAGTGGGGCGGGCCCCGTGCCGGAGCTGGGCGTGGGTGCGCCTAGGTGAGCGAAGCAGCCTCCTACCCAGTGTCCGCTCCTGGATTTGGATCTGGGCTAAGGGAGCCCAGTCTCCGTCCCCGTCTTCCCAGGAGACTCCATCCACTGAGGCTCCCAGAGCCCTAAGGCTGCTTGGTTGCTGGGCCCACGAAAAGGCCTGGACAGTGCGCGCTGGGTGAGGAACCTCATGAGGACGCGCGGGCGCTGGGAAAAACCCAGGTGGCTGAGACAAGTCCCTCAGGCACCCAGTGTTAGGAGCGAGGCCTCGGAGGGCTTTTCCCGCATCAGCCACCGAGTTGTGATCTCGTCATGGGACAGCTCCAGGCCCGACCGTGTTGCTTAAAATGCATATAGCAATTATTCCGGAGATGAAGGTTTCCGGGACTGACTACAAGAAGGACACATTTCTATTGAGATACAGTGTTTGTTTATTAAAAGGAAAAAAAAAAAAAAAGAACAGTAGAAGCAGCTCTGCTCTTCCTCTCCTTTCCGTCTGATTGAAGGAGGCCAGGATGCCGGGTCTGTTATCTGTATTTTGTCAAGGGTATGAAATTCATTCCGAAGGAAAAGCTCGATCAATTTATTTTTGCTGCTTGCAATAACACAGCTGGATGATGCTTCCAGCGCACGCTAGACTGAGGCTCATCACTCATTCACCAAGAAGGGGCCTAAATTGTGCCTGTGGGATTAGGTCAATTTTAGTGGATCTACTTCGCCTCATTTGGTTACTAATTGGTTTCTTGTTTTATAAATCGAAATCTCATTTTCAGGAAATTACAAAACCCGCGCAGTCAGTCCATTGAGGTAATCCTTGGGTCAGGGGGTATTTAAATGGAAATGGCTCCACCGCTCACCGAGGGTAAAGCAACAGTGAAACTTCGCCCGGGTTTTTACATGAAATGTGAGCTAGCCCTTTAGATCCATAATAGATACATCTCTTGTAATACTACTTATGTAAATGTGATAAACCAGACTTGAAGGGAAGGGGGGCGGGGAGAAGCAAAATGTATCTGCTAAGGTTAATGTAGCATATCTTGGAAATCTTCCAAAATAGATTATGTTTTCCTTTGTCTTCGGCCACTTTAGCTGGGGAAAATCCTTTTGTCTAAAACCCGATTTAGTTATCGCCTCCCTCACAGAGCTCCTTTTTTCCTTTGCAAAACCCCGTTCCTTCGGCCTCACCGAATTACAAGAGAATCTTTAGATCTTGTTCCCACTGTAATCCTGCCGCAAAGGGAGCTGGTTTCCTCCTCATTTTAAACAGACAATCAAAGGATTTGCGAATTTTCTGCGGTAGGTCAAGTGCAGAAACGAAATCTCAGCTTACCCCCCTGGCCGGCTGAAACTGGGTGCGGGAGCGCGGCCCCGCGGGCGGGAAGCGGAGGGGTCCCCGGCCCACTCGGGGATTTTCCGAGGCGGCACCGTGGCCGGGGTTCAGAAGGGGTCCTGGGCCGGCGGAAGGGCGAGCTCAGCCCTAGTGTTAGGTCAGGAAAGCCCAGCAGGTAGACGAAGGCATCTAGTCCCTTATAAAACATTAACCCAGACTTCACCGTGCGGCGGAGATTTCGACCCGGGAACATAAAGAAAGGGCAATGCCCCGTGAAAGCAAAGGGTTCCTTAAAAGATGGGGGTGGGGCGGGCGAGGGCGAGGGAGGCCCCTGTTAACCTGCGCCGGCCGGCTGTTTATTAACCTGCCCGGTAGTTTTATTTGCCCCCCCTCTAGGCTCATACTAATGGGGCCGCCACCCGAGACCACAAACAGCCGAAGCGGGCGCCGCGGGTTCGGAACCAGTACTTAACCTCGGCCCCGCTGGGGGATTTTCAGATGACTGGGGTCGGGAGGCCGATCCCGGGTGTGTTCCAGACGCTTTGGGGGACCTCGTCATTTTAGAATGAAAACGTTTGTTGGTCCCAAGCGCACGCTTTGCACCCTTTGGGGAGCTGCGGGAGACCAGCGTCCAGGCGCAACGCGGGCTCCGCCAGCTCTGCGCGCCCGAGTGCGCTGCCCCGGCCCCCGGCCCCCGGCCCCCGGCCCCCGGCCTCGGCCCCCGGCCCCGGCCCCCGGGGAGCTTTGGGCTTCCAGGCCTCGGCTGCGCCCACGGCGTCCGGGGGCCGGCTCAGCCCGCGCCCCGGGCCCTCTCGGCTGCACCCTCTCCGCTTTCCCCTCGCGGCCTCCCGTAGCCAACCCTGCGCGCCGCTCCCGGCTGGGTGTCTGCGAGCCGGGGGAAGAAATGCACACGTGGTGCCAGAAACCGAGGATAGTTTGCCCGAGACGGGGAGGAACAAAGAGAAGGTGACAGCAAGGGGTGTGCGCTGCAGGCCGCTGCGGCGGTGGCCTCCGGAACCGTCCCCGAGGACCGCGGGGATTAGGGTCGTGGAGACCCTGGGGACGGGAACTGGGGCGCGCTGAAGAGGCAGGAGGGGCTGGGGAAGGAGGGAGGGGCGGCCCGGCGAGGGCGGGGAGCAGCGGTGTTTGCAGAGCGGCGGGGAAATCGTTAGATTTATTTAGATGTGCAAACACCCAGAAAGACCCGATTTGAGCTTAAGGGGCGCACACAGTTATTCGTTACCAGGGTTTTGATCCTTTGCTTAGGAAACAGCTTCTGGCCAACACACTTAAGAGTCCGGCTCCATGTTTTATTCTGGAAGATCCACCCACAACCCCATGTTACAATCCCCGTGTGTTCGTCATTGTGAACTTCACAGTGACTTGTCCCCTACCCCAGTAAATCAGTCAGTCGCCCTCCTTTTTTGGTCATGTTAAATCTTGTTTAATAATGTAAGCATAAAAGATTTTACCTAGTTAGGTTAATTTCAGCAGCAACACCGTTAAAAGATATTACCTGTAGAAGTTTAACCTCGGGCTGGGCAACTTTCTTCTACCTGATTTTTTCATGTTTCTTTCTGCAAACAGGTACTATCGCGTCTCCATATTAAGTTTTTAAAAATCAGTCACGGGCATTCTGAGAATTTTATGTTTTAGGCGTCCACTGGAAAAAATTATTTGTGGCAAAGCCTGGAAAGATCTTAAGGTGGAGAGGAAGGGACTACCTTTGTTAAGATGGTACCTGGAAAGTAGGGAAAGTGGATAATTCTCTATACTCAGAAGGCCATGGAAATACTGCTAAAACAGTGTTGGAACCTGCAAGTAGCTGACTTCAAAAAAACCATGCGCGATATTTTTTGGGGGTGGGATGGGAGGTGAGCTTAGGGTGTGTAAGGCGAGGGGCTAAGGGGGGGAAGGCAAAGAAGGACTGCAAGGGTATGTTACTGCTGGGGTTCATCCACAGGCAAAGGACTATTCCGAGGGGATTAGAGCAGAGGCCCAGGGGAGGGAAATGGAGGGAGAGTCCTGCTGCCAATCAGAAAGCCCACCAGGGACAGACTGGCCCTGGCCCACTGCCTCCGGTCACTCCAGCCGGCAGCAACATTCGCTGGATGTGTGGACATCCTTGGCCTCATGATAAGGATATCGATGGAATTTTGGGTGAGAAACAGTGTCACTCACCCCTCTAAGGACACTAGTGAACCTAGGCAATAGTTATCCTGGGACGCAGCTTAAGGGGCTCCAAGTCTTGCCAGGGGGATGCTCAGCCAGGCTCTGCCCTCCTTGAGAAGCCCAGGCCCATCTGGGAGAGGGAGTCTGACCTCTGTTCATCCCTTTAGAAGCTGAAAGGGCAGGGACAAATCTACCGGGGCCCATCCCTCGCTGTCCAGGTCAGGGGGTGGGGGAGCCGGGTGGGAACCGTCCAGTCGGAGAGCTGGAGCATATGACATAACCCCAAGACTAGCCTCAGACTGACAGCGGGGTTGAAGTCCCACTGCTAAAGGGTGTCTCTGTGTCTCCACAGGGCTCGGCGAGGCGTGGGGCCACTCCAGTCGGACCAGCCCTCTGGACAACGTTGGTCGTGAACTGGGCTCACATCTGCTCCAGGTACTGGCGCGGGCCTGCGGGTGGCGCATATGCTTTGCGCGTCCCGGTGCCTGGCCCCCCGCTTGGCTTCTTGTTTCCCAGAAACATGGGATCCTGCCCAGATGGGATCCTCCTGCAGCCCCTACAGTTTCTCCAAAGTTAAAAGGGTTTCGCTCTCTCTGAACCTCGCTGGGTGCGAGTGGCGCCCCGAGAGGCCAAGAGGGAGGCAAGGTGACAGTGGCACGTTGGATTTGAAAGGGAGCTCTGAAAGGCCCTAATTAGGTCGGCTGGACCCAGGGAGAGGGCGCCATTTGACACCATTGGACTGAGGGAACCTGAGCACCCCCAGGCCAAGCTGAGGAGGCCAGGCTGCAAAACCGTCCAAAATGAAGGATTTACACCGGAAATAAGGGGAATCTGGTAGAAATGCCAGTCCATGCTTTCAGCCCGCACATTCTGGATCCAGCTGCGCCTGCAACTCGTTTCATCTCCTCCCTGCAGTTCCGGGCTCTCTCCTCTCCTCCACCTCCCGCACCGCAGCCAGCCCAGGCCTTGCACAGAGAAACTCCCGTGCACACATGTACACCTCCCCAGGGACTGAGTTTATCCAATGTGGAGGCGCCCATCGCCCTGCTGTTTGAAGTGTATACTGTTTTAAATTGCCCGCTTAAGTCGCCTAGCAAATATTTAAAACAGTAAAACTGCTGGTGGCATTTTTAGGCTTGACACTTGTCTCCCACCCTGCACCCCCTTGTTATTATTCAAGTCCACAGCAAGCTTCTCCCATGGGCGCCTCAAACATAGGCAAGCATCCAGGGGGAGTCTGAGCCCATTCTCCCTGGAGGGCCAGGCCTGAGCATCGCCAGCAGGAGTGCCACACCCTTTCCTGCCCTGCAGCTACCCCACCTCTCCCTCAGTACCAGAGGCTAGAGGTTTTAGTTGCACAGAGTAATGAAAGGCATTGTTCACGAATTCCCTCACAGGCCTGGCCTCTGCACCTCTGATTTTAACTAGAAAGGCAGCTCCCTTCCCTTTCACAGGGACAACTTCCATCTGACCCCCTACCCAATCTTGCCATATTACCAGTTAATTTCCCTCATCAATATAAACAAGAGAACAAACCCCAAACAATCCCTCACCCCTTCTGGCTCTTGCCCAATCTTTTCCTCTCTTCGTCCCAGACTTATCACAGGACTTAATTACACTTTGAAGTTCCATCACTCACCCTGCCCCACTCACTCCCAAACCCCTGCAGTCCAGCACCTCTCCTAGCCACTGTGCTCTGCGCAGGCTTCAACACATTTTGATATGCAGCATACGCTGCTCATTTCCTATCCTACCTGACTGCATTCGTTTCACAAATACAGGAGGGCCAACTATGTGCCGGAAAGAAAGTCCTGCCTTCATGGGTTTACATCCCAAGGAGAGCAGCCTTGCAAACCCAGGTGCACAGGGTAGTGTAAGAGGTGGTATACGTGCTGTGGAGAAAACTAAGACGGGGAGTCCTGGCCAGGTTGCTCATTTGGTTGGAGCATCCATCCTGTACCCCAAAAGTGGCAAGTTTGATTGCCCATCAGGGTGCACACCCAGGTTTCAGATTTGATCCCAGGTCGGGCGCATATGGGAGACAACCAATGGATGTTTCTCTCTCTCTCTCTCCCTCTCTCTCTAAAAATTAATAAAAACGTATCTTCGGGTGAAGATTTAAAAAAGAAAAACAAAGGAGAAGGAGCGGGGCCATGTTTGAGTGGCAGGGGACCTCAGTGAGAAGGTGACATTTGGGCTTGAGGGAGGTGCTATTGCTTACTTGATATTTCCCCCTCTCCTTCAGTTTCTAAGGTACCACACTTTCCTGGATTCTTCTCCCTCTCTGTTTGCTCCTCTGGTTTTCCCATCACCGTCTGGTTGTAAATGCTGACATTTCCTCAAGGTTCCAGCTCTGTTTCTCATCTCACAGCTTCAAGGCCTCCTGGATGATCTCAGCCAACATTATCACCTCAGCTCCTTTCCCCACATTTGCATGACTCCAACTGGTTCCTCCAGCCTAGACACCCCTCCTAAGCTCCAGGCCTTTATTTCCTGCTGCCAACTGGACACATCCAAATGGAAATATGTGCACCCCTGAAGTTTAGTATCTCCAAGTCAAAAATGCATTATTGTCCTCTTCCAGGCTTCCACCCACACAAAAACTTCCCATGCTTCTCTAGATTTCCAGTCTTGGTTAATGGTGTTACCCTCTACTCAGTAACACTGAAGTCAGTCTCAGCTTCTCTTTCTGCCACCATAAATTCCACAGCCAGAACCATCTTTGACTTAGACTCTGCTTTCTGATCACCTCACCCCCATTCTTTCCTCCTATAGGTGACTGTCTACATTCTATCAGAAACACACACACACACACACACACACACACACACACACACACACCCCACATCTAAGCATAGTATTCCCCTGCTTAGAAACCTCTTTTGGAACCCTGATGCCTACAGGAGTATCTCCAAATGCCTCAGATTGATATCTCAAACTCTCCAAAAACCCAGCGCTGGTATACTCCCTCAGCACTCTCTCTGGTGCATCAAAATAATCAGTTCCTCTCTCCCCCTTTGGCACATCAATCCTTCTGCCTAGGATGCCCCACTCCTGTTCAAGCTTCCTCTTCAAGCTTCCTCTGCTCAAACAGCACCTCAAGGCCTCTGATTCTTCCCCAGGCCTCTGGCCGCTCAGCCTCTGGGCCCCCACAGCACTGTCTATTCATCCCTGTGGTCATTATATCTATCTTTAGACCAGCCTTTAGGCCTCTACTGGACTTCCAGCTCCTTGAGAGGAGGATCTGACTCATCCTTGTCTCCACTGCCTGGATTGAAGCCTCCTTCACAGAAATAAAAGGACAGTGAAAGTCTAAGACTTGCCTTCACAGAGAGCCTGTCAGTTTGATGCATCAATGTAAACACACACACACATCACACTATAGCACTAAAAGCCTCTCATCCCCTAAATCCCTCTCTCCCCGACTCTTTTCAGAGCCACTGGCCAGCTGCCTTCTGTCTACAACTTTTCAGACTGCCAGTCCTTCACATCACCCAATGGCTGCTGTTTTCCAAACCCTGCTAGTACTCTTTTCATTAAAAGATGCTGTCACTATGGGGTCCTCCAAGACTGACAGAGGAAACTTCTGGTTCTTTCAGTGATCATCACTCCAAGAACCTAACTCACCTCTTATAGCAGGCGAATATTTGTGTGTGTGTGTGTGTGTGTGTGTTACAGATATGTCTGCTTTTTCTATTTCGGTGGATCCTGAATCTTGGAGGGCAGTAGCCTTATCCATTACTTCTTCTGGGTCTCTTCCAGTGTGCTGCATTTCCCAGATGCTTACAAATTTGGAAAAAAACAAAAGAGGGATTCTTGTGGCTGGTTTTCTATGCCCTATTTTCTGCCATTCCCCTCTCTACTCCATCCCTCTGCACTTCTGGCTGTGCATCCCTAACTTCTGTCCCCTTCACCCCAATTTATCCCAGTGTCCCAGAGGGCTCTCCATTGAACTCTGTTTCTATCTCCCCAGACCCTGGATGGTTTTATCTTTGTGGTGGCCCCAGATGGGAAGATCATGTACATCTCAGAGACAGCCTCAGTCCACCTGGGTCTTTCTCAGGTAGGTGAGTGGTCCACACCTCTGGCCTTCAGTGTTTACAACCAGAGCTAGAGGCAGGAGGTGAGGGGTGGGAGGGTTGTCCCAAAAGTTTTATATGTGCAATTTTGGGGGGCTGGAAACATCTCAGCTGGCAGGAGGGCTGGATCTCTCCGGAGCTTTCTCCACTTCCCTTACCCTTTAGCTTCCAACCCAAGCCCAATCAATAGTTACCTTTCTGAGTCCCTATCACAGGCCAAATAACATGGGAGATGGGTTACATACTTATGTCATGCTGTCTTCTACAGAATATTTCTGGGGAGCCACTACTACTACTACTACTATTTCCTTTCATGGATAAGGCAACTGAGGCTTAGATAGGCTGCAAACAGCAGAACTGGAATTAAAACTCGGGGTGACTCTTCAGTTCTGGCTCCTGTCCCCACAATCCTGTGGATCTCCTGGCCCAATCTTCCAGTCTCTCCATGTGGCATCCACCACTCCGAGACGGTGACACCCTCCTCTTTACAGGTAGAACTGACCGGGAATAGCATTTACGAATACATCCATCCCGCGGACCACGACGAGATGACAGCGGTTCTCACTGCCCATCAGCCCTACCACTCTCACTTCGTCCAGGGTAAGGCAGAGGTGTGCCTGCGACACTCGCGCCCCCTGCAGTCCGCCCGTGGCTTGTCTCCAGTGAGCCAGGGCAGGGTCCCGGGCCCTGCGCCGCCTGTCTCACGTCCGGCGCCCCCTCCGCCCCTCTCTCCTAGAGTACGAGATCGAGCGCTCCTTTTTCCTGAGGATGAAATGCGTCTTGGCCAAGAGGAACGCGGGCCTCACCTGCGGTGGCTACAAGGTGCGTGGCGGAGAGGGAAAGATCCCTGCCTCCTGGTGGCCGAGAGGCCACTTAGCCAGGTGTAGGCGCAGGGGGCAGGACAAGAGGCACGTGCCTCACGGGAGGGACTTTCCTGTCCCCGACCGCCTTGGAGGGCTCCCCAGCCCTGTCCGCGCGCTCGCGGCCACCAGCCACCCGAGGGGCGCATCATGAGGGTCTTTGAACTTTGTGAACACCTGGAACTGCGTTTGAAGACAGTTTCCCTGGGTCTGGATACTGCCCGGCTCTGGGGCTCTTAAATCTGGGGTCCATAATGGGCTTTAGGGATGTGTCAAGCGTCTGAAATGTCGGTCGCTCCTGTGAATTCCTAGAGTTCACTCATGGAGTCAGATTCTGACCCCCAGAGAGGTTAAGAACCAGAGCTTTAGGTCAAATCCCTGGTTCTCGGGTTTAATGAGATTAAACATGCAGGTTGCAGGGCACCGCTTCGCCGTCCTGGTGCGTTAGGGCTGGCAGGGCCCAGGCCTCTGCATTTTTACAAGTCCCCAGGTAAGTGGAGTGAGGCACTACAGTCATTTCCTTGAAACACCTTGGAGCCCCAGGAACTTTGGACACTTGAGCGTGGGGGCGTGGCCTACAGGGCCTTTGTGACTTAGATGAGTCTCAAGGTTTTAATCCCTTCCCCACCTTTTTGGGTGGTTTCCTGGCTGAGTGGCTGAGTCTGGCCCCATCACCCTCGGCCGCAGGTCATCCATTGCAGCGGTTACCTGAAGATCCGCCAGTACAGCCTGGACATGTCCCCCTTCGACGGCTGTTACCAGAACGTGGGCCTGGTGGCAGTGGGCCACTCGCTGCCACCCAGCGCCGTCACGGAGATCAAGCTGCACAGCAACATGTTCATGTTCCGCGCCAGCTTGGACATGAAGCTCATCTTCCTGGACTCCAGGTGGGTGGCGGGGGAGGGGGGGAGGGAAGAATCACCCCTAGCGGGAGGGCGGCCCTGCTCAGTGGCAGAGAGTTCCTCTAGGATCTTAGGAGCCCATTTCGCAGATGGAGTCACAGATCCCGCCCTGCGAAGTGAGGGTGGGCACTCAGGTCTCAGGTGGCTGCCTGGGGTGGGGCACCCCCGCCCCCCGCGCTCATCCCACAGGGATTGCTCTCCGCAGAGTGGCAGAGCTGACGGGGTACGAACCTCAGGACCTGATTGAGAAGACTCTGTACCACCACGTGCACGGCTGCGACACCTTCCACCTGCGCTGCGCCCACCACTTGCGTAAGGCGCCACCCGGTGTCACCGGGCAACCCCTGCGAGTAGGAGCGGGGGAGGGGAGAAGGCATGGGGAGAAGGCATGACTTAAGCCCCCCAGCCAGCGGACAGTTGGGTGCCCTAGTAGCCAGGGGTGGTGGCAGGTGGCATCCTGGGGGCGGCTCCTCCAACACTGGGCCCCACCTTGTTTGGCTGAATTCCGCTGGCCCTCACTGGCGGAGGGAGAATTTCTGAGTTTCTTGGCGAAATTCTCGCTGGGAGGGGTTTTATTTTCCTACTGATATGCTGTCCCCCTGCCTCCCCCCCCCCCCCCCCGCCCCTAAACCTGACAAAAGGTTCCCGGGAGGAAACCCCGAGGCCGGCCCACTCTGCTCGCGCGCTTTGGCGCATTGAGCCGTGTCCCTCGCTCGGCTGTTGATATCGCTTTGCTTTGCTTTGAGCTTCATCTTCCCGACCGGGGCTGTGAGCCAGGGAGTGAGCTGCCCAGCCCCTACCTTACGTTGCTACAAAATCGAATGGGGGGAGGGGTGGGATCCCCCAACTTTAAGTGTTTCCCTCTTTGCGGCCCGTGAGGGACCCAGGGCTCCAGCAAATTAACAGGACAATCGCTGTGTTTGGGAAGGTGCCCGCCGCCTCCGCCTCCTGCCTGGCGCGCACTGAATTAGTACGCACAGGGGACCCCCAGCTCGCCGCCCGGGCTGCCTTTGGGCCGACCCGAGGGGCTCGTTCAGCACCCGCCTTCCGTCTCTCCATCAGTGCTGGTGAAGGGCCAGGTGACCACCAAATACTACAGGTTCCTGGCGAAGCACGGCGGCTGGGTGTGGGTGCAGAGCTACGCGACCATCGTGCACAACAGCCGCTCGTCCCGGCCGCACTGCATCGTCAGCGTCAACTATGTTCTCACGTGAGTGCAAGCCCGGGACCCCCTCCCGCCCCAGGCCGCCGCCCGGACGCGCGCCTCGGGCTCCTGGGGACGCGGGTCCGAGTCGAGGGCTGCGGGCGCTGGGAGGCGGCCCGGGCTCTTGCGTCCCCAGGAAGAGGCTCCCTGCGTCCTATTCCAGAGAAAGATTTAGTAGCGTTTCCCCGCACAGCCCAGCTTTGCTTTCTGCTCTCTCTCTTTTAACCTTTTAAGCGAACTCTGCATTAAATAAAACTTAACGCGGCAGAAAGAAAAGAAGAGAGGGAGAGGAAGGGCCGCCGTACGGAGCCGTTTAGGGATAACCAACGGGACATCTGTTTCACTTTTCCAAATCTGGGTTTGAAGTTCTTAATTTTAACCAGAGTCTCCAATCAAAGTTAAGAGTTCTGAGAGAGCGATTTCCCCCCGAACCGCAAAGGGGGTGCAGTGACCGGGAGGGTCTGACTCTGACGCGCGCACGCGGAGGGACCCGCGAGCCCCGGCCGGCGCCCCGCCCAGCCCCGCGCGCGGGAGGACGGGTGGCCGTGCGGGCCCGCCCCGCAGGGGATGGGCCGAGGCGCTTAGGCGGTATTCTCCCTACAAACGACCGTCTCGGGTGGCCTGCGGCGGGTCCCAGGTCCTGGGGCGCGGCTGGCGGAGAAGGCACGCTCTGTAAGACGTCTGTGAAAGTCGAGAGGGCGAAGCCTTAATGAAGAACCCTTTTGTGTGCGCAGTTGCCCTTTTTTTTTTTTTTTTTTCTGAAAGTTGTGATTTTAGGGGACCTCAGAAGTTATTTACTTTGGAAGAGTTGACACACCAGGCGCCTAGTCGAAATGCTAGTTTGACACTAGGGAGCTGGGGAAGGGGTGCCTTTTGGACTCAGACTGTACCCTAGGCGGTGAGGACTAGATTCATCCCCCGTTCTTTTAAATTGCCAAATTAAAAATGTAGAAGTTAGAAATATTATGCTTGGCAATGAGACTATTTACTTTGTGCCCTGCTTAATAAGAAAATTTAATTCAATAGACTTGGAAAATGAATTTAGTTTAGATGGGAATTCAGTACTTAAGAATAATGGCTGGTTACTAAGAAGAATTGTGTGTGTGTTTTTCATTTTAGTAAACAGTGCTAAAATAAATACTATTAGGTTTTTGTAACAGCACAAAAGCTGTGTATTTTAATACAGAGCAACATTTTGGGTATCATGAAACAAAAGCATCTATTTTATGAATGTAGTTTTTCATATTATTAAAATAAACGTAAGAGAAAAATGGCAAATCATAATTCATAAAATAAGCCACTTTGTGAAGCATAAGTATTAAAAAGTGAAAGATTAAGTCTGCTTACCATGGAAAGGAAATGGACATTTTTTAAGAAGGTGCTTTGTATGTCTGAGACATCACAAGCATTATACACACACACTGTTCTCCGGTGGGTGCCTGTGGTTAGTAATCATTTTTTATCAAACAGCAGGGTATCTAGTCACACGGACCCATATAAATGATCAGAATGCAAGTTAGACCTCCCAATGGGTAAACTTAATTTATGTTTGGAGTCATTTTGAAATACTCTGTTTTGTTTTCCAGCGCGTAAGTGTATTTTCTTTCTTCTGTTGACTCTGTCATTCTTCACTTTACACACTTATTCAGAGCTGCAGGATTAGGCTACCAACTTTACATCAGATTAAAAAGACGTAATGAGGAAAAATGATTTACAGAAGGAAAAATAGCATGGCACACATTTTCCTGAATGTTTTATAGCTCTAAATGAAAATAGAAATAAACACAGAAGCACGCAAGATGAAAAGTTGAAATTGATTACCCTTTTATGAGTCTCAGCTCCAAATCGCTGTATAAAAATTCTTAAGACAGTTTTTATAGCTGCAAATGTGGAAACTGCCTCAGATAAAATGTCATCAAGTGGCTCTGTGTGTGTTGACAGGATTTTCATAATGAACAGGTTGCAGTTTGTTTGATGTGTATATCACACATCTGGCTGGAAGTTACTAATTTACATTGTCTTAGCAAATTAAATAGATGACTATTGATTCTCTATGGTAGCAGTGAACTCCCACATACATTTGTTTTCAGGGCTAGTTCTCAGGCCTGAGAATGATAAGTGAATTCCTTCCAAATACACTACCTCAAACAATGTACTTAAAGAATCACAAGTCCCCCAAATAATTTGACAGGCCAGATGTTTTCCAAATTTAGACATTTTAATAGCATACATTTTGAAGGGATTTTCATGTCATGAAAGTAGAGAGAATTTTAAATAAGCATTTGTCAAATGAAAGTGTGACATTTTGGTGGCAGCTACATTCAGAAGAAGCTCATTTTTTTAAATTCCTGATGGTAATTTGTTGTTGTTGTTGTAGTCAGTATTACAGATGTCTTACATTTTCCCCCTTTGCCACTCTCCACCCAGCCCCTGCCCCACCCCAGCCTTCACCACACTATTATCTGTGTTCACAGGCTATGCATTATATGCATTAAAATATGCCTAGAAAAATTAGTAATTATTATCTAACAAAAGAAATAAGGAATAGAAATATTTAGTAACCTTGTTTTAATCAGCAGCTACAACAGGGATTGTAGGAATTTTAGAAGTAGGTGGTATATACCTGATGTTCTACTGGCTTTTGTATGACCACCGTACAAAATCTTGGTGTTCTGAAATTCTGGAGAAGAGAGCAGTAGGACACTATGGTTAAATTCTAAAAATTATCTTAGTTTTCCTCTGGGTCCTTGAGGTTCCCTGAGGCTTCTATAGCCCTTCATTGAAACTTAACCCCCAACCCCTACCAAACCAAGTACCCCCCACAAACCCATTAAAAATATCAAACTAAAAAAACTGTCCAGTACATGATTTCCTATAAGACAAACATGCCCTGTTAGCTTTATGTGCCACATTAAAAAAAAATTATCTCTTACAAATTTTGGTGCTCATAGGCTTTGAAATAAGTGTTAAGTATGATAGGCCCTGCTCCCTAATTATTTTCAAGAACGTAGGTTAATGGAGTTGGTGTCTAGTAACAGTGAATGTTGGAGAAAGTCCAGAAAAATATGGAGACAAAAGCATTCTGTGTAAAACCGAAGTAATTTTTTAAAATTTTATTAAATATATCTTTATTGATTTCAGAGAGAGGGAAGGAAAGGGAGAGAGAGATAGAAACATCAGTGATGAGAAACTCATTGATTGAGCCCGCAACCGGGGCATGTGCCCTGACCGGGAATCCAACCCGGATCGCCTGGATCCTAGGTCGACGCTCAACCGCTGAGCCACGCCCGGGCAGGCCGAAGTAATTTTGTTGAATTCATGTTTCCTTGAGTTTGTTTAATTAGTAGTATCAATATTAGTTCCCAGTTCAGGTAGAAAACATTAGCTCTTAGTGTGCAGAAAATTGAAAATGTGGAACACCCAATAAACTATGAAAAGGAATTTCTAGAAAAATGAAAAGTCTTGATTCTCTTTGTGTTTTTAAACTTTATATGTTTTAAAAATAAAACTTTAAAAAATCTACTTGTAAGAATAAACCAATGAGGTATAAAACCCTATTTTAAAACATAAATTTTTCAAACATACAAAAAGTTGAAAGAATAGTATAATGAATATTTGTACACACATAATCTATAATATAAACCATATTTGCTTTATGTATTGAATTTTTCTCTACTTATATGTGTCTATTTGTATGTGCATTTTTTTCTCCATAGAATCATTCCAAAGTAAGCTACAAACATCATGATATTTATTCTTAAATAATACTCTCCTATAGTCACTGTACTGTTTATGAAGGCACTTTAAAACTGTTCTAAATTACTGTGTGTAGAAGGTTGAAAAAATATACATGAGAGCTAGTTTATTGATGCCATTAAAAACAGTCTGCCACTGAAATTCATCAAGTACTCACTGATGTATGACCTCAATTAGGCTGATTGATAGATGATATTTTTCAAGGGGTCTTGTGTAGTGGTAGAATATGGTAAATGTTAGTGAATTTTAAACTAGGCCCCTAATGAGAATTATAAGCTAATACAATTTTGATATTTTGCCTGAAAAGTAAGAGAGAGAGAGAGAGAGAGATTTCAAGAGTGATTTGGTAATTTTGGATTCAGACAGATTTAATATCTTTGACCATCTTTTGGTTGGTAAAAAAAACTTCTCTGCTTGTTTATTTTCTAAGTTTAGAATGAAACACAGAGTAAAAAGAAATCTCACATACTGTTTTAGAGTGATTTACTGATCATAGAGAAGGAAGTAACTTTCTGTGTTAAAATTTCTATTTTGGTGTTGCAAAGTGC
Source organism: Miniopterus natalensis (assembly GCF_054644295.1). NCBI lineage: Eukaryota > Metazoa > Chordata > Mammalia > Chiroptera > Miniopteridae > Miniopterus > Miniopterus natalensis. The sequence goes on along the minus strand of NC_142085.1, from coordinate 51,607,943 downwards.
AGAATAGAGACAATTTACATTAGTGGTCTATATTTGCTATCTACTAAATAACCCTTTTGAATTTAAAAAGTTAGGGCAAGTGCCAAAGGAGACATACTTCCTTCATGTAAAAGATAAAACAAAGGTCTCTACATTGTAATTATTTCAGGTCCCATAATTTTTGTTCTTCTTTGCACAAAACCCTGTAGTTTTCACAATGAAAGGGGTTTGAAGTATTAACATATTCTGTGAGTATAAAACCTTATGTATTCTTGCCATAAAGCAGCAAACATTAAAATATGTTGATATTAGTTTGCTCTTTCAAGTATAACAGTGCTGAGTTCATTTTTAAATTAACTTAAATGCCCAGTGATATTACAGTTATTACTACTAAGATGTTTTAGAAAATCTTTTTAAAAAACTTAACCAAAAATATCTACCATTGCAGAAATAGATTTTATTTTCCTGGTTAGCAAAACCACTCTTTTATGTTATAAATAATATCAAATAAAGCACTTTTTGACTTAGAAAGGACAGCAAAATATAAAATAATTTACTCTCATGCCTTGAATCTATAGAGTGCATGTTTCATAGATTTAATTTGTTGATCATTAAAAATAATAATCATGAACTAATGTATACCTATAAATTAGATTTGATCCTTAATTGTCTTTTACCTTTATTATGATAATATTGAACATCAAAGCTGTGGTTGTCCTTTTCAAATGTAACTGAATCATTATAGAAACAAATTGAAGACACATTCATATTAATAGTAACTTATAACAACCAAAACTATTAATAGTAATTCATATTAATTGTATAACTACCAAACATTTTATTAAAAGAAAGAGTTGGGAGATTTAGTCTGTTTTACGGTACATAATACTGGTAGTCATTTAAATAATCTTACCCCCATACACTTTCATTTAAAATTTTTAAAATCAAAATGATCTGCATTTAGTTTTGAATTCATTATTTATGCTCAAACTTTGTTTTTTGTCTTTTTTACAAATGCCAAATACATATTTGTTTCAAAGTACTATCACATTTGTTACCTAATTTGCTCCTTCACAGCTCTGTAGGGTGGTTTGGCCGGGGATCACATTTCCCATTTTCAAGGTGAGGAAACTGAGGTCATAAATGCTTACTAATTTGTGAAGCCAAGATTAAGGCCTAGGGTGTGAACTCCTGTTGTATCAGGAGATTCTCTGTTTGTGGGAGTGGGTTAGATGTAGGGAAGAAAATGTCTATGAGAGAGGGATGGATTTACATGACTAAGGCCTGTAGGGTTCAGCCCACCCAACTTTTGGGTAGACTTTCATCTGATCTCATAATGGGATATTAAAAAGTTGCTTCTGTGTTGCTGCTTCACAAGTATATACAGATATTGGCAATTTAGTGGTTTAAATTTAGCTAAGCTATTTTCTCAGTGACATTCAATTAACAATAAATCTTTTTTCCCTTTATGTCTCACTAAGGACATGTTCATTTTGTAAGAAAAAATGTGGCCTGCAAAAATTTTAGTTTTTTCCTGAATTGCTTGCCTTTAGATTACACAGATACATTACTGCTAATTATTTTATTTTTACAACCAGATTTAATACTTTATGTTCTTCTTAAACAAAAGTGTTAAAACAAATGTCAGTGGATTGGCAAACTATGTCTTTTTTTTTTTTGTCAGATGAGGCACAAATTACCTCCTGTGGCACTGGGTTATTTCCTAGGTGATGTGCGTACCTCTGTGTGGGGGTAGGGATGCAGAGTTGGCCCCTTTCTGCTTTTGATGGAGAATGGCAGGAAAGGTTGTCCCCTGGGGATTCTGTTCAGGGCCTGGGGATAGAGAGCTTCCCCACAGCTCTGGGCAGGTGTGTCATCCTCTGGCCCTTTGGCAAGGTTGCTACTCAGTGGCTTTCCCCTCCCCAGGCCTTTCTGGCCTCCACTTATTCCTTTGTTATTTTCTGAGCTGAAGAGCACTGACTCATAGGACCTCTCCTTTAGCTCTGGGTGGAGGCCACTTGGTGTGTGCTAATGACCAGCCTGATCACTCATCTCTGGCTTTCTCTTAGCCCAACCGTTGGGAGGGGAAGGCTTCTGATCTTTGAGTCACATCATGGAAAATCATGGATCATTACCTTGTCTGAAGGCAGGGGTCCATGCGTGTTATTGTGCCTGGATGGACAAATTCCGGTGTGGCTTTCCTTGAACTCCAGAAAAGAATGTTTTTGTCTTATGACTTAGTCTATTTATGGGGCAAACATGAACACATTTTGGGTACAGGTGTGTGTGTGTGTGTGTGTGTGTGTGTGTGTGTGTGTGTGTGTGTGTGTGTGTGTGTGTGTGTGTGTGTGGTGGGTTATGCCTGTCCTGATAACTGAGTAAGCACTCATCCAGCGCTTTCCTCTCTGTCCCCTGTTCTCATTGGCTTGTGACATCTTTCCAGATGAGCAGGTGGTGAAAGAAACCTCATTTGGGTTGAGGTGCTGGTGTCTGTGCTTAAGCCGAAAGGACTGGTTGGAGTTTAGATGAACCCTGGACATCCCCGAGTGCCTCTCAATGGTGGAGTTCAGCGTTCTGCCCACTCTGAAGAAGTAACTTCTCCTGCTTCCTTTCCCTGCCTCGGGTGCTCCAAGGTCCAGGGAAGTGACGGGGAGAGAGGTGGTCCATGGCGATGGCAGGGCTGAGGCGGGTGAGGAAACTTACTTTTGTGGGGTATTGACAACATTTAGGGCCTGGCTGAGCCTGGGCCATCTGCTTACCACCTGGAACGTTTACTCTGGGAAGTCATGTTGCAGTAGGATTAAGATTCTGTTTCTACAAAACCCCACAGTATCGTGCAAAGAAACCTGCAAGGAAAAGGTGTGGGCTTTGGCAAGAGATGGATCTGGGCTTGAATATGCTTTGCTGAATAATAGCTGTGAGACTTTGAGCTCAGCTCTACTCCTTTAACCCTTTTTTCCCCCATCTGTGAAATGGGGACATTTGTGTGCAGTTTTTAAGGACTGAAGGGGATTAAATGAGGTAATGTATATATAGCACTGGCAGAAAGCAAGTGCTCAAATATCTTAACTATTAGCACTTGCCACTTATGTTATGTCAACTGAAATACTTTGGAAGGTGGTGATTAATTCTCTTGAATTTCTAAATTCTCAAATCCACAAATTTAAATGTTTATTTTCTCCCTCCTCCTCAGTCCCTGAACTCACACACCTGCAAGCATCGTGCTTCATGTGAGTGGTGGTTTCCGTAGCTGGGCTGAGCTCACCCTGTTTTTCACTGCTGTTCTTGTACACCCCAAAGGGAGCTGAGGTTTCTGCTGGGAGGGAGGTAAGCCAGCCTTTACCAAATGCCTGGTGCTTCACAGGGGAAAGGAAAGTTATTAAAGAAACTCAACTTCTGTCAGATTTCTAAGGTCAATTTAGTTAGAATCAGTGTTTTGTCAATTTACCAATGTCAGTAATTATAATATGAAATGAATGAAATAGACAACACTGGTATTTCTGATGGTGTTCAGCGGAGCCTTGTGTATATTCCTGTTCCTGTGCATGGGCTGGGCATGGCTGCATCCCCAGTGTCTCACAGAGTATGCAGATTGCAGGGATTTGTTGCATGAATACATGAAGCAGAAGTCTTGGCATCTCTCCAGTAGTTTGTAATTTAGTTGGCAAAATAGAAGCGTTCCATTTAAATATTTAAGAACTCAGATGAGCACAATTTGAAATGGTAAGGTACATTTGCACTGTTAGCTGAGGGCACAAAACTCAAAGGAGCTTGAAGTGATGGTGGAGCTACCAGGGAAGAAGTAGAATTTTAGGAAGCAGAGGTAGAGGCTTTTGAGATGGAACAGTGACATACATATTTGTCCCATTGTTCTTTCCCTGTAACTATTCCTTGGAACACAATGATCACTCTTCAAATTAGATTGAACAGTGCATGTCTCACTGCTCTTGTCTAAGCTAGCTTTTCTTTCCTTCTTTACCTTGAACTTTTTTGATGCAACTGAACATGTTCCATCAGGATTGGAAACTATTTTCCCTAGGGCTGTTACCTTTCCTAAATTAGTACTGGGATATCTACAACATGTTCACCTGACTTTAGGAATAAATTAGCATTTTCAGCATGTAGGCATAGAACACAGTGTTTTAAGTTTTAAGGGATGTCAGTATTCTGAATTGAATGTAAAAATCTATTGAAATGAACATACAGTGATAGCACATGTATAAATGGTTGTATTTTTAAAATTATTTGTAGAAGGCAAATGTGAGGTATACATTAGGACCGGATCGGAGTTGAGGGAGGTGCAAATATGCAGCTGGTTCCAGATTTGCAGGACCAGAAGGTCTCCCCAGTGCTGCATTTGACATCATAACCCTACTGTTATTAGAGTTGGATGCAGACTAAGCTTCTTAATGAGATGTTTGAAACCCTGATTAACACAGGGAGGTATTACAAAGTATTTGAAAAATGTGTCATGAAATGAGATCTCACTACATTTTATTAGGCAACGTAGCACATTCAGTAAGAGCTTGGGCTCTGGGTTAGTTAAGAGCTTGGGCTCTGGGTCCATTGCCTATTCAAATCCTACTGCTGCCACTCACTGGCTCTGTGACTGTGGGAAAATTGCTTAACTTCTCTGTCTCTCTCTTTTTTAATCCCTGAAATGCAGGTAGTGATAATATCTGCCTCATAGAATCGTTGGGAACATTAAATAGGATAGTGTGTGAGGTTCTTGGTACTGTGCCTAACACAAAGTAACATCAAGTAAATGTGAATTGTTAGGGTGGTTATTTCATTGAAACTAAATAAAATAATTCTTGGCTTGCTAATAAACACAAAAATTAATGTCTGTGAGTCTTTGGACTGAAGGAGGGAATGTATGTGCCTTAAGAAGGCAGATGGCTTCTCATGAATGAGAAATCAGCAATGAATCTGCTACATTGGAAAGCATAGTTAGGTCCTTCTTCAGCTGGTTGGGACTAATAGGTCCTTCAGCATTCATAAATGGTTTATGGAGCACCTATCCTGTGTCAGGCCATGTGCCAAGTTCTGGGGGCATCAAAACCAACAAGATAGTATCTGCAGGAAAAAGAAATAAACACAAGTATAAGCTGAATCCTGGCTTGGTTTCCCTATAGGCTTGCTCAGGACTGAGATTCCTTCCTGGAGGTAAGAGCTTCCACCCACAATTAGGAAGAAGAGGGTATGAAGTGGCTTGGCACTGCCTGGGTGACCATGGGGAATAAGCTTGGAGGTGGGGTCAGGCTGCCCTCTGGTTAGATGGTGGGGAGGGGCTGGAGGCATTGGGAGGAGCTAAGCCGCTGTGTGTGTGTGTGTGTGTGTGTGTGTGTGTGTGTGTGTGTGTGTGTTGAGGGAGATCATGATTGGCAGCAAAGAACCTGGCTGCCGGCTAATGAGTCCAACTTGAATGCTGACAAGGACAACATTGCCTGGGGCAGGTCCTGTGTATCTTATTACCTCAGCCAGAAAGAGCGTTGTGCTTGAGTGATGGTAAGGTGATTTTTGTTTTCTGCTTTGATGGGATTTTTAAATATCGTGGGGGCTTACTTCTAATAGGATTATGAATCTCAGCACATTTTTAAATTGAAGAATCACTCTAGATTCAAAAGTCTTTGTAGATTTATTACATTCAAAAATATTGCTAATTATTTTAAGCTTTTTAATTTTATTTCTTTTTTGGTAATGGATATTTCTCAGGCATTGCTACTCTGCCCTGGAGAGACTGCAAGATGACCATCAGCTCCAAGCTGAAGGAGGGGTGGGAAGATGCTCTGCTTGTTGCCATACTCAGGTTGGGGGAGTAAGAAGGACTCCTATCTGAGGGGCTGCTACTGTGTGCCAGAGGCTCAGCAAGTCCAAGAGACTTAGCCAGTACAGCCCAGCTAGCGAGTGGGCATACCAGCCCAGAGCCTGGACTTCAGTGCCCATACGCTCTTCAAGCTGCTAACATTGTACTAGGGTGAATCATATGAAATCACCACTTCTGTGTATTAAAATAGCCTAATATTAGCAGTTTTACACAATTCCACCAAATATTTAGGAAGCAGTGTGACGTTTTGCAGAGATTTTGCAAAGGTCCATAGATAGTTTACTCTCTTGTCCAATATGGGGTCTCCACGAGGTGACTCGGTTGCTTCATAGTTCGAGTGTACTCAGAGCCTAGTTAGCGGGCATGTAATATGCTCACCCCAGGCCCAACCCTAGCTCCCCTTCACCAGTTTAGTCATCACAGTCATGACATTTTCACAAAACAGCCATTGGTAAGCACCACGCAGAGAACATTATTTTATTCAGAACATCTAATATTTCACCAGGATTCAAATGGGAGCCTCTGTCTACTAGAAGGATCTTTTCCCTTTGATTGATTGCTAAGTGGATAGAGCCTGTGAAAGGATCTTTTTTTTTTCTTCTCAGGGATTTCTTGTTCAAACAGAATTTGTTGTATCCACATCAGTAAAGCCCTGCTAATATGGGCCGCTGGCCAGATTGTGAAAACAGCCTCATTATATTGAATTGGATGTCATAATGGTACCCATTAAGGTGGGATTCTCTCTGTGTTTGTACTTTTAAACTCAAGTCCCTTGCCACTTTCTACATCTCTCAGAGAATAGCAACATTCTCTGGTAATGCGATCTGACAATGTGCTGTGTCTCCCCTCCTCCTACTGGAAACCATTACAAAAACAGAATCCCTGGTTCCTAGCATGTGCAGGAGTTTGTGGCTTGCTGTTGCTCTTCAGCCATTCATTTCACTCTTTGTGCTCGTGATGACGGTAATGTGTTCTGGTTGCTGAAGGTAAGAGCCCATGAGATTTACTTCTTTCAACACTCCCATTAATTGATATCGGTGTCCAAATATACGACAGGAAAAGAGCAGCCTTTTTTCAGAACTAACCAAATGCAGCACAAGGCTTTTCGTTTTAATTTTTATAAGCTGTTAAGAGACTAATAGTGTTGGAAGTCACAGCACTTCTATTAGCTGTTGAAATCTTACTACAGCCCTGGCAAAGGGAAATATTTGTTGTGCTGGATTTGGGTAATAGACCCCTGCAGGGTTACAGCTCAGGAATGCTGGAAGGCTGAAGCCCAGGAGAAGGAGAGCAGAGTGGGTGTCAATTTTATTCTTCTAATTAGAGCAGTTAAAGAAAGAGCGAAGTGCAGGGTAGCATTTTATTGTGAGGGCTAATTGAAAACCAGAGGAAAGTATTTAGAGACGATACATGGCATTTTACATTATAATCTCTTTTCTATTTGTGTCTCTCACCTTTCAACTCAATAGGACCTTCATTATAAACAAATCTGTATCATTAGAATCAGCTTAATTTCTGCTGCTATAACTAAGAGAATGGTAAGAAATGTTGCAGAGTGTATTTCTCTCTGTGACAAACAGGATGTTTTTTGCATTTGTTCAGCAAGCATTTCTCCCTTGCCTTCTCTGTGCCAGGGCTATGGTATGACCAAGAAGACCAGATCCCTTCCCTCACAGAGCACAAATTTTAGTTGGAAGAAATAGATAGCACTTATAAACAAATGCATCATATAATGTTAGGGAATGAAAGGAAAAAAATAAGCAGGACAAAGAGGTGGGAGTGGTTAGGGAAGACCTCTCTGAAGATTCCTGAATGAAGGGAGGGAGGCAGCTTGTTGAGACCTGCAGGGAGAACATTCCTGGCAGTGGGAAGCAAGTGTAAAGGCCCTGGGGTAGAAACCAGGTTGGCAAGTTGATGAACAGAGAAAGTCACTGCAGCTGGAGGAGAGAAAGGCGGGGGGAGAATGGAAGGTAATGGTGTTGAATAGGTGAGTCAGACCATGTTGGATCTTTTTTTCTTTTTTTTTAATATGTCTTTATTGATTTCAGAGAAGGGAATGAAGAGGGAGAGAGAGAGCTAGAAACATTAATGATGAGAGAGAGTCATTGATCAGCTGACTCCTGCATACCTCCTGCTGGGGATCAAGCCTGAAATCAGGGCATGTGCCCTGACCGGGAATTGAATCATGATTTCTTGGATCATAGGTCGATGCTCAACTGCTGAGTCATGCTGGCTGGGCAGACCATGTTGAGTCTTGAAAGTTTGGGGAAACCATTGGAGAGTTCTGAGCAAAAGCATGAAAAGTTATGAAAAGATCATTCTGGCTGGTGTGAAGAATAGGCTTTGAGGAGGATGGAGGGTAGAGGCAGGGAGACTAGTTGGGAGATGATTGTAATTGCCTAGGTGAGAGAGGTGATGGCTTGAAAGTAGGAGGTAATGAAAGGTCAGATTGAAGATGTTTTGAAGGTAGGCAGTTGGGGTTTGCAGATGGATTAGATATGAGTTGTGAAAAAATGAGGAATCAAGAATAGCACCTATGTTTCTAGCGGAGCAACTTAGATGATTGGTAGGAAGGAACAGATTTGTAGGTAGGGGCAGCAATTAAATGTTTAGTTTGAGATACCTGTCTTTTATCAAAGTGGGCATTTCAGGTAGATGGCTGCACCTGGTGTCTATGGAGTAGGGAGGTCTGGGCTGGAGGTTGGGGGTCATCAGTCTATGGAATTTAAAGCCAGTAGAATGGATGAGATCCTTAGAGAGTGGATATTAATAGAGAAGCAGCCTGAAGACCAAGCCCTGCAGCTCTCCAGTGTTATGGAGTCTGTAGAACAGGAGATGCCCAAAAAGGAGGCTGAGAGGAAGCAAGCAGTTTGGGTGGGAATGGGAGCAGTTTGGTGAAAGATATGCAGTGAGGTCAGGTGGTGGGGAAAGTGTGACTTTTGTCTTTGGAAAGTTCCCTCCCTTTTCAGTGGTTTTCCATCCACTCTGTGGTGCCCTTTCACCAGATTCCTTTAGTTTTTCTCATCCCAGATCACAACTGCTCCAGTTTCAAAGTGCGGGCTCCTGATTGGCAGCATCAGCACCCCCCGGGGTGGACCGGTTGTTAAAAATGAAAATCGTGGGTTCCAACCTAGACTTACAAATGAGAAACTCTAAGGGGTGGAAGATAGCAAGCTGTGTTTTAATAAACTTTTCAGGTGCTTCTGATGCATGCTGAAGTTTGAGAACCACTGCTCTAGGAAAAAGAGGTGTTAAAGTGAATCAATGAAAGATAATAGATGAAGCTTATTATATTATTCCTTTCTGAGCCATCTGTCTAGAGTCAAAGAAATAAATATCTAATAATAGATTTTAAGCGTCAGCTAGTAGACCATCAGTGAGACATCTTCATGGGGGGGGGGGGGGAGGAAGAAACCTTCTTAAGTCCTACAAATCATAAAAGCAGGCAATTACTATTCAGTCTTTGGTAATGGATTCTATTGGTAACTTTGTATTTTGTATAGAATTATACAAGCTCTCTTACTTCCAATATAGAGACAATGAAAATTTTGGCATTTTAATGGGCAATCCAAAATCTCTAGCAATGATTCAGAAATTATTTTGGTTAAACACAGCATATCTACCAGGCAGTTTTAAATAGTGTCTGAGTACTGAGGCACATAATAATAATGGTAGAACATTTATTGAATTGTGAATTTTTGTTCATAAAATACAACTCAAATTTATTTTAGCTGTTTAAACAATAGAGTTTAATGTATATTTAGTTAAGCATTATAGTAGTAAGGGCTTAAGGAGATTAGAAATAAATGAATCCAATTAAAGAATGTCTGTGAGATTTGATATGTTATAGGTATGAATGAAGTGTTTGCATAGCAACTGTAAAGAAATCATTAATGATTAACTATCTAAAAGGGGTTTAATCAAGAATAAATGATATAGGACATCTTTTAAAATATTTAAGTTAAACAAATGAAGATTTGTATATTTGAAAACATAGCATCATGCCATCACTTTTGCTGCAACTTTTCCCAGGGATTTCAAAGCCTGAGGGTCTGCTTCTCTGTTATCTGCAGAAATGCCAGTACCTTTGTATTGAGCAGGAAAAGCTGAGCTTCCAACAGTGCCTTGAGGTTTGGCCTTGCAGGGCCTCCACATGCAAGGCCCTGGGTAGAATTTGGAGATCCTGTGGTTTTGAGTCTGGGATCCAGATTTTCCAGTGTTATAGGAAGGTTATTTCTTTATGAGCACAGGTACCTTTTCTGTTCCTGGAGTTTATGTGGAGTTAAAATTTGGAGCTGTGGTTCTTTCACCCTCACTGCCAGAGGACATTTTTAGCGTTTAGGAATCAGCTTTGTAGGGGTCAGAAGAACTAGGTAAGAAAGCTCTTCCTGTGAGAAAACGTCAACCTCATACAAGGTGGTAGGTGGCAGGTTCCCCATAGCTTATGTATCTTAGGCATTAGAAGAGTTTTAAAGGGAACATGCACTTGAAAAACATCAGCTTAATAAATGACAAGGAATGAGAAGGTAGGAGGTGGGAAAGAATGGAAGGAGATGGAAATGAGGGGGCCAGAATAATGTGTGCATTTTATTTTTTGAAAACATTTTAAAGTAAGAAAAGCTTGGTTGATATTAGTATCACTTTTTCTTTTTTATTTGCTTCCCCCTCTCCCCCCAGAAATGGGCTAAAATTAAGGGTTCTGGTTGTGGGAAAAGAGACTGACAGTTTTAAATTTATGCCTTTGATGAAAGAGGCAACACATTTTGCATATAATTTGTTCAAATCTAACCTTTAAACACCAGCCTCTACCCCTCCTCTCTCCTCAAGAAAATAAGAAACAGGAAAGCTATAACAGCAATAGAATTTGGAACTTAGACCTGGAAGATTCACAAATATGCCTAAAACTTTAGTAGCTAAATGTAGAATGAATTCCCAAGCATAAAAAATGAAGTTCCTCGCCCCCCCCCCCCCAGCTTGGCTTGTGGTTGAGCGTCAATCTATGAACCAGGAGGTGAGGGTTCGATTCTGGTCAGGGCACATGCCCAGGTTTTGGGCTGGATCCCCAGTAGGGGGCACGTAGGAGGCAGCTGATCAATGACTCTTATCATTGATGTTTCCATCTCTCTCCCCCTCTCCCTTCCTCTCTCTGAAATTAATAAAAACATATTTAAAAAACATAAAGTTCCTCAGAACAAGAAGTGTGGCCCCGAAGTAGGATTTACTCCATTTAAACAGTGACACATATGCCATCTATAACTCACATGAAACTAAATTGTTGTTCAAAACTACATGACAAGAGTTTCTTTTTTTTCAATTATAAGTAATAATTTAAGTTATATTCTCCAAAGAAGGAACTAAGTCATACAGTTCATATGAAAGCCTTCAGAGACAGATAATTCTGTAAGGTGGGCGGGGTGGAAAACCGATCAGAAAGTCAGTGAAATGTATAGGCACTGATAGAGCATATGTTCACCTGGACATTTAATAATGATAAATGGTATGCTGAGAAGCTTACCCTATGAAAAAGAAGTTTAAATGTGCTTTATATTTTGCCATTTAATACTGTTCACAAAAAATAAACCCTGGAAATATAAAGAAATTCAGGAACCATTACAATATGAAATGAGAATACCTGGAATTTGCCTCAATGCTTTCTTTTTAAGGAAATATTTTTCTGATTATAAAAGTAATACATTTATTATAGAACAATAAGAGAATGCGCAGAGGTATAAAGAAAAGATACAGAACATCTTTCATCTATTTTCTAGATATCCACTGTTAACATTTTAGTTTTTTGCCTTTCACTACATGTACATGCATATACAGTACATGTTACATACATGTGTATATAGTGTACATGTTCATTTTAAAAGATAAATTTTTATTTTATTAATAGTATTTTTTTGTCATTAGAGTGACAAAAGTTAATGACTGCATGGTATTTTATCACATGGGTATATCATAATTAAATAATGTTTATATTGATTATTTTTATTTATAAATACTTGATTATATACAATGAAATATAAGAAGTTATGCTGATAAGCACCCTTGTATATAGACTTTTGATGCTTATCTCTGATTATTTTCATAAGATATATTCCTAGAAGTGCAATTACTGGGTTTAAGGTGTGAACATTCTTAAGACTCTTGAACACGTCCAGTATACGCCCTTACCAGTCATATATGAGAATGCCCATTCATTTCAGCTAATCTTCATTGGGATTTGTAGTCATTAAAAAGAGCCTTGGCCAATTTGAAAGGCAAAAATGACATCTGATAGCTGCCTTAATTCATATAGGTTATTACTAGTGAGGCTAACCCTTTCATATAGTTTCTCAGCAAGCTGTGCATCATTTACATTCTTATTTTTCTATTGAGGAGATAATTGTATTTATTATAAATTTGTAGAGGTTATTTCTCTGGGGGTTTAAAGTGCTATTCTTCCTCTCCTTTAATACAATTGTAATAGTTCCAAATAAATGTTTGAGGATTAAATAAATTTAGAATTTTAGTTTACCCAAGTATCACCTATGCTAGGCCAGAGTTATAATGTTATAAAAATTAAGTGCACTATATTAATATACGTAACAAGAAACAATAACATATAATTTATTTCTTTGATACAGGACCACAGAATTTCAGAATGATCATTGTTAATTACATACTGAGAATTTTAAAAACTCCTCATGTAAATTTGCTTCTTAAGGTATCTCTTTCTCATTTATGTAGAAAGATTTGCCAGTTTTTAAAATTTTTCAGTCATTTGTATTCAAGATGAATGAGTTTACTGCAATGAGAATTATTTTGTTAATCACTTGCGAATAAATATCTGTTGTCTGTTAAGATATTGTGCTAGTAGCAAGTAGAGATTGTTATAAGATGGAATTTAGGAGGCTGTCAAGATATACTATTCATCACCCTGTGAGATAGAACTAGAAGTGCCACAGGAGTGGGAGAGGCATTGGATGGTGTAGGTGCTCAGAGAAAGGAGCAGGGAGAAGTCACTGTGGCCCATGGAGGTAAGGAAACAAATTCCGATGCAGTGTGGTAGCAGGTCTGGATTTAGCTATATTTTAACTTGTGTCATGGGCTGATACAAAGGTATTACACAATCCCTGTTGTGAGGATGGTTGACTTGGCCACATTTTATAGACACATTACAGTGTTTGATTTACTTTTTGGTTGTTATTATTTGCCTATTATTGTACCCACGTCTTTCCTTTTTGAAACCACAACGTGATAGTAGACTTTGTGCCCAAGCAATCCCTTATCTTTGCGGCACCATCCACTCCATAGCATGTCGGATGAAACCTATGAAACGGAGGAGAAAGATGTTTCTAGGCAGAGGCAATGTTTACGTAACACCAAGACTTTTTGAGAACTACTGAACCCGCCAAATCAAATGGAGAAAACCACAAGGAACAGCACAAATCCTCTTATTAGTATGACACTATTACATTTCCAAGGGTGCCTTAGCCTAATGTCCCAGCAGACTGGCCTAGCCTGTGATCCCCTCACAGTGTGGAATCCTCCTTATCAGCTCTCTCTGCTGGCCTCCATGGGAGCCTGCAAATGAAGCGGAATGTGGGTCTCTCGGCTGCGGAGATTTACCCAGTGGCCAGGTGGGAGCTCTGCCAGAATATAAAGAAGGTCATGCACTTCGTGTAACAGTGACTTTAGAATCCAATTAAAAAGTTTAGTATAAGGCGCAGTCATTCCCACTTAATCCGATCATGGTTTAATGCAATCTTCTGCTTATTTCAGTCGGGGCCTTTGGAGCCAAATCAATTGTATGTCTTTGTTTCCACGTTTTCCTCGGTAATTTGATCACCTTCAGCTGTTTTTAAAAAGAAATAGCTCAATTGGGAAATCTGGCAACATCTTTTAAGAGTTGCCACGTAACATAAAGTCAACAAAGAAGCTCCAGAATGGCCAGCTCCAAAACTGACGTGACAAGAAGAAAAATTCAGTTGTCTAAAATGGAAGTAGAATGGGGTATGGCGAGTTGTAGAGGAAAATTCTTGCAAAGAATCTTTACTCAACGTGAACTGATTAAATATTGTTACCTTTTCTCTGTGCATTCATTCCATCTCACTTGAAGGTTGTAAAATATGTTCGTGCTACTGTTGGCATCAGGCGTGTCTCCCAGTTGAAAGGAGAGAAATATTCATGCATTTCTCTGAAGCGGATAGTACCTTTTAGTGGCGAAGACCCCTCCTATTTGCTTTGCAAGGGTGTCACATTGAGCTCCCCACATAGCGAGGTGGAGTGTACCTCGTGGGTAGGTATGGCATATTGATTAAAGGGAGGCTGGAAGGCCAATGATGCAAAACTAGCTCCTTTTATTTTATTGGAATTTGAGTAATTCCAAATATGTACAAGACTATTACGAAGTTTAGAGTAGACTCAGATGGTTAATTCTGCAAATGGAATGATTTCTGACTGTCCGTAATGGAATGAGAGGATTACTTCCGTCTGTGCAAATATGGGTGAGACTGACAAGCCGTGTGGCCTGCTGCAAATTGCCCGTTTCACACTGCTTTCCCAGCTGAGGCACCTGAGAGTGTCTGCAGCTCTGGAACGAGTCACTCAAGAGAGAAAAAGAAAACTAATGTAAACTGATATCATAGCTATTTTGAAAAATATGCCAAAACATGTACGCTACAGTTCCCTCCTTTTAAAAAATTGATCTTGGGGGAGAGAGAGAGAAACACGGATGTGAGAGAGAAACATTGACCAGTCGCCTTCCCAAGGCACTCCTACCAGGGGTTGTGCCCGAAGTCTGAGCACGTACCCTGCCCGGGAATTGAAATGGTGACCTTCTGGTGCACAGGATGACACTCAGCCAATCGAGCCACACTGGCCAGGGCTACAGTTTCTCTTTTGATGTGCCAATCATGCTTGGGAGAACTGCATGAGCTGCCCTCGAGATAGTCACCTACGGAGTTCCAAACAGGGTCAGTAGAGCACTTTCAAGAAAGCTGCAGAAATACAGCAGGCTGTGTCCTTCCTTTATTAAAGTCAGCTAAGTCAAGTTCCTCACCGTACTCGTTTTAGAGTCTAAGTTCTGTGTGCCCAAGTACTTTATTGTGTCCTGCTCCGTAGGGAAGCACTGCTATGCATACACCTAACTTTGAGGGTGTGTATGATACCAGAACACGCCTCACTGTGGGGAAGGGAGAGAGCTAGGGCCAGACTCCTCTTTGTGTCTGAGTTTGGGGAGGAAAATGGAACTCGTAATGTGATTCCCATCAGCAGCTAGCCCTTTAATCTATACAAATGAAATACTCAATTTAATAGAATTCTAAAAATAAAACAAATGCTTTGTTCTTGGTGAATCTGCCATTCAGAGCTCCTCTTGGCAGCACATCAACCGTACTTGAAATGTCTTTAAGTGGGTATTTTTTTTTTTTATTGTGCTTTTCATCCGAACACATCTTTTGAGCTGTTAGAGTTTTGAACAGGCCGAACTCTTCTTAGTATTGGGTCTGTGTTGCTCTAAGGTCGCCATTTGCTGACTTAGCAATAAAGAACTTACTTTAATAAGTTTAAAAAAAAAAAATCTTTATTGATTTCAGAGAGAGGAAGGGGGAAGGAGAGAGAAAGACAGAAACATCAATGATGAGAGGGTTGTCATTGATCTGCTGCCACCTGCATGGCCTGGACTGGGGATTGAGCCTGTAACCCGGGCATGTGCCCTGACTGGGAATCGAACCGCAATCTCCTGGGTCCTAGGTCGATGCTCAACCGCTGAGCCACACCCGGCCAGGCAATAAGTGTTTTGACCATGGAGTTTAGAGGCTAAAAACTAAAAGAGCAAATTAAAATAAGTTTGGGGGAGAAAGAAATACAGCATAAGGAGGTGTTTGTAATGAAATGGGTTATAAATTGCTACCAAAGTAAAACTATTATTCTGAGGAAATTGGGAGTGAAAAAGTGCCATGGAACGTGAGAATTAAGAAATAATCTCTACTATTTATTGAGCATTTACTATGTCTGGGCACTGTGTTATTAGTTTTTCATACAATATTTCATCTAAACCTGCCACATCCCTATGAGTTATAAGGAAGAAATTGAGGTCTAGATGGGTTGTTACATAGGAAGTGGCTCAAGCCCTGATCTACCTGACTTCATGGTCTTCTCTAAAGTTTGGTGGATTCTTTTTTGTATTTTTTTTATGTGCATCAAAACATTAAACATTTTTATTAATTTATCAAGAGTATTTGCATAAATCTTACATTTATTAGCATTTTTGTGGGAGTATTTAGAATTTCAAATCACTTGGTTTTAAAATGCTATTTAGGCCTATTTAATTTGGAGCATTTCTGTCATTGGAAGCTTTGCAAAAAATTTGGAAAACCTTTTTCAGTGGGTTGAGATGCCTACTTGTGGAGTCTGGAAGTGTGCAAGAGAAAAATGAATTCTTGTTTACTGTCTGATTGCAGCCATGAGGTCCTTGTGCTAAAACGTTGCATTAAGAATTAGTGTACAAAGTTATTAAGCTATATTTTCAGGGGTGCATGCTTTTTGCTGTCGGTCTAGGGCCTGTGAGGAAAGGGCTGAATGGATACTCTGCTGTCCAGTGGACAGGATTACAGTTGACACAGAAGATGCCCATGTGTTGCTGGAGACCTTCTCTCAGAGCCCAGCTTGCCTGGCTCACTGTCACACACATGTGCTCTCAGGGCAGGCAGGTGAGGGGACTTACAGCCATGAGGGTCTTTCCCGCAGAGAAAGGCTGCTGGGTTGCAAGTTATTAGTAGTCATTGGGGGAAACAATTCTTTCTTAGTTGCAACCATGTCTATTTCCTTTTCCATCTATGTGAAATATTGTGCAAATAGCGTTGGAACACAACGAACTATCTCTTGATTCCTGTCCTCTAAGAACTTAGAATCCCCTGGGAAAGGTAACACATAATCACTAGAAAAATAAGGTTAAAGGAGGGAAAAGATAATTTCTGGTCCCCTTCCTACCTACCTCAGGAACTGGCCCTGGTGCCTTCTTCCTGAGGGTAGCAAGTCAGTTCTTCTGTTCGTTGATGTCTCCGCAGGCCCTGGAACAGAGTCCGCACAGAGACGCTCAGTAAACATGTGCTGAGGGAATTCATGGGGTTCTCAGCCAGAAGGGCTTCATAGAAGCAAATGGGATTTAAGGTAGTTCTTTATAAAAGAAGTTTTATAGATATGTTTTGGGGGAGAGAGAGAATCAGGAAAGTATGAGGTCCATTTGGGGAGAACTATGGTGGATGAGCTGATGAAGGAAAGTTTTGAGAGATATTATCAGGAAAATAGGTAGGAGCCACATTTCCACACTTTGGAGGGCATTGGATTTCTGACTGAGGGGTGCTCAGGCTGTGTGTGTGTTGTTTTTAGAAGGAGTTGATTAGAGCAGTAAAGCAGACCAGGGATGTGACCAGACATCCCCAGCCTGGAAGACAAATTGCATGTCCACCTTCTAAATTTTTGTTGCTCACGTAGGAGAAGGTGTTTTGTTTTGTTTTTTTACTTGCACTGAGTAGATGGATTATTTGATATGAAGTCATTATAATTTGCTGACATAAACACTAGGCTGTAGTTTGTTGCAGGGATATCATCGAACCTGTTTTACTGGTTTGTATTCCTAGTCACCTGGGGGACTCCTGGCCTGAATTATACTTTTGCTTTTGCCTGATCTCTCTGTAGAAGAACAAATAGGGGGAAAGAATAACAGGTAAATGAATGTTTTCTAATCCATGGAAGCCTACCGGTCACTTTTACATATATAATGTTATTAATTTACTGTATTTCATATACCCATTCGAATTCAAAGAGTATTAAAATGTTTATAAAATTTTTAAAGCTCAGCTGGCATGGCTCAGTGGTTGAGTGTTGACCCATGAACCAGGAGATTCCAGTTCAATTCCTGGTCAGGGCACATGTTTGGGTTGCGGGCTCCATCCCCAGGAGGCAGCCGATCAATGACGCTCTCTCATTATTAATGTTTCCATATCTCTCTGCCTCTCCCTTCCTTTCTCTGAAATCAATAAAAACATATTTTAAAAAAAATTTTTAAAAGGTGAACCCATTAGAGAAAAGGAAAATTAAGATAAGAAAAATAATGGAAACCGGTGGAGTTTCTTGCACAAAATGCCTGCCATGGCGACTTGTACACTTGCTAGATTTGGGGCTTGGAGAGAGCAAAACATGATGAGTTATACGGTTCACAGTGTTCATGAAATAAAAAATAAAATACCCAGGAGCAGCCCAGCTAGTTCTGGAACCTGAGAGAGAATTTTCCTACGAGTCCTCATAAAGAAGACTCTGAAACATTTAATTTTAGCTGCCAGTGAGAAGAGTTGATATCTTCTTGTGAAAACTCAGAGGAATCAGAGGAGAAGCCCTGCTGCCAAGAATGGACTGAGGCGGGCAGGGCCAAGGCTGTCCTGTCATCTTCAGCCCCTAGAACCTCAAGGAGTAGCTTTGCAAGGGACTCTCTGAGATATACTCTTATCCCCTTCAGATCATTCTGCAGTTATGCTTGTCTATTTGTTTACTGTTTCTTCTCCCAAAGAGATTGTAATCTGCACAAGGGCAGGGCTTTATGTTCCTTACTATCCTTTCATCACCACAGAGCACAGAATTCGTGTATATTCGGAGCTTAATAAATATTTATTGAAGGAAGGAATGCAAAGACCTAGTGATAAAATATACCCTAAGGTAACTGAATTAGTTAGGGATTTTTAACTTATAAAATTTAGTTTTATAAGTTAATTTAGTTTATAAGATTACATTAGTTTGCTAGCTATAAGAATATTTGAAATATTTATCAGAATTGATCTTGGAACAGTTGGTAGAAGACATTCTTCTTGTCAGTAATCAGATAACATCAGATGTCTGGTGAGTTCACCCCACACAGGAAACCTTTAGAGTAGGTTTTATAATCCATATCTCACCAATGAGGACACAAAAGCTCAGAGAAGTTGAATTAGGGTTTTTTTCCTGCTTATAAAAATAATGAAAAATTTTTAATCAGATATTTCTGTGATTATATAATATAATTTGGCTGTGGTGTAGGTGGCAGCTACATTCACACACATCAGTTAAATGTTAGGCATTTCTAAAATAATTGAGGTGTCTGTGGAAACCACTTATATGGCCAACTACTTCTTGCTTCCTTTTTAAATGGGGGTGACTGTCATTCCTGCTGAGAGAATGTATGAATTCCATTGCTTATGGTGGCTGATTAAGGGCTATGTCTTCCGACCCTACAGGGACACAGAGTACAAAGGGCTGCAACTCTCCCTGGATCAGATCTCAGTCTCCAAACCAACCTTCTCCTACGCCAGCAGCGCCACTCCTACCATGCCCGACAACAGGAAGGGGGCCAAGTCCAGACTCTCCAGTTCAAAGTCAAAATCCAGGACTTCCCCATACCCTCAGGTATGTGCGTTACCATTTTGCAGATTTCTTTCTGTGTGACCTGGTTTGGTCTTTTCGTGGAGGAAGTATGAAAAATGTTTGGAATGAATTACCTGGTTTTAATAAATTTAAAACCTCTATAAATCTGGAAAGCTTTCCAAAACTATTTTCTTTCTCCTGTTCTTTCCTTCAAATAACCGTGCTAGCAAAAATTTGAAATGAAATGATCTTGCGTTTTACTGCTTTGATATAAAGGTTGTGAGAGTCTCAGTTTGCAGTCAGAATTATAACTTTGTTATTTCAAGGAGATTGATCCAAAATTTCCCCCTCACAATGATTAACCAGAAAGATGTAGCCAGCATAGCAAAATATGGGAAACAAGAGCTTGACGTAGAAGAATTGAATCTTAGGACAGGAACTGAAGTCAAAGGAAATTAAGAAGTGGAGGCAAAGGATCAAGGATGCATTTCATCATGAGATTTGAGCACAGATGGACTATTTATGGGGAGGAATGAAGCAGAGAGGGTCTTCCAGATGGCAGGAGTGGTAGGAAAAGCAACTCTTCTCATCTTTGCAAGGTGGTGAGCTGATGAGACCCAGAGGAGGCATTGCGGAAACACTGCAAGGTACAAACACGAGTCCTGATTCTTGGAAGGAAAAAAATTATTTTTCTGATTAGTCACAAACTTATAGACTGTGCCAAGGTGTGGACACAACTCTCTCCTGGCCTGAAGGGAGTAGGACAGAACTGGGATTCCCCACTCCCAATATCCTGTGACCACCTCACTTCCATCCTGCTCCTTAAGGGTGCCACATCAAACTTCCTGCAGTTTAGGAGAGTAACTCAGGGATAATCTCTGGGATAGTATAAAACCAAACTGGATTTGGAGTCATTTCATTAATGTGTCTTTATTGCTTATGTTTTTAATATATTTTTAGTGTAAAAATGGCAATCTAGTATGTACAGAAATGATTATCTCCTTATCAGAGCATATTATTCTATTGATTTCTACAAGTATATACTGTTGGAAGAAATGTCATTTATTGACCTAATGGTCACTAAGAAGCTACTACTTGCTAGGTTATTTTAGTGGCTTAGTATATGAAGATGAGAAGATCATGGCTTCAAGAGACTTAATGGTTTAAAATCTCCCACAAAATACCAGATTCTTTGCTCTGATGAAAGGGAGAGAAGTAGATGGGTGATTCCTAGACATTCTTCAGTGGACACCTTCTGTTATGAGGACTGAACACTTTACTTATAAAGTACATTTTAGTTAAAGTCACTATGGAGGAGGAATTTTTATTGAACAGCTGAGAAGCTTTTCTTATTAGTATCTTGTACTTTGGGAAAAGTTTTACTTTCTGTTTTACTACTTGAAAGGATGGGTTATATCTTCTGGTAACTCAATCCTTAAATATATAGGAGTGTTGGACACATAGATGAAAGAATTTAAATTAGGAAGTACTAAGTTAAGAAGGAGTTTGTCCATTATACAGAAATTAAGCCAAAATCTCCCCCCACTGAACTTCCAGAACTTTACTGTCTAAGCCTCTGTTTACTTTCATGCTTAACTCTTTATTTTTAAAAGATGTTTTTACTGATTTTAGAGAGAGAGGAGGGGAGAGGGAAAGAGAGAAAGAAGAACATTGATGTGAGAGAGAAACATTGATCTGCATACCCCTACTGGGGGTTGAGCCCTCAACCTGCATGTGTCCTGACTAGGAATCTAACTGGGGATGTCTTGGTACACTGGCCAGTGCTCAACCAACTGAGCCACACCGGCCAGGGCTCATGCTTAGCTCTTAATGTCTAAAATTTTTATTAGTTTACTCTAAAAGTAGAGTAACTACTCATTTTAAAAAAATATTTTAACTACCATGAGGCTGCTTCATGTGCGTGTGTCTGTGTGTTGCAGGAGGATGAGTTCATTTGAAAGTTATACAGGTTTCATAGTTTTAAAATATGTAACGCAGAATAGTAGAAAGTAAAAAAAAAAAAAAAAATCCCCTTTTATTCCCTCATTTCCCTCTCCAAAGTTGTTCTTTATTTTAGAAATGTTCTATGAAATATAAAAAGCATGCACATGCACACACATATGTCCACATAGGCTTTCTCTTGACGTTTGTTCATTTTTGTGGTTAATATGTATATAAATGTGGTCCTTAGAATTTGGGCTGTATGTCTCATTTGAAATTGCACAGTCATGAATTAAGTTTATTTAACATTTATGTGTCTAGCAAAGGTTGTTCTTTAATTGTGTTTACTTTAGATAATCATGGTGTTGGGCCAATCATTGACTAAGTTCCTACTACATGGGCTGCAAATAGACAAGGGAACAGGCATCTGTAGTGAATGGTCATGGGGTGAGCAGCGGATCCTCTGGGGACACATTGAAAAAGCATGACACCCAGGACGAACTCATTACTGTTTCTGCTGAAAGAAAACAACTTAGTACCATCATCTTGAATTCCAAGTCCTCAAAAATTTTAAAGAAAAAAATTATGTAGCTTCTCAAAAGTCTTACTTGGTTCATATTATCCTTCTATTACTAAGGGATACTTAATTTTCATTTTCATGTATTACATCCTTGACTCAGTAGATGCTAGCTGAGCACCTACATCAGAAAGATGCTATGCTGGCCATTGTGGTGAAGGAGGGCAGGTGTTGGGTAAAAGGTGCTAGAATACGAAGGAGGTGTATATGAAGTGTCCTTCAGTTTTGTAGTACAGTTGGAATAAATTAATTATTTGAATACATAGTGTATAGGAGATGGTGTACACAAAGGGCTTTATGAGTGGTGTCAGCTGCAGGAACTCCAGCCTGGATGGCTGGGGAAGGTGTTGTAGGTGGTCTGGTTTGGAGGGTAGAATTCAGGCGTATGGGCATAAGGGAAAGGAGAGGATACTTCAGGATGACCGAGATGATGAAGAAATTCAGGAATGCATTGTTCGTGTGATTGGGCTTGGAGTTGACGTCGAGAAGGGCAGGTCCCTGTGGAGGCTGACTAGGAGTGATATGTCTTGAAGCACTGAACAGCGCTAACCGGCTGCTGCCAGGACCGGGGAATGTGCGGGGATGCAGAAATCATTTGGTCTGGCCCTGCCAAGGCGGCCGCAGGCGGGACTTGAAATTCAATAACTCCAGGGGCTTTTCTCATAGCTAATTTTTAAGTCGATAATTTTGTATGGCCCGTGAATGATGTTATAAATCTCCAAGTGGCCCTTGGCAGAAAAAAGGTTCCCTACCCCTCTTAGGCCAAGGAGTTTAGAGTTTGTTTTGTGGAGAAGCAGTAAAGGTTTGAATAGAAGATGAGAGCATTCATGTGGCTGACGCAAAGCAAACTGCTGAGGAGACCCACTTTGGTAGCCCTGGTGTGAGTGCGTGAAGGCCTGAGCTAAAGCTCTGCACTGAGGTAAAAGGTGTTGTACAGGAAAAACGGGTAAACTTCTGTCTTTGGCTGCTTGTACCTGTTCTCGTTAAGGATATATTTTGATCATTATAGATTTATTTTGAAATTATATTTTGAAACTTACTTTTTCTTCAGATAAATACCCAGAAGTGGGATTGCTGGGTTGGATGGCAGCTCCATTTTTAATTTTTTGAGGAACCTCCATACTGTTTTTCACAGTGGCTGCACCAATCTATAACCCCACCAAGAGTGCACGAGGATTCCCTCTTCCCCACATCCTCACTAACGCTTGTTATTTGTTGTCTTTTTTATCACAGCCGTTCTAAAAGGTGTGAGGGAATATCTCATTGTGGTTTTCACTTGCATTCCCCTGATGATTAGTGATGTTGAATATCTTTTTACATGTCTGTCGGCCATCTGTATGCCTTCTTTGAAGAAAATATCTGTCCAGGTCCGCTGCCCATTTTTTTATTGGATTTTTTGTTATTTTGATGTTGAGTTATATGAATTCTTTATGTATATTTGAATATTAACCCCTTAGTGGATGTATCATTTGCAAATATCTTCCCCCATTCAGTAGGTTGCCGCTTTGAAAGATACATGCATCTGTATGTTTGTTGCAGCATTATTTACAATAGCAAGATATAGAAGTAACCTAGGTGTCCATTGATAGACAAATGGATAAAGAAGATGTATCTATATGCGGCAGAATATTACCCAGTTATAAAAAGAAGAAAATCTTGTCATTTGTGACAATCTGGATGACCCTAGAGGGTATTATGCTAAGTGAAATAAGTCAGAGGGAGACAAGTACTGTATGAATTCATGCTGTGGAATCTAAAAAACACAAAACAAAAATACAACAGAAATGGGCTCATGTATACAGAGAACAAACTGATGGTGCCAGAGAGGAGGGTGGAGGGAGGGTGGGTAAAGAAGGTGAAAGGGAATAAGAAGTACGAACCTCCAGTTATATAAAAAAAAGTCACAGGAATGTAATAAACAGCATAGGGAAAATCGGCAGTGTTACTGGAATAACTTTGTATGGCGACGGATGGTTACTAGACTAGTATTGTCATGATCGCATTGTAAGGAATAGAAATGTTGAGTTACTATGGTGTATACCTAACACTAATATAAATTGTGTGTCAGCTATACTTTAATAATAAAAAAAGCTTACTTTTATAGCTAATGACACACTTGTACTGAATTTCCATTTATATATTATTAATAGACACATAATAAATGCATTTTTAGTTAGTGGATGATTAAGCTCTTAATTGTACTTAATTTTAAATACTTTTCCCTCTTTTCTCAAAAATAAAGAGAATATATATATATATATATATATATATTTGGTTATTTCCACATTTACGTATTTGTAGCATGCAAATTTTCATCAGATTTTTAAAGAGGCAGTTTCCAGAACAAAACTGACCTCATAGCATAACAGGCTTATGCATTTTATTAGTTATAAAAATGGTGTTTTAGTAATTCTATATTATTTATTAGATTCTTTGCTCTAGTATATATTAGGCATATCTAGAAATTTCTAACAGATGTCTGAAGAATGGCAAACAGCAACACTGCTTTTTGGAATTATTTAGGCAGCCTTGTTTGAACATGCAAGACATGCACAGATTGTAATTCACTGCTACCACCCAGTTTGTCTGTAGAGGTAGATGAACTTTTAGGCCCCTTCTGGTGTGAGGTGTCCTTGGGAATGATTTTAGACTTGATTACATTAGACTCACTTAATGAATGACTCAATCACCTGTGCACTTCTGTGTATTACTTGGGCAAGATAGGTCAAAACAGAATTGTTTTGAGTGGTTTTGGGAAAATTGTTGAAAGAAAAATATTTAATAGTTAATTTCCAAAGACTGTGAAGATAGCTGCTACACTGCTGTATAATGGCCACCTTACCACTGTGACAATTGTAGTTCATTGTTATTGGGTTTATATTCATGAAAATAGCAGCTTATTTTTTTCATGGTTCTGTTGAATTTTTTTTTTAATTTCTGCTCTGTTATTTTTATTTATTTATTTTTTAAATTTACCTTTATTGTTGAAAGTATTGCAGATGTCCCCCAATTTTAAATATTGAGTATAGAATTTATTTCTCAGACTTTATCTCTAGCAATTGCTAGTAGTGAGTGCTAAGACATTTTGCATCTATTTTTATGGAACTAGTCATAGCTACTTTAATACAGTTGAAGTTATCTTGCCATAATTTAGCCATGTCAATCAGGAATAAATTGCCTCCCGATTCCAGTTTCCTTTAAACTTCTCACATTGGCATGTTTACAATTGTTATGTTTATTAAGACAGTGTGTGCCCTCCTGTTTCACTGCTTCATCCTGCCCTCCTTTTGTTTTTTGCCTTAGTCACTAATAACCAGTCCACTATAATTCTGTAACAACAGTGCATGCATGCGACACTATATGCTTCTGAAGCCTGAAAGTATTTAATCACTTGCTGGAGATATGCTGTAACACTTGCAGGTTTTACTCCACATCTGTTACTTTAAGTAATTCCACAGAATCCTCTTACTTTTCCTTGCCAGCAAACTGGCTTCCTTTTGGCACTTGTCGGGCCTCAAAAATACACCAGCAACTGCAATGCTGACTTTTTAAATTACAGAGAAAAGAATGACCGAGATTTCTCAAGCAGAGTTTTCCTTGTACACTGTACTTTTACCACTACTAG
The DNA here is from genome assembly GCF_054644295.1 of Miniopterus natalensis. Classification (NCBI taxonomy): domain Eukaryota; kingdom Metazoa; phylum Chordata; class Mammalia; order Chiroptera; family Miniopteridae; genus Miniopterus; species Miniopterus natalensis. The sequence goes on along the minus strand of NC_142085.1, from coordinate 51,582,614 downwards.
GATACATATTGTTTCATTTCATGCTTTGTATGTAACATGAAAATATGTAATCCTTAACCATTAACAACAAAAAGATTTTAATACATACTGCAAAAAAATGAGCTTATCTTTTCAGAAATTCTTACACTGTACAGTATAATTCTTACGCTGCACAGAATAAACACAATTCTAAAAAATACAAGCTTGTTTATATTTTCTGACCATGTACGAACTTGAGATGAGTCTCCCCTTTCTCTAGAAATATCAGAGTATTAGAGTTAGCCTTTATGGTCTTTCTAGATCTTCTTCATAAATTAAAACATTTTGCTCAATAAGGTGAGACCTCTGTGTTACAGATTTGTGCTTTGGTTTTTACTAATTCTTGCGTTTAGTTAAATATTTAGTTAAGTATGGATGGGCATCCAGAGGCATCCAGGGGCTTTTGGCCGGTACCCATCCTTCCCTGATTACTAACAGGTTTTCTCCATGATCGTTTCATGGGATCAGTCTCTGGTCACATACTTCCCTACTAATCAGCTTTCTTAGGCTCCCAAATTTACCTGTCATAACCCTGCTTCTCAAGCCTCACTGAGCACGTGGGTTTCAGGAGGAACCCGGGTGCCTTATTTGAAATAGGCTGTGTGTGTGTTTTAATTACAAAATAACTGCATTGATGTGAGTGTCAGTGCAAGAAATGCTGTTCGGCACTGTCTTCCATCTCAGGAACGCGTCTTTGTTTATGGGCATGTCCCTGGTTCCAGGGCTCAGTTCCCATGATTAGTGGATGCTTTACAGGTCCCTGTCTCATTGCTCATTTAATAAGTTATGTACATGAAAGATAGGTTTCTAAATGAAAGGGAAAAGTCTCTTAAACTTTTGTTTGCTTGTTTGGTTTGGTTTTTGAGCTTCTGGACATAAAAGACCTATGAGGGTCATGCTCTTCCACGATGCTTCTTGTTCCTGTGGCTTCGCTTCTGCCCCACCCCCCATCTTTGTCTGGTTCCAGACTCTCCAGAACAGCCCATCATATTTAGACTCCTTTATCATTCTCCTTATTGTTCTTTCAGTCTCTGATCCTTCCCGCCAGAGTAAACTTTCTGAAATATCATTTTTGCCATGTACCAAACTCATCAATTCTCACTCCTGGCCCTATTTAAAAGCCCACAGAAGCTCCTTACTGGTTATAGAATGAGTTCCGATCTCTACAGTCTAACCAAGGCTATGTCTTTACCTCTGTGTACCCCTCAGCAACTCCTACATCTGCCCCGCACTGACTGGAGTCTGCTGTGTCTTCTCCCTGAGGACTCCTTTCCTGTTGAGCTTAAATCCTCCCCGTCCCCAAAGCACAGCTGCAGCGTCCGCTCTCATCCCCTCACATCACTGGCTATGGCATCATTCCTGTTAAACACATCTCCCTATTCCATAACAGAGGACGGTTTGGATCTGGGTTGATGCAGTGTCGAAAAAGAAATTGGGCAGCGGGTGAGACAGCTGTGCTAAATCAGATGGGAAGCCTTTGCCCCTGGCTAATGGGAGCGATGGCTGGGATCTGCCACCCTGCTGCCCCGCTGAACAAAGAAGGGAATGGCTGAGCTCACCATCAAAACGTATCCAGGAGATTTTATGTAACAAAATCTGTAAAATCAAACTGAGTTCAAACTAAACAGTGAAATTAAAGAGAGAAGTGCCTTATTTGATAGTTCTTGGTGGGTTTTGACCCACTAATAATGGGAACCTTCGAGAGCTAAGAATGTTGGATTTGGGTATCTTTAATTTAAAAAACCCCTTAGCACATTATAGTGCATGGAACTGCTGGGTTTCAAGGTCAAAGTTCTGATGTATATTATTTAATGGACAGTTATGATAGTTGTAATAGTTTTCCTCATTATTTTACTGAGCTCGGCTTAGAAGAAGAGAGGTAGGTCCACCCTCCCATTTACATACAACAACTTGAAATTTATTAACTCAGTAGAGGGCCTTCTAGCTTCAATTTCTTTTCACAAAATTACAAATCCGATAGATCTCTTTCCGTGTGCAGGAGGCCAGTAATATGCCTGCCAATCTGCTGGCTCCATCCTAGGCCACTGCCAAGAGCAGCTTGGGCAGCCCGTCCTTTGTCCAGACCCAGAATAAACCAGTGGGCCACCAAACAAAGCCGCAGTAAGGCACTGGAGCAGGTGGCACCACCTGCACCCATCTAGTTCAAGCCTATCTAATCCGCCACATGTATGTGAAAAAACAGGGAGTGAGAGGACGGATGAAAGGATGGAAGTGGATCTGGCTTGTGATGGAAGCCCATAATAGAAGATTACCATCAAAACTGGCTACTGGTCCTGGAAACCCAGGATTTACCCAATGGACTAGAACTGTTTCTATATTATCTATGCAAGTTGGGATATTCTCGATCATTTATAGCTGTGTATGTCAGGACATTTAAAAGCTTATTTAAATATTTACTCTATGTTATTACCAGTTTAAAATCTTCAGTGCCATGAAAATTCCGGCAAACCTTTAGGACTGTACCTTTGGATTTACAAAAAGATGTGAGTTGTGGATTTCATGGTCCGGGAACAGCCCTCTCCATATGGACCTCTATAGGAGGTTCCTTATAGAATTACAGTGGAGGAAACCGACCTCTGGTCCGCAGTGCTGAGTCCCCTCCAGCTGTACATCACCCTGACAGCTAATGAGATGTCGACTATGGTTACTTTTCTGTGAGAAAAATGAGTGAACCAAATCCCAGGAACATTTTTGTAACTGTGGGGGGTGGATTAAGAGAAGGCTTATGACATTTCAAACCACATTTGAAGCATGTTAAAAAACTTCCCGTGTTTCTACTTCATGAAATATGTCAGCGATTTTACAGGTATAAAAGATATCTCACCAGAATGTTCTTTGAGCTAAAAATAACTAAAATGTGGGTTAAAGTTAAAAACAACGATGCAGTAAATAATAGATTGAACTGTAAGTGGAGCAAATGAAAAATGAGTGAAAAATCGTGTGAACACATTCTTAAAAATGGATTTTGAGGAGCTGACAATTTATAATACCATTTTCTAAAATGAAGGAAGACATGACCAAAATATTTAAAGTGTCTACTAATTGAATTTTGAGTCAGTACTTGCTTTCTAATTATTTATGGTATAAATGGAAATATTTATTGCTCAATTCATGAGGATTCTTTTCCAAAGCTAAATATTTGTGAAACTTGTGTAGAAATCATGTCATACTTAGCTGTTCTTAATGTGTAGCGTGCACAGAATGATTCTTGCTGTTGATTAATAAAATAGAAATAAATGGCAGCAAAAAATTTCTACCTACCACGTTTAGGACTGCAGGAATGTAGAAAATAATGTCTTATTTGATGTCCTCTTTGGACTTCCAGTTAGTTATGATTTCTAGACGTTACAGTTGACTCAGGTTAGAAATGGACTCAATTATTTGAGTGCTGTTCAGTTACATTATCACAAGCACGTGTTTCCAGTCAGCCTCTCAGATTAGCCAAATATCTTGCATAATTGTCATTTTAAAATGCATTTGATTCTGACATTAGTTTCTCTCTTACCCTGATGTTTATCCTTGAGAGAGCCCCCAGTAATTTCCAATGTGTGGAAGCCAAAGCCATTCTTTATAGTAAACACAACTCCTGTTTGAGGGAGCAGCCCAGCAGTGGGGGTTATTTTAATGGACATGCCGTATTACTTTAATCTAACCCTTTTACCATCTGTTCTTCCCATAACAGTGAATAGAAAAAAAAAGAACATATTTTATGTTTCAGGGTTACATTAGTAAAAAGTAAGATAAAAGTGATTTAAAAGCATGCATATGTTCCTAGTACAATGCAGTCTGCATCTGTGATGTTTTTTCTCATGGTTCAGACACAAATCAAGAGGAAAGCTGCTCATGCTTGAGAGAGTGAAAGTTTTTCATGGAAAACAGGACTTTACCATAAGGGGGTCTCTCTCTTTATTTTACAGCTAAAAATGATAAAAACCTCAATGAGCTGCCAGAATAAAAATAGATAACTGTAACATCTATTGTTGGAACATCTGGCATTTTTCCTGAGTTGGGTTGTGGCTGCCACATCCAGATGAATGCCGAGCACCTGTCTGGAACATGCTGGTGAGGCAGGAATGAAGCTCAGGGCTTTTATCAAAAGAGCAATCTCTTTGGGTGTAATTGTGGTGAATATCTGTGGGTGTAACTGTGATAAAGAGTGCTTCAGTGGTGAGAGGACATCACCCAAGGGTGAGTGGAGATGGTTTACTGGAGTGTAAACACATACTTGGGGACTTGGGATCCATTACTGCTTAGGGGGTAGGACACTGTCACCCTTATATCTAAGTACCTAAGTCCAGATAAGCCTGGAGTACTAAAAAGAGCAAGGACTCTGGACTTGCATCTCCCCTCCTAAACTTTGAGCTTCATTTTCTGCATCTGTAAAGAGATTCATAATACTTTTAAGATGTTGTTAGCATTTAATAAGATAATGTCTCTGGGATCTCAGCATAGTCACTAACATATAGCAAGTATTTGATCATGGTAGTTTTGTTGTTGTTATGGGTATTCGGTAGTATATGCAAATCATATAGTAAATTGCCATTTAATCAGTCATAGTTCATGTTTTCTTCCTAAGCAGCTATAGTGTTAAAAGAGAGAGAGTAATGGCTCCCTCTGTGAGCTCCTAAACAACATTGTTTTTCTCTCTGCTTGGGTTCTTGCCTCCTTCTAACTTGTATTAAAGTTATGTTTTGTGGACATAACTTTATTTATAAAGATATTTATAGTCTTTCTAATGTGAACGCCTGGAAGGAGGGGCTGTATTTTTCACATTACCTGGCACATTGCCTTGCGAACTGTAGGCGCTCAAATAGTAGAATGAATTGCAGAAGGAACTATTGTAAATAATTCCCACTGGATGCATATAAAGCCCCAAATGATGGCTCAGACCTTTCACCGGATGAGGTATTAGTTTCCTCTAGAAGGAATGATTCAGCCGGGGATATGGCTGTCAGCTGACATGCATTTCTGGCAGTTACCCAGCTCTTTGTCTGTCAGCTTTAGCCCACCTTTAGAGGGTGGCATTTGGTTTCATGTTTATAAGAACTAGGGCATCCTCTAGCTGACTCACTTTTTAATTTGCCAAAGTGCATGTCTGCTCTGAAAATTAAATTTTAAATAAGAAGTAAGGGTAAATTAAAGTGCGGAGTACTCTGAATGACAACAAATTTTCTAAAAAAGAAAAACAGGTTTTAGCAAAATTAAAAATTAACTTTCAGTATACTTTCTTTCCTTGATTGATGCACCTAATTAAAATAAGAAATGAAATTATTCCATTTCATAGCCTTAAATATAGGGGGAACTGTTATTACCTCTTCAAAGGAAGAGGAGCCGACATACCACAGCTCCCAAAACATGATTTTGTTTACTTGAAGAGAGTATAGACACCAGCAATCACGGGCAAAACCATCTGCAGGTCCTGCATATATTCTAATTAATCATGATTCTCATGATATCTCTACCCTTTAAAACAGATCTTTGGGCTTTCAGTCAAAATTTAGGTGATAAGAATTGTTGGACCAAAGTGCATTCAGCTTTGAAAATCAGAATATTTGGAAGAAAGTCCTATTGTTTAGGTAATTGGCCAGTGGACTGATTTCTTTTTGCAGTTGGGATGTTGATATCTTATCCTTTGACATGTATGTTTTATCTCTTACATGCCTGTAAGATGGGACTGGAAACACAGTCTCTAGAAAACACAGTCTAGGGAAAAAATCATTTTTATAAGATGGTGATATGATAAGCATGCCTGTTTACACATGTGAAAGTCATTAATCAAGGACCCGTACATGGCACATACATATCTGTAACATGTTTGCATTTTTAAGAATGCTTTGATGCATATTATTAATTGATCTTCACTGCAGTCCTATAATGTAGGTAGTTGTTTCTATTCTGCAGATGGGAAAATCAAGGCCCCAGGAAAATGATCTTTTGTACAAGTCGTATTGGATGATAGTAGATCAGGGTCCAGGGTCCAATGCTGTTTTTACTAAAATCCCTAGTGGGTAACTTTAAATTGCATTTTTGTGCACAAAATATTAATAATCAGTAATAAAAGCAAAGATATTTAAATAATTCAGTGATAGAACAATTTTCCATTCAGAAAAGATGTTTTTATAAATGGCTTTGTCTCTAATCATTCTATAAAAATAAGACATAAGTTTACTACATAGGATTTTTTTATGATAAAGCATTTATTTTGAAATTATTTCACATATAAAGAAAAGTTGCAAGAATAGTAAAGTATTCCTGTAGACTGAACCTAGGTCACCACTGCTTAACATTTTGCCATATTTGTTTAGTCATTTTTCTCTCTCTTCCCCTTCCATCTTCCCTCATTATTTTTTTCTGAACCATTTTGGAGTAGGTTCCATATATGGTGCCTCTTTACCTGAACCTCAATACTTGAATGTGTATTTCTTGGTCTGATTCTAATTCCTTAGCTGTGGGACACTGCAGGTTTTGTGAGGTGTTGCAAGCACAGAAGGTGCATGAGTTTGCACCCGCCAGCGATCTGTGGGAGGACTGCTTCCCGTTCTCTGCCAAACAATGTGTTGTCAAGCTTTTGAATTTTTGCTTATCTGATCATTGAGAAGTGGTTCTCAGTGTTGTTTTAATTTGTATTTATCTTATTAAAAAGTTAAATATCTTTTCATATGTTTAAGGGCTATTTTAGTATTTTTCGTGAATAGTCAGTTTGTCTTTTGACCATTTTTTATTGTGCTTTCTTTGGTTATTTTTTAGGTTTTGAATTGAGAATTGAATTTATTTTTATTCTTTCTTTTTTATTGATTTAGGTGTGTAAGCTGTGTATCCCATAAATCCACATATGTAGTATTTTTATTAACTTTTCCCCAGAAATTCTTTAGTTTATGTTTGTATTTGCCTATTTTCCCCAAAGTTATTTAATAGCCCTTCCCAGTTGGAAGGGCTTTTAAAATTTTAATTTTTTATTCATTGTGATCAAAGAGTGTTGTTTATAATATTTCTACTTCATGAAATGTACTAAGGTTTTCTTGGTGGCCTAATACATTTTAATCAATTTTGATGATTAGTTATGTACATTAAGAAAGATCATTCTTTACTATCAGTGTGTAAAGTTCGATATATAGCCATAGCATTTAACTGATTGGTTTTGTCTTTTACATCTTCTATAGTTTTTCTTTTCATTATTATTTTTGTCTACTTGTCATATACTGAGAGCGGTGTCTTAGTCTCCTACTATTTGGATGTTTGTGTATTTCTCCTTGTTTCTCTCATAGTTTCTGCTTTATATAGGTGATATTGCTGTTATCTGATGAGTACACAGGAAGACAAAAAATATTTTAAGCAAGAGAGTGACACAATTAGATGAGAGTTTCAGAAAGAAACTCTCTGGGAAGCCCCACCCCAGGCCACGTTGGGATTCCTGGGGCTCATTCATATTTCCTCTGTCGGAAAGACAGGAAGTAGGGTGGTGGTCTCCCGGGGATGGAGAGTTATGGGAGTTATTATTGAATGGATAAAGTTTCCACTTTTCAAGATAAAGAGTTCTGGAGATGGATGGTGGTAATAGTTGCACAGAAATGTGAATGTACTTACTGCCACTGAGTTGTACACTTTAAAATGGGTAAGTCTGAAAGTTTTATGTTATATATATATTACCACAATTAACAATAATTTTTAGAAGAAAGGGAACAAACAGAGCCAGGGAGTGGGAAATAATGCTGCTATAGATGCTCACGTATAGGTTTTTGTATGAATATAATTTTCACTTATCTGGAAAAGATATCCAGGATTGCATATGGTAGTTGCACATTTCGTTTTTTTAGAAACTGCCGAACTGGTTTCTAGAGAAGCTGTGTCATTTTACATTCCCACCAGCAATGTGAGCATTTGCTGTTGTCACTATTTTTTATTTTAGCCAGCCTAATAGGTATGCATTTATATTTCATTGTGGCTTTAATTTGCATCTCCCTAATTGCCAATGATGTTGACCATTTTTTCATGTGATTCTTTGTCATGTATATCTATTTGGTGAAATGTCTCTTCATGTGTTTTGCTCATTTTGGGTTTTTTTTATTACTGAGTTTTGGGAGTTCTTTATAGATTCTAAATACCAGTCCTTTGTTTGATATGTGGTTTGCAGAGCAAACGTTTCTAATTTTGATCAAGTTTAATCTATCAGTTTTCTTTTATGTATTGTGTTTTTGGTATCAAGTCTAAGAACTCTTTATCTAGCCCCAGAGCTTGAAGATTTCCTTTGACATTGTTTTTCTAAAAGCTTTATACTTTTACCTTTTACATTTAATTTGTTATGTAAGATATGAGGCTTAGGTTGAGGTTCATTTTATTTTTGCCTATGGGTGTCTGGTTATCTCAGCATCATGCATTAAGTCTATTTTCCTTTATTGAATTGCTTTTGCACCTGTGTCCAAAATCAGTTGGGCATATTTGTGTGGGTCTATTTCTGGGTTCTCTATTTTGTTCTATTGATCTGTGCATCTATTTCTCTACCAATCCACACAGTTATGATTACTGTAGCCATATGGTAAGTCTTGAAGTTGGGTGGACAGATTCTCCCACTTTATTATCCTTTTTCAAGTTGTTTTAACAATTCCAGTTCCTTTGCTTTCTATATAAATGTTATACATACGTTGAAAACTTTCTATCTTCTTTTAACTACTTTCTCTGACGCTTTTATTTTCTCTATCCAATATTTGTTTCCTTACATGTTTTCTAGCCTTTCTTTGATATCTCTTTTAAATTTCTCTTTTAAAATTTTCATTTAAAATCTATTCTCTTTTTCACAATTTGTAATTTAAATGAAGATTTATTCAGTTTCTTTGACTTTGGTCTGTTTTTATTGCATTTTTTTCCCTATCTTGTGGTTGTTGTTGGGCATTTTTTTCTTTGTCAATTTCTTAGTTTTAAATTTCTGATTCCAGGTGTTATGCACCCCTGTGCGCATATCGTGTGTGTGTCTCCAGATGCTTGTTAAGGGTACTTACTACAATTTGGAGTGTTTGTTGTCTTATATGTTTCTTTTGTTTCATGGTTGGTTACTTGATGAGAATTTTTAACCAGCTGGGATATTTATATTTTCATGGTTTTTTCCTATAAGAGTTTTATAGGGAGTTTAATTTTTCCCCCCTGTTCCTTGGCATTTCATGGGCTGGGTTGCTATTTCAAGAGCCCTTTTCCCTGTCTGTTATGTGAAATACAGTTTGTAAATGGGTGACGATGGTGGTAGAGAGGGGACAGAGGAGAGAGGGTTTGCCTGCCTTGTTTTTCTTTCCTGCTTTTGGATCTTTAATTCCGCCTCTTTCTTCTTTCTTTTCACTGCTGTCTGTGAGGGACATGACCCATTCTCAGCATAACTTTCTTCTCTTATGGAAATGACACTTGTCTCAAATTGACGCTTTGGATTTTGCTTGATTTTGAGCCCTTTACAGTGGCCAATGCTGTGGGTCACCGTGTGCTCGTGTTTTGGCACTTACTTGTGATGATTTTGTACATTTTGCCAAAGTCCTAAACTTTACCCCCCACCCATCCTTTTTCTCTTTCATGGAGTCTCTTAAACCTCCCCTTCTCCTCTCTGCACCCACAGGCTCATAGCAGCTGCTGTTGAGCTTTTAAAAAAACTTATAAATAACTTGAAGTTTGAAGTTCGGCATATTTTCTGCCTCCTAGTAACGGCGATAGCATGGGTCATGTGTGATTTAATTTGTGCTCCTTGATGACCTATAGGTTCTGGGGGAAGGATGTGTAGAGAGATATAGATTCAGATGGCTGCCATTATTCTTCATACTCAGAAGCCTCTAAAATGTATTAATTTATTGACCAAAAGGCATCATGTAATCCCTCTAAAACTTGTGCTATAATGGGATACTTGGGGGGGGGGGGGAATCAACATTATAGTAAAATTATGTAACTTTCTTCTTATAACCATGACAATAAGAATTCATGGACATGGATTGTAGTTCTAAGTAATTTATCTTCTTTAAATAAGTGAAATCTAGGGATAGGCACAGGAATCATATGTTTCAACACTAGAAAGGAAGATACCAAATACTGATGGTATCATACAGGATTTTAGAGCTGAGAGAAAAGCTAGAGAAAGTCTAACCTAACCAATATGTCATCCTACAGACGAGACTAAGAAAGAAACTAATTTGGCCAAGGTTACCCTGAGAGCAACACGCAGGGACTGACCTGGAACCAAGTTCTCTTGGCTTCCTGTCCCTACTGCCTCTTCCATCAAATGGCCCCTTTTCTGGATCAGCCTTTGATAGGTTAAGTATCATCATGACTCTTTTCCTCTTGGGACAAAAGAAATTAAACCACAAGCCAAGAAGGCACATGCAGTTAGCAGCAAAAGCAGGCGCGGGGAAGACCGGGCGCCTCGCTAAGCCGCGTTCGTTGGCTGTGCTGCACAGGCATGTGTTGGCTGGCGGCCACCTTCCCTCTCGGCTCTCTTTCCGCAGACACTTAATGAACACCTGAAAGGGTTCACATCAAATTACGGGGTTGTACTGCTCTCAACAGAGTTCACTTCTAGTGCGGTTCCTTTCAAAGGGATGAATGTGGCTCAGAGTTTTGAAAGTGCGCACAGGTGCAAGTTTACAGGGCTTGAAAAACAAAGGTTTACAGCTAGGCTTTTCCTCTGGGCCTCTAAAGCAATGCGAGGTCTTGGTCTAACTCAGTCACCCAATTTCTGCCTGTTTGAAGGGCAGTGTACACGCTGTTGTAGTTTCCTGACTATTGACAAGAGGCTTATCCCTCAACTTCTTCTTCGGGTGCTCTTGAAATGTGTACCTCGTGCATGTCACGGTTACCTTGTGTTGAATTTTCTCTGTGAGCCAAGGACAGAATGTTCTCCTCTGCAGCGCCAATAGCACTTTCCCATATACACTCAGGGGAAGCTTTTCCCCTCTCAATAGGGCTCAAAAGTCTTGACTGGAGTACCTCAGAAATAGGCCTGGTTTGTACTTTTATCAAAACAAGCAGAGTCTGGGCAATTTCTAGCTTGGAATAGCATGATGACCTGAAATTTTCCTAGGCAAGCACATGGGTGGCGCTACCAAAGGGCAAATGCATAGCACTCTGATCCTCACCCAATAAGGAGAGGGGTGCCAACACTCACTTGGTGAAAGTGAAGGTGGCATCTTGTGAAAAGAAAGGCTGGTGTTCATGAGGAGAAAAGGCTGAGGCCACGTGGAGGTCTGATGTAGGAAAATAGAGCTCAGGATGCCTTGATATGCCCAACTCATAGTCCTGCAGGGAAAAAAGTTGGATTTACTATTATTTTTGTATTGATGAAATGTGCTGATAATCCTTACGTACATTTGGAAAATAATTAAAGTAATAATTAGAAATGGTAATGGGAAAATCTTGAACCTGGAACTTACCCAGAACTCTATCCTGAATGTGCTGTATTTATTAGCATATGGGGTTTCCCTAGAGGAACTTTGGTAGCTCATTGCTCTGGCTCCAAGAGCCCCTAGGTGAGCTGCCTGTTTGCACTAAGTGGGGAAGTCAGGATTCTCCCTTCTGCTCAGGGTGGGCCTGGGTGAAGGAAAGAGTTACCTTGTTGTGTGAAGTTCTCGGTAAAATTTGCCCAACTAGCACATGACAAGTCAAAAACAGTGGAGCCTAGGAATTTATTCCCCCCCACCCCCACCCCACCACAGACATCCATTCCTCCTTTTTTCTAGGCTAAGAATGAAAGTGTAAAATGGACTTATATTTTGGTTCCTGAGAGTATAAAGCCACTTCACTGGAAACCTCTCTAACAATTGATCCATTTCCCTCTCCCCTCTTCCTTAATAGTGTTTTCTCGCAAGTGTAAAATCATGGTTTGGAGTGCAGGCTTTGAGGCCAGATAAACTGTGGCTGTGCCATCTTATTAAAGCCCTTAGTGATGCAGTTTCCTCATCTATAAAATGGAGGTGTACTAATGTCCAGGTGTGATGAAGATTTAATGATATAGTATATACACAATGATTAGCACATTGACAGGCACATAGTAAGTTCTCAATAAATGACAGTTATTATCATAGCAGGAAATCTCTGTATAGTACCTAGACTTGTGTTTGGCATCAGGGAACTGAAACCAGGTAGAAATTATATTGCTAATTTTAATGGCTCACGAGGACCTTCAAGCCCAGCATATCTCCTAGGGAGGTCTGCTGAGCCTTTTAAGTTTCTTTCAACACTGGACCAAATACTCTGGCAACAAGTGAGCAGCATGATTCCAACAAGGCACAGCATGGCCTGCAGCTGTGTTTCCCTGATGATCCTACAAGTATTTGAAGTTTACTTTGAAAGCAAGAAACACACCCCAGTGAATAGGGCCAGCTTATATGGGCAAGACTTTTTAAAAGTTATGTTGCAGTTGAATTAGGTAAGCATTTATTAACTCTCCTCCATGTAGCCAGCACAGCCCTCAGAGAGTTAACAGTCCCATGTGAAGAGTTAGGGTGCAGCACATAGATACCTTCTTTAATCCTTATTGTTGTTTTGGTTTTTAATTCAGAAAAACAAAATGTGAAAAGCAAATAGAAGTAAAATATGAAGCTTTCTTGGACTCTCCCTTTGGCGATACCATTTGGGTACTAATGGAGAATTTGGGTTTGAATCTTGGCTCTGCCACTTGCTAACCCTGTGGCCTTGGGCAAATAATTTTCCCTTTTTGGGCCTTAGCTTCCCTATCCATACAATGGGTTACTAATATTTCAATTAAAGGGTTAATATAACGACTAGACGTGTGTGGGGGGGGGCAATTCACACTAAGCACTTTCAAGGATGCCTGGCATTTAGTTCCACCCATGTTTGTTGTTATTACTTTAATCTCCTTTCGGCAGCCAAAAGGATTTTGTTTTGCTCGACTGCTTGCTGATTGCAAGTCAGGGGTGCCCAGCTGGTGCGAGAGTGTCTTATTCTGGTGCCCTAAGCCCAGTGTGTCCTTAGGGGTGCTTGCAGAATAAAAAGGCTATTTTTTTAAATGTACGTTTTCCACCCTCTCGGTTTCAGTATTCGGGATTTCACACGGAAAGATCAGAATCCGATCACGACAGCCAGTGGGGGGGCAGCCCCCTGACGGACGCGGCCTCCCCGCAGCTCCTGGACGCCGCCGACAGGCCGGGCGGCCCGCTCGACGGCTCCTGCGCCTACCGCGCGCTGTCGGAGCGCGGCGCGCTCTGCTACGGGCTCGCGCTCGAGCCGGCGCGGCGGCCGGAGGAGCGGCACCTCCACGGCCAGGCCTGCGAGGGCGGCCGCTGCGAGGCGGGCAGGTACTTCCTGGGCGCGCCGCAGGCCGCGAGGGAGCCCTGGTGGGGCGCCCGCGCCGCGCTGCCGCTGACCAAGGCCTCCCCGGAGAGCCGCGAGGCCTACGAGAGCGGCATGCCGCACATCGCCGTGCACCGCATCCACGGTAAGGGCGGCCCCGCGCCGCTGCGCGCCCGGCGGGTGGGCTGGTCCCGCGCGGAGGCGCAGGGGCTGACCAGGGGCGCGGGGACACGCAGGGGCTGAGCCGGGGCGCGCGGGGACACGCAGGGCTGACCAGGGGCCCGCGCGGACACGCAGGGGCTGACCAGGGGCGCGCGGGGACACGCAGGGCTGATCAGGGCCCACCAGGGGCCCGCGGGGACACGCAGGGGCTGACCCGGGGCTTCTCCTTGGAACTGACTGAACGGAAACTCACGCCAAGGGGATTCAAAAACCAGGTCCACTCTCTTACAGAGTATTTTATTTTGCTAATGGTTGGCCAAATATATTTATTTGGGGCAGGAGAGTAGAAATGATTCCCATTTTAAACATCAAAAATGTAAGGAAATTAAGTTAAAGCGAATTGTTGAGTAAGCCTATTGAGTTTGTAGTATGTACGTATGTAAATTTTTGTGAATTATTTTCTTCTGTATTGCCCTGCTTCAAATGTGGGTGTAAGTGCTTTTGGGCTCCTCTAGCTGTTTCTCGCTTAGGGTACTTACTGTTGGCATGTGTGTGTGTGTGTGGGGGGGGGCAGTCTTTGTTTTATGGCCCATGACTCACATCACCGGGAGTTTAACCTCTCTGGCCCTCTGGGCATCAAATGCCAGTGACTGCCACCTTCTCTTCTCATTCTGACAACCCACAGTGTCCCCTGTGAGTAAAGGATATGTAGAACTCTGGAGATTTTTCACCTTGAGTTTATTACCTGGCTTTACAAACACACAGAAATGGCCAATGCAGTGAAAGCCTTTAGTGCTACTAATACTTTTCTTTGTTCATTTGAAAGTAAACTGGTCGGGGAGCCCATTCTGTCCATTTCAAACTTGGGTCCTGGCAGGTCTTTGAAACCCTCCCTCTTTTATTATAAGTCAGTGACATTAAGATTGATCCAACGGCCCTGATATTACTCTTCTTGCTGTGTCTTTAGGGTGAGAAATGTGCTAGACAGTGTTTACTCACCCATAACGTCTTCTGTCAGATACCATCCAGGCCCTGACCTCCTTCTATGGTTTTAATTTTTCTATTTTTGCTTTTTATTTGTCTGCTTTTACTTTGAATTTCTCTAGTTTGGTAGACTGGCAATGGAAACCCAGGGCAAAGGGCAATCGCTTGCCAGAGAGTGGAGTGAAGGGACAATCCTGGCTTAACCTACATGACCTGGAAGAAAATATTAGAAATAAAATAAGAGAAGGGAAAAGGAAAGCAATGAATAGTGAGATCCAGGGCTTCCCTGCAGCATTAAGCAGCTTACAACTTAACTTTCCCTTACAACTTTCACCTGTTCCTCTTCTCTCTTTTCATACTGACTTCAGACTGCTTTGAGAATTATTTAATTCACACAGTATATTTTGGATGCACGATTCCTGTATATTAGATCTTTCTCCTTGGTTCAGAATGAGTTGTTATTAACATTTTTAATTTTATTTACTCTTCACCTTATATCAGAAACAACCTAAGATATGAGCTACTATATGATTATTTGTAAAACTGAGATTTATACTACTAGATTTGAGAAGACAATATATTTTTGATTGGGACAAGATATGTACATATCCATGTACACATCTACACATATATGAATGCGTATATATTCTTAACCTTCAAATAGTTTTAAAATTACATTAGAGCTTTATTGTAACTCTACATAAGGCACATTTAGCAATACTAACATTTTAGGTGATTTATTTGGAATTGAGAAAATAGCCCAGCCTATATCTTTGTCTTTCTCAAACCCAATTGAAAGCATTTTCTAAGCATTAATTTAACATGACACTTTTCCAGAAAATAACATAAACCAAATGTTATGCATTTTTCTTTTATTATTTACAGTCAGACAGGTCAAATGATGTGCATATATGAAGTAGAAACACACTTCACCATTTTGCTAATTGCCATTCACAACCTACGAACAAAGTTTGCCTTCCAAAAAACTTGTTATAAACTTCATCTGCATTTAAAAGCCACAGAATCATGAATTCCAGTCCAATACTTTGATGGTCTGTCTGTCCTGTGAACCTGTCTGTTTCAAATATTGGTGCATATGTTAAAAAGGAAAGAGATAAGGTTTCTTTTAAAAAGAAATACACTTAAATTTTGGGGGGTGAAATTCGAGACCGCTTACCTTTCGCTTTTTCTTATTTCTAGGGCGAGGTCATTGGGATGAAGACAGTGTGGTCAGTTCTCCAGACCCTGGGTCTGCCAGCGAATCAGGTGACCGATATCGCACTGAGCAATATCAAAGTAGCCCACATGAACCTAGCAAAATTGAAACTCTGATAAGAGCTACCCAGCAAATGATTAAAGAAGAAGAGAACAGATTGCAGCTAAGGAAAGCTCCCCCAGACCAACTGGCTTCCATTAATGGAGCTGGGAAAAAACACTCCCTCTGCTTTGCAAACTACCAACAGCCCCCACCGACAGGCGAAGTCTGCCATGGCTCCACTCTTGCCAACACTTCACCATGTGACCACATCCAACAGAGGGAGGGAAAGATGCTGAGCCCCCACGAAAATGACTATGACAACAGTCCCACTGCACTGTCTAGGATAAGTAGTCCCAGTTCGGATCGCATTTCAAAATCCGGTTTGATCCTAACTAAAGACTATCTCCATTCGGATATGTCTCCTCATCAGACAGCAGGAGACCATCCTGCCATCTCTCCAAACTGCTTTGGCTCTCACCGGCAGTATTTTGATAAGCATGCTTACACATTAACTGGATATGCCTTGGAGCACTTATATGACAGTGAAACCATTAGAAACTATTCCTTGGGCTGTAATGGCTCACACTTTGATGTAACCTCCCATCTAAGGATGCAGCCAGACCCAGCACAAGGACACAAGGGAACATCTGTTATAATAACCAATGGAAGCTGATGATTTTCTAAAATATTTTGTTCTTTAAGGATCTCTGAAACATATTTATAGTTTAATGCCCCATGACCAGCATTTACTATGCTACAGATTGTTAGAGAGGATAATTTAAGTTACTGGGTATTTGACATGTGTTCCTTTGAAATCAAAGAAAACAGCACTAGCATTCAAGATTATGCACAGATAATGGAGCTAAAGTGAATATACAAATTTCCCCTCTAATTATATGGGAACAGAATCGATAAATTTTGAATTGAAAAATGAAAAATGCTTGTGTAGATTAAGGGAGGATGTATACACAGGAAAGGACTGATGGATGACAACATTGTGCTGGGAAAATCCAGTGACCCTCATAGACAGAGCACTATCTACAAACTGCAGTGTACAATTACGTGCAGAAATATAGACTATGTACCATAAATATACCCCGAATGGGGAACTTTCCTTAGCCTTAGGACATTAAGATTATTAAAGAAATTTTTGTTCTCCAGCTAACTAAGAAAGAGATATATCTTGTAATGTTTTCTTCTTTGTGCTTCTACCCAGCCAGCTCATTTGGTTCAGGTATAAATTAGGGAAATGGTTATGGATATGGTATTAGAATGAGTTTTCACCTGGTACCCATTATAAGCAATCAGGAAGTGGTGATTTTTCACCTTGCTTTTGAGTTAGACAAGGAACAGGATCACATTGACATATCAGTAAGGGTTTCTCTAAATGAAAGTACTGAGACGTTGGGACACACATCAAAAACCTGGAGTGCCCGATTGGAAATAGTTAGTGAAGCTAGAAAGGCCAGAGGCAGAGAGAAATGAAATAATATCTCAAAATGAACAGTTTAAGGTTCAGAATATGTAATTAACATACTTGGGGCTCATAAAACTACCCCCCAAAAATGCAAACCAATTCACCAAGAAAAAAAGGCTAATAAGTGCAAAAACGAAGGAAAACCAGTGAAGTGCTACATGGTAGCAGTTAAGTGTTTGACAACATTTCAAAGCACAGATGTGTAAATGTGACAACACATGGAAAGCCTCAGGGGAGAGGCTAAGATAAAAGTTTAGGCTGATAACAAGGGATTAAAGAGGTGAGAGTAGTACTTAGACTGATGGAACAGACCAAGCATTCATTTTCCTTGTTTGTATACAACAAAAACAAAGAACTTGGTCTTAAGTGTAACTGTAGAAAGACCAGCAGACTAGATGCCAAGATCTCTGGGTTCTGGTCCTGACCCTGCCTATCAGTTTTTTTGGGGAACATAGATGTATCACTCAGCACACCAGGGCCCCAGTTTCTTCATCTTAGGGCAATTCTAACGTCCCACAGGTCGGGGGTTCAGTGGTGCAGAAGCACAGAACTTGTTGATCAGTTAACTCTCGGCTGTTAGTTGTTAGACTGATCGTTCTGGCCTTGCTGTTCTCATAGAGAGCTCTAGATGCTTTGTAACTTAAGCAGGTGCGTGGGTTATCGTAGGCGTGTATAGTTACAACTTTATAGGTCGGCCACCGTGTAGATGGTGGAAACTGATGAGGGAGAAGGAAAATCAGTGAGATTTACTTGACGCACTGTTCTCTAATAATCAAAGCAAAGTGACATAAGTGACTAAAGAAGTTTCATAGCTAATATTTTCTAGGAGCCCCATGCCTGCGACTCTTGTCATATTCAGAGGGAATATATTGGAAAAAGTTGACTTATAATTTTGAAGACACCGTGACATTGAACACTCAGGGATTAGTACTATATTTTCATCATATAACACAGTTATCTGGCAATCCGTAGGTAGGTGACAATCTAAATGATGATAATCTGAGAGGTGAATAACTGGGTTGTTTGTACAAGAGAAAAGTGGCTACATAAAATTAAATAAATATGTCTTGGGTATGAGAGAACAGCATCGTGCTGTGAATGGAAAAAGTGCAAGTAGATGAGAAAGTTAGTGGTTATATATACTTTCAAAAAAGCTCAAACAATAAAGCTAAATTTTGAATTAAACAAGCAAAACTACTCAAATTTTGAGAAAAACATTTATGAGAAGTCCCTGGAATACTTAAAATGAACTTTTGATCATTTTGCAACATGAAGTAAGGTTTTAGGAATGCTAAAGGTTCTGCAGAATTCTGTAGATGGATGAATGGTTCCAGGACACAAATATCTGAAGGATATGATGTGTTTTGGAAAGGGAGTCTATACAGATGGGTTTTACTGATGGATATACATTCTACTAAAAAGGTCAGAGACAGATGCTACAAAGGAAATAGAATCTTAAGAATCAAGGAAAATGAACTGATAGGAAAGAAAAGACTAAAGAAATTTCAGTGGAATATTTATATGGAAGACAGTTAATCGAGGAAAGAAATTACAAACTCTACAAATAGGGGTAATCATAAGGAATAATGCTCTTTAAAATGGTATGACCAATATTTTTAAGCAAGGATAGAATGAACTAAATTACATCTTTATTAAAATTTTTGATAGATTGAGCCAGTTTTAAATACAAACCATTTATTTACTTTATATGTCAATAATTTTATAGTAGCATATTTATTACATTAAATATAATGCCATACAGGCCTACAGTATTATATAGCTTACATTTTTTGCAATATGACATGATTATTACAGAATGACCCAAGATAAGTTGAGATAGTTTATGGCAAGGTAACTTTTTAATATACTATACACATAGACATGCTAAAATATATTTATAATCTACATTATTCTGTTCTGTGCAGGAACATGTTGTCTCATAATGAAGATGTCATCTGTGTCTTTTTAAAATATGGAATGTAAAATATGTATGTTCCCAATAACTTACTCAGTTAACATTAAACTGGCTTTAGTTTTAATCCTTGATTTCCATAACTTTGTTAAATGGAACCTGAGAATCATGGTACTTGATTAAAATAGAGAGAGAAGCATGAATTTTTATATCACCTTGAGGGTTCATAGACATGGGCTTTATCCAATTACTGTTACAATATGTAGCAAGCAATTCACTAGATGAAACAAAGCTCATGCTTTCTAGTGCTAGTAAGAATATCTTTATTGCCCATTTAAAAATGAGTATGGTCCCCTGTCTTTCTTTGGATAATTATACTAAAACTATTATTGAGAATATACAAATTTGACATTAATTTTGGATGCATAATGTTATTGTCACAGTCACTATAGGTCAGACATGTGGTGTGCTTCAGCTTCGTCTTTTGACATACTATGTTGAATATAACGGACCAGCTTTTCTAAACTGTAATTGCCTGATATGGGATAATATGACACAGTACTGATGTGACATTCAAAATGAGACAGGATGCAATAAATGGTTTCCCTTCAGTAAACCCACTTATTCTTTCCTGATGTTACTTTATGGGATTAGACTATTTCCATTGGGTAGTATTCTTAATTTTCTCTCAACCCTGCTGCCACATGATGCCTCTGAGCAGAGAATCCACTTTAAATAAGCTTTAATAGGATCTTCTGGAAAAGGGTGATATGCTCTATTTTCTTTTTCTTTTTCTAATGGGGGATGAAGATTGATTCACAAAAAGATCATTTAGAAGATATGCATAGATATTTTAAAATTATTTAAAAAGGCTTTTCTCCCCCAAGACCTAGACCAACTAAGTTTGATAGAGGACACTAAAGAGGCATTCTGAATACAGGTATGATATGTTATATATCTCTCTCTCTCTCTCTCTCTCAAGAGCAGGACATTACTAAGGTGTTTGTTGAAATTCTATTGATACTAGTAGAATTTGGAAGGGAGATCATGCTCATATTTGGAAAACTGAGGATTTGGCCATTTTGGGGTCACTTACCTGGCCCAGGGGATAGCTTACACTTTAATATACTCTCTCATTTATTTAAAGAGTTTGAATGCCCAGATCTGACTCTCCAGTTCACTCAAATCACAGGACATAGACATGCATTCTATTTTCTAAATGATTTAATAAAGCAAGTAAATCCTATGGTTCTCTAAGTGAGTCAACTTTCATGTATATGTCTGTTTTTTCAAATAGGAATTTGACTGTAAGACGGCAAGATCTATTGGTTTGTGTTACTGGCAAATGCATTGTGGGTAAAACATTCATTATCATTCTAAAGTTTAAATGAATGACAGAACAGCTATGAACATATGGAAAAGATATCTTATATAGAAAATGTTCTTGGGGGAAATTTCCGTGTGGTACTCATTTCTTGTGCACAAGAATTGTACGGGTAGATTGTGCTCATATCCAAACAGGGGTTTGTTCAGAGTTCCTTCTCTAAGATTGTATGCAGAAAGGCTGGATGTGTGCTTACATATTTACATATATGTACACACACATGCAATTGTAAAGCAAGAAACAATTCTGTGCTCCTTAAAAACTGATGGTTCACATACAAAATCCTAATTATTAATTTTAAACCAAATATTTATAGTTTTAATTATTGTAATTTTGCTGCATGGGGCTTTGCTTTCATAAACCTATAGAGTGGAAAATTTGTCCTAATTTGCTGATCTGGAACACATTTAATCACAATTGAATTTATAACCAACAACCCTGGCGTGTTTACATTTCAAAAGAAATGAAATGGCGTGAGAAGTTTTTAGAAGTACTGTAATTTTTCCCCATTGTTTTGTTTTTCTTTTTTCCAAAGGGGACATATTTCAAAAAATGAAACTTATGAGTAGGCACTTCAAAAAAGATAAAATATTTTATGTTTGTTTTTTGACTGACATGCTATAAAAAGGATTATATTTGTGAAAGAAGATACTGATTGCCAATATTTCAAATACCATCTTGCGATGTAAAGTTTTTAGTGGCATCGTAGTATAAATCTGTAATTTGAACTTTTACTTTGGAATGTAAAGTAGAAAATATTAGCTATGTCAATGATATCTTGCAAAGTGCTCCCATTTATAATTATTTATATTGTAAATAGCTTTCTGAAGTAAATTCGAAGTTAACATGTGCATAAAATGTATTTATTATGTGACGAATTTTTTGGTTTTAAATATAGTTACCAATATGCAGCTTGAGTCTGAATTATTCATTGAGAGAAATCCTTGAGGACAAAATGAATGGTCAACCAGCAGGTTAGCACTGTAAGGAAAGAAGGAGTGTTCTAGCTCCAGGTCATGTTGGAATGGTTAATACACACACACACACACACACACACACACACTCTCACTCACTCACACACTCACTCACTCACTTTAAGAGACCTAGCAATAGAAGGTTACATATACATATGTCCAGTAACAATTAAGTGATGCGTCTAATTTTTATTTGACGCTGGAGATTTTCTCAATTTTTCATTAGAACATTTTAAGCAGCATTTCTTTGGTCTCCACTTTTCTAAAATAAGGCAAGAAATTTGAAAGTACAGATTAAATTTTTAATGCCCAAAGGAAACGAAAACCTATAAAATTGAGGTTATTTAGTTTGCTGTCATTCAGAAACAAATGAAAAACACATCTTGAATAATTTTTATTTTGGAACTCAAAGTATTTTTTACATTTAAAATGAGGAATTAAGGCCAAACAAAAATAGGTTGCCAGATGGTTTCCTCTTAAGCATTTTCATAGCACCCAACCTTTTTTTCTCCAGACATTTCTGATTTACCTTGATGTATTCCAGAAATTGTCCATTTAGCCAATCCAACCAACCAACATGACATATTTTTAATTCAGCAGAAATATTTTTGTATTTCATAAAGTTTTTTTACAAAGCTTCATAAAATATTGCCGTTAATACAGCATATATCAGATTTTTTCCAACATGATGCTTTTATTTCCAAAAATATAGAATTTTCACCTACTTTATACTCTAAAATAACTGTACTTCCAGTTTAATCCACAATATTTATGGACTACCTATTACATGCCACAAATGGGATAGATACCGAGAATCTTTCTCATTGTAGAATGTGATCAGAAAGCACATACAGAGGGTCTTTGATTTTCTTCATGCTCTTTGAAAGTGTAGTCTTTAGATAATCATAAGTATGACAAGTATTTATTGAGTCATAATGTGCCAGGCACTGAACCAAGCTCAGATTATCACTGAAACCTGAGCAGAGACCATCACAGAGGGACATACAAATATGCTCCATTTCAGTAATGCAGAAGTGAGACTTAGAGTGGTTAAGGGACTTAGTGGCACAGCTAGTAAGTGGTGGAGATGAAATTTGAACCCAGGCAGATTTACTCCAAAGCTTTACTTTACTTCATTCTGCATTCTTTCTATAATAAAAAAAAATTAAGTGAAAGAAAACAGTGTCTAAACGGTGGTTGCATGACAGAGATCACTCAGTCCAGCGGATGGTGGCTCCAGTGGCTCCATGTGTGGCCTCAGGGCTGGGTTGCAACTCCTCTATTATGATGCTGACAATGAAGACTGGCCTCGGGATGCAGAGCCCCAGCCCGCTGCTCCCTTCCACAGTGTTTGGCCTTCCTACTGAAGGAGCATTCTGATGTTTCCAGTGTATGACCATGATACCAAGAAAACTCTAGGGCATGATAAGCTACAGGCAAATTATCCTAACAGGATCCCCATGATACTTGAGAAAAATTTTAGGTTTTCTCAGTTAACAAAATACACGCGACTTAACTGGTAATCAAAAACTATGATTTTTTCACCCAACATTTTTAGGATAGCCAAACAAAAGTGTTACCTTTTGATGACAGTCCTTAAATACTCTGCTCTGTTTCATGGAAATATTTTCTTCCTCTTTGGATAAAAACCAACCAAAGCCCACTGCACCAAGATCTGGTATGTCAGTATTGCCTGTATTACTTGAGGCCCTGGGTTTGAGGGGACTTTGTTGGTTTGCTTACGGGGCTATTGCAACTACCACATTATCATTTGAAGGAAAACTGCCCGAACGTTATCTGACAAGAAGGCTGCCCCTCAGAACACAGATGATTCCTATGAGATGGCTGCCTCGGTGGTGGTGGTGGTAACTCCTAGGTACCAACAACCCAGGCAGCCTGTCTAGTCTTCCCCGGCCCCTGGCCTCTGCCTCACAGTGTCAGGAGGGTCAGTCCTCTGTAGCACTCCTTAGCCTTTTCATAATTATGCTTTATAACTGAATATGTGTTGCATTTACTAATGGAATTATATCCAGGGTGGGAGAAATATAAAACAGCCCCTGCTTTGGAAGTTTGTAAATAATCTCTGCTTTGTTCAGTTTCCCCCAGGTCAGGCTCCTGTGTGGGGAGTAATTCCATATGGGAATCTTACTTGAGTGCCATCTAAGTAAACCTTAAAGGGAATCTTGGCAGTATCTCCTGAGCCATAAGGAAATCATTCTCAGTTTCTGGGGAGGATTCTGTGATAGCTGTGTTTGGTATAGATGTATATTTTTTAAAAACCGAACCAGAAGAATCTTTTTATGGGAAAGGTCTCCAGAGTTCACTTGGGAATTGGGATCTAATGTGAGAAGAATCATCCAGACAACAATTGAGGTTCATTACTCAATGCAATTCTACATTTCTAGTTTCCAATTTCGGCCCTTGCGTTAGTCACATGCCCATTAGGCCAGACAGGGCTTGTCTATGGTGCCATGCTAAACCTTTTTTTTTTTTTTTTAATTTAAAAGGTCAGAGTTACATTTTAAATCAACATTTGCAATTCTGTTAAATAATTAAAGACAATTTTTTTCCAGAGAGGGGAGGAAAAGAGGTGGTAAGGCTAGCAAATTTTTGCACTACGACTTAAATACATCTTGCAATCACCTGTGCACTTGCTTAAATACCTACATCTGCTGTATAACTGACCCTGATATTTTTCTGCATAAAATTAACATATGTAGACAGTATCTTTTAATGTAAAACATAGAATGTTTTATTCTTTTTTAAAAATATGTTTTTATTGATTTTTTTTTTTTTTTTTTAGAGAGAGGAAGGACGAAGGAGAGAGAGAGAGAAACATCAGTGGGTTACTTCCCGCAGGCACCCGCCTGGGGCCCAAACCAGAAACAGGGGCATGCGCCCCCACTGGGAATCGAACTGGTGACCCTTTGGTGCCCTGGACGACACAGCCGACTGAGACACACCAAGCAGGGCTAGAATCTTTTATTCTTGAAATTCGTTTTCTTTCATGAACACTGCTGTTGCTCCATTTAATTTTCCCAGAAGAAAGTAAGAGAGCTAAAGAATTCTCCCACTCTTGCATATCCCCTGGGTTGGTTTATGGCCAGCTCTCCAGGTCTCCTTCTTTAGAGATTGTTGTCACATATGTTGCATTACTCTAAATTTTTAATTTTTCCTCGAGCTCACTCCTTCCTGCAGACATCACACTTCACTTCAGTGACATTCTCTAAATGAGGACTTGAAAAAAGGGGCATATATAACCACTGTGCCACCCTCACAGCTGTACAAATTAACGAGTTCTTGCCATCTAACCTATGGCACTTTAAAAAGGAAGGGATTGAGATCAGGCATAAAATTTTGTCCTTATGTCCCAGTGATGCCCATCTTTGGACACGCCAGCCTTAAACTCTGTCACGGCTCTCTTCACCTGCTTACCCTCATCTCCTTCCTCTCTTCGGCTCATCTCAGCCCCTCTCTGGATTTTTAAGTGTGCCAATGCACTTAGGTACCCACATACACACACGGGCACACACGCTCTTTCTGCGTGGCTGCCGTCCACTCAGTCCTCCTGGCTGCTGTTTTTAAATCCTGAGAGCAACCTGAATCCTACTGGAGCCCTCAATATCTCTTCCCAACATCTCAAAAATATATCTGCATCTTGCCCTTTTTCCCTGCCTGCTCATCTCCCAAACCAGTGACTTCCTCAGTGGAGCAAGGATGCTAGCTAAGGCTTCACGTCTCAGAAGCTGTCGGTGAGCGTGCAACGCGCCAGTGCCAGCGGAAGGCTCAGGAGGGGGAGGCGGTGAGTGTTAGGGAGCCCGGGAAAGACCCCGCTGTTTTCCACTCCCCCTCCTTCGCCCCCCAGCGGGTGGGCAGCGCTTCGGGGGCGCCGCCGTGAGCGCCCGCAGCAGGCCGCCGGCATCCAAGAGAAGCCCAGCCCCCCACTCGAGGGTCACAGTGGGGGGAGGCGGCGAGGGGGAGCCACCATGAGCCCCAGGCTGCCTCCTGGTCTTCCCTCCAGCTGCCCCCCAGACTCCCCAGGTCTCTGCGGCCCCGGGCTGTCCGGCCTTCTGGAAGGTGCCCTGCCCGCCCCTGCCCCGGGCCGTCCGGAAGGGTCCACAGCCTTTCTCGCCGGGAAGATCCCCCGTCACCCTTCCAGGCTCAGTTCCCACGTGGAGCCTGCGGCCTGATGCCACTTGGGAGAGCCTTAGGCTCCCCTTCTGCGCTCTCACAGTACTTGGTTCGCATCTCTGTTATAAAATTCATGGAGTGTCCTGTGAGTTGTAGGATCTCTGCTAAATTATAAAAACAACGAGCAAGTTAAAATATTGACACAATATAGAAATGTGTACAGCAATAAAGAGAATACATATAATTTTGAAAATTCTCTTTTTCTCTTTCAACAATGTATCATGGGCATCCTTGTAAGTTAGTTTCTATATATCTCTTTTATTCTTTTTTAATGGACATCTGATATTTTATAGTGTAAATGTGCTGTGGCTTACTGAGCTATTCCATTTTTGATAACCACTTTCTAATTTTTTTAATTATTTTACATTGTATACATACATATATATGTTTTATTTATATAATAAACACTTTTGCAAGTAAAACCCTTTGAATCTGTGACTGAATTTCAGTAGAACAGTTTCCTGGAAGTAAAATTGCTGGGTCAAAGGGTATCCTCAATTTTGATAAACACTACCAAATTGCTGTCTTAAGGCTGTAAAAGCAGACTCTCCCCCAACAGTATACGAGACTGCAGTCCTAGCCTTCAATAAAGTTTCTTATAGGTATTGTGTATTTCTTGACTTTATTCCTAGTACTCAATAATTTTGTGAACTATCAATATGTGGACCTTTTTAAAAACTTTTTTTTCTAATTTGGGATTGATAGTGGATAGGAAAGTGCTTAATTTTTGTATACTTCTCTTACACAAATTATCTCTTATTTAACTCTTATTATTCTAATAGCTTTTAGTTGATTCCTTTGGATTCTTCTGGGTAGATGATATTTATTTTCTAATATTTGCAATTTCTTTTTTGATTTCTATGTTAGTAAGTTTTTAAACATCAATAACAGATGTTCATTTTTATCAAATGCCTTTTGGCATTCAAGGTGATAATACATTTATTTCCTAATTTTTTAATGTGAAACATTTTTTCTCAATGTTGAAACATCCTTACATCCCTGGCAAAAAACCTGCTCAGTCAAATATATATATATATATATATATATATATATATATATTTTAATCTTCACTCAAGGATATTTTTTTCCATTTCTTTTCAGAGATAGTGGAAGGGGGAGAGAGAGAGAAACATCGATGTGAGAGAGACATTGATTGGTTGCCTCCCACACATGCCCTGACCCGTGCGGGGACTGAGCCTTACACCGAGGTATATGCCCTTGGCCCGAAATGAACCCGAGCCTCTTCAGTCTGCGGGCCCATGCTCTAACCACTGAGAAAAACTGGCTAGGGCTCAAAAACTTTTAAAATATACTCTGTATTCAGAGTGCTAATGTTTAACTTTAGACCTTCTCCTCTACATTTTCAGATGTAATCTTTTAGTCGTGTTGGTCCCTATTTGAATATGGGCTTTTTGAGGACAGAACCTATATTCTGTGCAGCTGTAAGTGCCCCTTACCTCACATAACATTTGGTACGTAGTAGATGTTATGGCTGTATTTGTGCTCTGAAGGCCTGGATTCAAATCCCAGTCCTAACGATGTGGGCAGGCCACTTGATAGCTATTGTTTTTTTGTTTGTATAATGTGATATTACTTTCTCAAAGGACCTCTGTAAAGATTAAATGAAAGAACATATATAAAGTATCTATTACAGTGTTTAGAGCAAAGAAAGTAATTAAGGTTAGCTTCCTTGCTATGTCCTTTAAAATAGAAAAATAACCTGAATTTGTCTGCTATGGGAGGGTTATCAGGGCAATCCAAGAATTTTTTAACAGACGTGAGTATGGGTAGCTCAGAACCCCCCCATTCTTACTGTAAAGTGAAATGATGGATGTCATTCTCCTTTTGATCACTGTCATTAAATATTTGTTAAACATTGTATAATTACATCTTGAGAAAAATGTAACATAGATTGTCAGGGGCACACATGCCACACATCTTCTTGACTTTTCCCTTTTATTTTTATTGTTTTTAGCCTATTCCTCCCATGTCCCGAAAGGGCAGAATTGATGTTGATTCGTCAGGTTGCCAGTTCAGTTCCGCAGTAAGCTTGAGAATTTTATCACAGGAGTGGTCTAATTTGGGCTTTTTATTTCTACAGGAAGAGAAAAGAAAGTAACTGGGCTGTTTAGATCTGAAACCTCCCTCCACCAAACTTAAATAGGAATGTTTTCCCATAGACGGGAGAATATACTCTGTTACCTATGCATGAAGTTGAATCAATGTCTCCGTAAAACCCTCTGGTGTCATCTTGCGGGATGGTTTCAAATAGGAATACAAAGCCCAGATGAAACTAAGATGAGATCGTAGAAATTGTGACAGGGCTATTTTTGAAATGATGCTCTTAGGAAAAGCTGCTGATTGAAATCAATACCTCAAGACCCGGAATCTGAAAAGACCATTTCTGAGACCTGAGAGGGTCACTGCATTGAAGTGTCAGTTGATGGTATTCAGACGATGCAATTGCTTTCACCAAGGTGCCTCTGTGTTTACTTAAGTGACTTGTGGTAGCTGGTGGCTGAGCATACATTGAGAGAGTCTCCCTCATCTCCCTCGACGCAGGCTCAGGGGAGGAGGAGACTAGAGGGGACACTGTCTTCCATTTAAATGTGTAAGTCCTCGTGTACTATATTGGAGGAAATAAATTTAGCTGGATTTTCTTTATATTTATCCCCTGGAGAAGAGGATCTGTGAAGGATGTGAAGAATATAAACCTTTTAAATGTTAAAAAAAATCTAGTGTACCCCACACCTTGCAGTATTCATTTCATACCAAGTCCTATTTAATAAGTTATAATTGATCGGCAAATTCATTTGCGCAGATCTCTGCTAATGTTTCCCATTTTCTCCAAGGCATATGGAATCATTTCCTTTTTGTTAAGTGTAAGATTTTGTGTGTAGATGCCCTGGGGTGTGAGGTAACACAGAGGCTATTCAGGCAATTTCAAACTGCTTTACGTAGAAGTTGTCAGATCTCTTAATTATACTAAGATTTGAGACGATTTTGTGGGCAGAAATGTAGTTTTTAAGGAAGCTATTAGCCTTTCAGTTTTTTATAGTATTCGATTTTAAAATTTAAATTACATGGAAATTTGTCTTTTTGTATGTCAAAGTGAGTAAATTCACATTTCAGTGTCCCTAACGCATGTATATCTGAATCAGTAATTTTGCTCACTATGTTTAGGATTGTTCATTTCAATGAAATTGAATACATTTAATTTAGGTACTTTAAATCCAGCTCTCCATTTTCCCGTCAACTGTGGGGCTGTTCCAGATTCATGAGCATGTCACAGGTACAGGTGGCCATCAGAGATAGAGGAGTAATGATCTCCACCTCCACCCCAGACTCTGTCACATGCTGCAGGTCTGGGCATGCTCTTCATAACCATAAACTTAGCCAAATTGGATGTATATTAATCTTTGGAAACCAAATCAAGGTTTTCAAAAGTCAGAAGAACAGTATGGGATGCCACGCGGCCCCATCAGTGGTCCTGGTTTGTTAAACTATGTTTAAAAGGTGCTGCCACTGTTCTGAGAACCTTTCTCAGTGGGGGAGTTGTGATCACAGTGACAGGGTGTGAAGTAAGACAGGGCTGGGTTGTCAGGAGCATATGAGGAAATCAGCAGTCTTGTGTTTCATCCAATTGTGTCCTGTGTACAGACACATTTGACCTTGAATCAGATCCTGATTCTTGGGCATTTACATTATGTGATTATGTACTTTAGTTACAGAGACTCTGCCTATAAGGTAAGTTTGCCTTCTAGTTACTTTAGTTACAGAGACTCTGCCAGTGTAAGGTAAGTTTGCCTTCTAGATCTCTTACATGCATGCAAAAAAAGAAAAAAAGAATTGATGAGATAGGCTGGAAGCCTAACTAGAGAAAATTTCTACCATTTCTGCTGCTGTTTTTGTTATGTTTTGTTTTGTTTGTGTGTGTGTGTGTGTTTTGTTTTGTTTTTTTTTTTTAATTTGAGAATGCATAAAACCAAGCAGTTTAACTGCGACCTCAAAGCCAAAGTCTTGGGCTAATCCACTCTATCACATCAGCAATGTGACCTTGAACAAAGTACTTGATCAGTCCAAGTCTCAGTGTCCTCAACCATAAAATAAGAGGAAAGAAGGATTCCTACTTGAAAGAATTGACATAAGTATTAAAAAAGTAATGCCTTCGAAGCATGGAAGCATAGTACTTAGGACATAATTAATACTCAATAATCAGTACTCAATAAATATTGTTATGATCGGTACTATGACTATTATAGTCATTATTCTCATTATTATTTTGGTATTGTTCTTTGAGCTAAATTTTGTTATTTCTGTTTCTAGGATTAAACTGAAGTCAGAATTAATATTTATGGATTTTTTTAGTTCAGGGGGTTTTAAAGGACATTGTATCTCAAAGGTATTCTTTGTGAAAAGAAAAAAATGTTGGAATGTATGTGATAGTTTTATTTTTATTGCAGTTCTTTAGTGGAATTCCAATATTATTCAGCATGTTTTATGCTTACAGAATTATTTAGGGTATAATCAAGAATACCATAATACTGTCTTCATAAATGGACACTGTTTTAAAAAGTAGGCATAATTAGCAGGAAGATATTCATAGTGTGGATCTGACATTATTATGACTGCAATATAAATTCCACGAGGTGGAGAAGACCCAGGGAAAGAAGGCTACAGATTTATTACAATAAGATGCATTTGCAATATGGATTGTACTTATCTTTTTATTTGCCACAGACAATGTAAATTAGGAACATCTGAATGAAGATTCAAATAATTTAGCATCTGTAGGCCACTATAAAATATGCTATTCTGATGCCTACAGTAGAAACAGAAATTTACTGTTTTCTAACTTTCATGATATGATTTGGCTTGGGGTCGCAGAGATAGCCTCCTACCAGCGATAGGCAGGGAGCCATGCTGAAAGAAAAGGGGGGAAATGAAAAAAAAGTAGAGATTGCTTATCAGTTTCCTACTCTTCTCTCTTTAGTGGTCTAAAGAAAGTATTGGTCTTTGGTCAAGATGTCATCAATGACTAAAACCCTTTGAACGGGTAAAGTTTGGGGGTAATGATGTCTTCATTTTCCATCTTCATGGGGTTTTTTGTACTTCTATTTCTGATACAAGCTTTAATAAGTGTAAAAGCAGTTCACATAAGTATGTGTGGTTTGGTGGGGTGACTCTAAACACTTCTGAGTGGATAAATTCCTCAGCATATTCAAAGAACAGCACTGTGCTCAGAGTGTGAAGTTAACCCCCGGGGTGATGGACAAAGGGAAGAGGGCCTGGAACCGGCCTGGAACCTTATCAGAGATCTTCATGTCTGCTCTTCCCCCATCCTCATTTGACAGATGGGGAACCTGAGGCTCGAAGAGTTTTAAATGACTTACCTTAGGTCACCTGGGTCACGAGTCAGACTTAATTTTGTAGTAAAGATGATATACTATAATTTGGTTAAGGGTGAAGCTGTGAACACGGAGCAGGGTGGTGGGCCTCTGCCCCTTGAATGCACTGGGAAAACCTAGACCGCAAGCAGCTGTGAGCCCAGGAGCAAATGTTAGCTGTGAAACTGCCACGATGAGAAGATCAACGCGGGCGGTGCGGGGCAGCCGGGAGGGAGAGACGGCCGGAGAGACCAGGAGGGCTGCGTCTCCCCGCCGAACTTAATCTGCGCAGCTGAAGCGGGGAAAGTGCTAGGCTTTCAGGCGTGGTGGGGAGAAGGCCAATGGCAGGCGGCACTTGCCTCATTCACTCTGAGTGGCTGGGTGCATTTTTGAAGTGGTTTTCCAAGTTTTCTCATTACACAACAATTTGGAAAGTTTGAGCAAAAGCTGCACCCTCTCTAAGGCCTGAGAGATGGCTTCACTCTTGTCTAATCTGCATCTGATGGAGGCATTTTTCCCACTGGGGGCAAGAGGGGCTTCTCCAGGCTGCACCCATTTAGTGACAAACAACAGCTGGGTAGTTTTGATCCAATTATAGCTACTAATTTGCAAGCGGCACTAAGCAGACCTGAGATATCCTATGACTTTCTCCTAGCTGTGTGTCGTGATTTCAGAAAGGGAAACATGATGTCCCTCTGGCCTCTGGGGCTAGTGTGAGAGTCTCGGCTTAATGTGGAACTGATTTCTTTCTTTGAGCAATAATAGCAAAGCAAGCACTTCAAAAAGACCAATCCATCTCCTCTCCATAAAACATTAATACCCTTCAATGTACAAAAAAAAGAACAAGCTTTCACCCTTTGCGTGGCAAACTGGAAAGCAAAAAGGACCACGAACATTTGAATGTTCTCTTTTGCAATCCACTTACTGTCCATTTATTCCATACTGCAAGAATTGGAGGAAGTATGCACATCATTTCTGTGTACTTACAAGCTTGCCTGTAAGTTTTTGAGCTTTGCTTATACTTGGGACTGGGGAGGAAGGGACAGAATTCTCCACGGAGCAGCACCCCAGCCCTCCCTGGGAGGCTGGCAGTGGGGGGCTCCTGCTCCTGGGTGTTTGCTCTGCAACTTCACATCCAAGCCAGCTCCCCCCACTGGAATTCAGACCAGGGACCTGGGGGAGGAGATGCTGTTTTCAAGACACACTTGGGCCCGGCGCGGTGTGGCTCAGCGGTTGAGCATCGACCTATGATCCAGGAGATCATGGTTCGATTCCGGTCAGGGCACATGCTTGGGTTGGGGGCTTGATCCCCAATGAGGGGCGTGCAGGAGGCAGCCGATCAATGACTCTCTCATCATTGATGTTTCTATCTGTCTCTCTCTGTCTCCCTTCCTCTCTTTGAAATCAATAAAGATATATTACAAAAAGCAAAAAAACAAAGTCTTAAAAAAAGACTTTGGCTGCTGTGGCACAGTGGTTAGAGTGTCAGCCAGTGCCCCGAAGGGTTAAAGGGTTGCAGGTTTGATCACTGGCCAGGCAGTCAGGGTGCATGCGGGAGGCAACCAATCAATGTGTCTCTCTCACTTTGAGGTTTCTCTTTCTCTCTCTCTCTTCCTCCCTCCCTTCCACTCTCTCTAAAAATCAATGGAAAAAAATACCCTCCGGCAAGGATGAACAACAACAGCAAAAAAGATGCATGCAAACATGAACTTCTAAAGAGCCTACAGCACTGTCATCCTCTCCTGCCCAATTCCCATTTGGGAGATTACACCATTAGGTTCTTGATTTCTCTTTGCTCTCATCAACTTTCCATGCCATTCAGAGTCTGATGGACAGAGGAGGCAGGAGGTAAGTAGTAAACAGTTTCCTTAGTTTCATCACCCATTTTCCTGTTTTCAGGACTAGGGACCAACTCTTTGGTTGGAATACCAAGTAGCTATTTTTCTACATAGAAATAGCATGAGAAATATTTAACACACCACATTGGGTATCAGTTTCAGAGAGTTTGTCACTCCCTAGTTGTTAGGGACTGGTAGTGGTTAGGAACTTGGACCCTGGGCAAGATTTCCTATTCAAATTCCAGCTTTGTCCCAAACTAGCAACATGATCTTAGTCAAGTTACTTAACTTCTCTGGGTCTCCATTTTCCCATCTGTAAAATGGGAATAATAATAGAGTCAACCTCAGAGAATCTAGAACACCAACTGGTATGTAGTAAATTACTTAAAATGTTTGAGTTGGTATTTTTTAATCATAGGTATTAGGAAGCATAATTCAATATTGTTTCGTGATTCCATTTTGTCAACTTTACATGGGGAGCTTATTCTTCTTGTTGGAAAGTGATTGAAACAAATTCTCCTAGACTCAAAAATTAAAGTTTTCTACAAAGCCCAATCTGTGCTCTGTATTGGAAAGAATTTTGTCTCCATTGATAACTATAGCTTCTATAAAATGAACATAATTCCTGACACATTTCTGAGTTAAGTCTTACAGGGTATCACCATGGAAGAAATAATTTGCTAGTGTATTTCAATGGCTTAACAGAAACAAGTTACCTGTAGATTTAAATCACACAATATTTTCTTCTTATTTAACAAATCTATGTTTTATGAAGGTTAGTTGGTATAAAGCTTATTATTCTTTAAAATTTAATTGGTTCTCAGGAGCTTTTGTAAAATAGGTGGAATTCTAGATCATTTTTAGATAAAGAGCTATGAGGTCGATAGAAAAACTGTGAGGATGATTGTGTTCTTGATTGATAAACAATAGTATTATCAGGTTATATAAAATACCCTCACACTATTATTCTTTTCCATTATCAGGACTCTCAGAATAATAACTAAGAAAAGTTGAGATGAGGTCTAAGAGAAATAAGTAGCAGGATTATTAGAAAATATAGAACTTAATTTTGCTTTGGGACTTTGGTTTTATCTTCTTACTGCAAAAGATATTCTGTTTTTCTCTCAGTCAAGTAAAGGAAGAGTGTGAAATATATACACAGGTTTTGAGAGATCTGTGGAAAGCATATTTTACAGTCTCACAAGGGGTATTTAGTGTATAATGTGCTTAGTCTGTAAATGTGTATACAATAATTAATGAAATAGCTAAGAATTCGCGAGCACCTACTATGAGCCAAGCCATTTATATATACTGTTTTATTTAGGGCTCACAGAATGTTACATCATATATATACCATTGCTTGGGTAGGCTGTAAAGACATTGCTTTTTCTTTTCATCTTCACATCTCAAGTAACACTCCTACAAATGCCCTCCGTGTCAAGGATGACTAGTAAGAATGAGGATGTTTCGTTGCTACAAAACCATGTTCCCCTCTCCTCCAAGCATGTTGTTAGACTACATCTTCTAGCCATTTGATCAAATGCTGGTCAATAAAAAGTGGTGGAAGTGATGCAGGCTCCTTCTAGGCTTGGACCTTAAGTCTTCTGCAGTCTTCTGGGTTCTCTTTCTGCAGGCTGAATGGAGAGGATCCAGTGATGGACTCCAAGGCCATAGAATATGGAGAAGCTACTAGATAGGGGGAGCCTGGGTTCCACACTGGTGAGCACAACTACCTCTAAACCTTGTCCTGTGACATGAATGAAAAACACGACTACTGTGTTAAGCTCTCTAAAATTTTGGAATGGTTTGTTAGACCAGCTAGCAATGCTTACCCTGACTAAATCAGTTAGTATTAATGCTTCCACTCAAAATAATAAGAGTAGCTAACACTATTGAATGTTAATTAAATTCAAGGATTGAAGCTTAGATAAGACCAAGTTACAAGTTAATGAGTGATGGAACCGGAATTGAAAACTGGGCAGAATGACCTTGAAGCTCATGCACACATTTGTCTATAAACTATAGCATTTATTATAATTATTTTTGCATTATAGAAGAAATAATGGGATAAAGTGAGCTTCAACTAAGTTTTTGCCCTAATCCTCATAAAAAAAAATCTTGTGATAGTAGCTGCAAATAGCTATAATTTTCATAGCTGAAAGTCTCAGTTCTTAGGTTACTGGGTACTTATTTCAGCACTGATAACAATGTAAATAGATATGCATCATCTTTATAGTTTTCTTTTCCAGCTGGGTCAGGATGCCTCAACTGAGGCATGACACAAATCCACCCACTCTTCTGTTTTTGATTTGGCAGGATTACTTTTGATTCCTATTAGCCCTGCATCTTCCACATTATTCTCTGTACTCCAGCTGTCAAGGGAGTATGGCCTTTAAATCCTTGTTGTGATGGTGAAGGTTCTGTGTGAGTCTGAGTGGGTGAGACCTAGGAGAGATGCCTATTGAGGGGCAGGATGGGTCTCTGTAGCCCTCTACATTTTTGTTCTGTGGGAATCCATTCTTCATATTTCTTGTTAGTTAAGCCTCCTACAGATCATTATTTATCTCCTAAGTAAAATGTACACACTCAAACTCCACTAAATTTAAGGAATTTTAAGTATGACTGTATGTGGTCCTTGTAGAAAAACCACCTTTAAAGTGTAAAAACAAAAAGAAATTTTTTTTTAAAAGCTAAATTAGAAACAAAAAGATCGGAAAACCCTGGAACCTATACATATAGAAATAGTTTTTTGGGGGCCATATGTTCCTCTTTGTAATACAAATGTGTCGAAAGAGCAAATATCTGCAAAAATCAACTATAAAGAATACCATGCGAGCTAATGCATATCAAGCCATTCAGTCACGAAAAAAATTTGGAGTAACCAGCAGTGGGTCCATCCAGACCCGCTCTCCGCAGTGGTGATAAAATCCCAGATGCTGTGTCAGCCGCGTGTGTGGAGGCCCCAAGTCGGAGGCACCCCTGGGATGTGTGTGCACGGGGAGAGGGCAAGACCAGCTCAGCCTCACCATTTGAAAGCTTTGAACAGCCTGTTTGGAATGCTAATGGGTTATGCTTTCTGCTTGTCGAGAAGGATGGTTGTTCTGCAAAGCATTAAATCACTCCCGTCCCCACCCCCCAGGTCTTTCCAGTAGTAGTTCTATCAAATTCTATCAGACGACTCTTTCTGGACTGTATTTTACATTCAAATTTGGAGAGTGTATGTCACAGTCCACAGGGACATAAGAAAGATGGAATAAGGAAAGCAGGCCTAGTTAAAAACGGGTAACTGGGAAAGTGCTGGAAGGGTTCCTGGAGAAGAGGAAGGGAGAGAGGAGCGGGGGAGGGGGGGTTGGGGGGTGAGGGGGGGGTGGCGGGGGATGTGGAGCCAGTTAAGGTGAGTGTTATCTGGGGGAGGCTGAAACGGAGTTCCTGACACGTAATGAACCTTCACCGAAGAATAGGCAGTGTCGAGATTAGCTGTGGTTTTAATATATTAATTTATATATGGAACACATATTGCAAACAGTGAAATCTGGTTTTTAATCTGACAGACCGTCAAAGGGAATTGTGTTAACTAGCAACTTCACACATCTTCGGCTGGATGATAAATGGTGTTAAATGATGTGGTGCCTGAAGCAGAATGAGAACCTCAGGGGCCTCCCACACCACTAAGGGAAAAAGAAGTTTATCCCATTGAATGCAGGGAATGCAAGGTCTTGGGTTCAAACCTTCGAAAACTGATAACCCACATGTAGCATGTATGATAACCGTCGCATAGTCTTTACCAGGACATTTCATTTCTAGGAAAGCTGTGACTAGTTTATACTCAATGAACTCTGAGTTTCTCTAACTCCTATTCCCTCCTGTCCTGAAGTGGAGCTTTTCAGGACCCTTCACTGTGCTCTCTGGGCTGATGATGAAGCTCATTTGCTGAGGACCAGGGAGGACAAGGACCTTTGAGGGCTGAGCACTGGGCTTCCTCTCCCTCCCAGCCTGGTCGGGTCTCCCCCGAGGGTCTGCCATAATCAAGCTCAGGCTTCCACTCTCCCCCACTGCTTCTGTCCAGTCCCACAGAACTTCCAGTTCTAGCTTCTCCCAATGTGTCAACTTTTGTTTTCGCAGCCCAGCTGTTGAAACTTTTGTTGCCTTTGCAGTTTCATAAACAGAATGGAATAGTTAAGAGCAGACTCACTTCTTTGGAAATCGTATGAACTGATAGTGATGTGCTGTTTGAGAACAATGTGAGGCCATCCACGGGAGAGCACATCTGGCGTCACGTGGCTTTGCACGCAGAGGTTGCAGCAATGACTGGGACCGCTCTGGGACTGCTTGAACTTCCCTCTCTTCCAACTAAATGTAGATGAAAACAAGTACCTACTAGCTGCAGAACACTGCAAGTCTGGTACAGTACCGGCCCTGACTGGTATATGTAATGATTCTCCACCATATGCCCCTGGTTTGGGAAATCTCTGGATGCTGCAGTGTCTATCAGACCTGGCACCAAGCTGCTATCACACAACTGAAACATTTTATTTTTCATGACAATTTTATATCACTTCCAGACTTTAAAACTTTTTTTTCCATTTTATTGAAAAATTTTGGTTTACTTGTTGGCAGATCAAACGCTGTTTCTTAAGTGCACATATTTTAAAATTAACTGTCCTTTAACTTCAGTCAACAAACCTGGTTAGAAAGCTTTTTACCCCAACACAAAGTCTTTTAATTCTCCCTCAATTCTTATGAACCGATAAAAAACATTTAATTCCCAGGATCTGTGGACTGTGTCTCTACATATGGTGTACAGGATGTGTGTCTGCCTGACTTTGGAGGCAATAATTTTTGTCTTGTGTTGCTAGTGAATTTTATGTTTCCTGGCCTTT
This sequence comes from Miniopterus natalensis, assembly GCF_054644295.1. Taxonomy (NCBI): domain Eukaryota; kingdom Metazoa; phylum Chordata; class Mammalia; order Chiroptera; family Miniopteridae; genus Miniopterus; species Miniopterus natalensis. The sequence goes on along the minus strand of NC_142085.1, from coordinate 51,544,856 downwards.
GTTAGTGGCCTGATCTAGACTGTATTTTTAAGTTTGAATACATTTATTTTATCTTGTGAGGAAGGTGGGTGATATGTAGACTATGTTGAGAAGTCCCTCAGTCACATGTGACTATAGCTTTGTGCAGCATCATTTCCCTCTCTCTTGTTCAGTTACCTCTCTCCTGGACAGTGACCTCTCTCCTGGACAGTTACCTCTCTCCTGGACAGTGACCTCTCTCTGGGTCAGTTACCTTCTGGACAGACTGATCACTCTGAGGGTTCCACTGTGACTCCTTTGGTTGAAAACCTGGTTCTGCTGTTTTCTCTCTGTGTGATCTTTGAACATTTACTTAACTTTTCTAAGCCTCAGTTTCACAGTTTATACAGTGGGGATGAAACTAGTGCCTAATTGAAAGGTTGTCAAGATTACTAATTGAGTTGATGCACCTAAAAAAAAAAATCTAGAACAGTGTCTCAGAAAATGTTAGCATAATGATTTAGACCATATCTAAATGATATTCTTAAAAGCACTTTCCTTATTTTAAAAAATAGTGCATGTGGTCAGATGAGAAGGGATAGACCTCATTGAATCTCTTCTGAAGTGAGATTATAATATTCTATAAACCACTGCAATTCTGCTCTGACTGTTCATTTGCTCCTCAGGCCTTTCCATTGTTAGTGTTAGTAATGCCATTTACTAGTGTTCCTTCAGTTGTGGATTGGTAAAGCCTGTTGGTGAAGCTTTCTCTAGACAAAAATTGCCGGCAGTGGACACTTTAAGAGTCGCCTTAACCCCTGCGCTATCTGTGGCTTTAGGGAACACCTCTCAACCCTACAGGTGGGCCCTCGGCAGTCATATTTGTATGCTGTTACCCATCTCTTTAGCCAAGACTGTCAGGACTCCTGACTTAAAATGGGCTAATCACAGTCTTTCTCCTAATCATTTGGCTTTGGAACTGGGACTTCTAGTTATTGCATGTGGCTGGCACTGTAACATGTAAACCTGGGAGCCATGGGCCTGCCTTTTGGGCCATCAGTACAGAGAAGTAGAGAAAGCTTGTCTGCAGACAAAGAAAAGAATTGGAGGCATGAGAGAAGCCAAGATGCAGATCAGAAAGATTTGAAGAAAATTGACCTATAGAATTCCTGGTGGCTCAGCAGTTCCAGCTGCATTTTTGCCCTTCAGTTTCATGAATCTTTCTCTGTCTATATACTTAATTCTGTTTTTACTTAAGGTTGTTGAGTAGCAATCAAATACCTTAAAGATTCTTGGTTCTGATTAGTGATGATTTCGAATTAAATTTACAAGTTCATTTCCATCCACCCACAGGTCCACACCATTTACCTATGAACTCTGCCACTCTGTTGCTAGTTGTTTTTTGTGCAGTGGGATTTGATAAGTATGTATTTTTCAAACAGTTGGTTTTTTCAACTCTCAAGACACAGAACACTTGGTTTAGTTAAGGTAAATTTAGAACAGTCTAATTTTATCATTGTGCTGTAAGTTTAAGAAATGATGATTAATTAAATTCATTTAGTTCTAACCCAGTTTTTGAAAGATGTCTCAAATTCTGTAAAAAATATTTGTAATAGTGTTGACATGTATAAAAAAGAAACGCTATTGTTTTAGGTATCAGTGGAAGTCAAATCTCAGAGCAGAGGGAACCTCACTTTGGTTCAGCCCAGGACCCAGTCCCTGAGGGTGGCCCAAAACAGAATTTCCCAAAGTGTGTTCCTTGTTTTTTTTAAGGACTTCATACAATGATAACAAATTGTGATTCTCCAAATGGTGTGTGGCTATAGTAATTCCTAAACTAATTGACCATGAAATCCTTTTTCTGTAGAGAAGATCATTAGAGACAAGTGCTCCATGGAACATAGGGCACTGTCCTAAGGGAAGTACTTGGGGAAGGTGGGTGTTGCCTAGTACTGGCTGGTTTCCCTGGCTCTCTTATTGCTCACCTATGGCTTCCATTTATGAATGATGCCAGCATCTCTTTGGAATTCTAGGTGTGTATGTGTGTGTGTTTTTTTTTTATCAGTACAAGTTTTTAAGTGACATTAGCAATAATAAAACAATACAACATTTGTATTTACAATGGCACATTGAGGGGCACATAGATTACACCAACCAGACCACAGAATTCTTGAAGTTTCTCATTCATCTTCAGCTTTGTATGACAGGGCCCACAGATACCAATCATATTAGTTGAATTATTAATTTTCTGAAAAGTTGGAATTAAATATTTTTATTCTTTAAATAATTAGGAAACTGTTCACTTTCCTCCCCAACAATAGATTCCTTTGAAACTTTGCTTTTTATGTCACAAAGCTATAACTGAACTAGCATTTTAATTCTTGGGAGTAAATTGTCAGCAAGTGCCTTACTCTTTTACAAGGTTCCTTCTAATTTAATGAAATATCTGTTATACATTTACTAAAGGAAAGAACAATAAATCTTTATCAGTTAAAGAAATCAAGGTTTTGTTTGGGCACTAAAAGAGGACTTTAAGTAACAGACCATTAATATGATAATTTAATAAAATTGTAAGAGAATGTGACAAAGAACAGTTCACTGTAAGATTTTGTTGTTCTTATATCAGTAATAGAACTGACTCTGGCAGTATGAAAACAAGCTGGGCACAGTTAAGATGCTTTAGATTACATGAGTATTCATACTTATAATGCATATAACATACGCATTTCATTTTAATTTATGGGCTTAAAGGAACAGTGATTAAGTAGGAGATAGAAGAGCTTTTTAAACACCTTCTGGGGAGTGATTTCTATTCTTTGCTGTCACATCTCCAATTATTCTTTCTCTTCAAATACTTATTCTCTTTCTTTGAGTTTTCCTGGTGCAGGTGGCTGCCATTTGTAGAGCTATCAATTTTGCTGCCTCCTTTTAAGGCAGCTATTATTTATGCCAGTTCCTGCTTAACCTTCTTTTGATTCGTTTAGACAAGAACAGCTACAAAACATTTTAAACAGCTCGAGAAAAAGGTTAACTTTAAGGATCACATGCTATCATGCATAGCCTCCAAATAAAATGTTTAATCTGCCCCAGCACAACTCTCAGGGACTGTGACTTTAACATGCTTTTAATTCGAGCCACTCTTTAACATGCCAGAAATGTGAGGATCGACGGCATCGAAGCTGGGTAACGCCAGCAAGGCTATTGGATGCAGTGGCCGAAAACACAAGCTCTGTCAGAGAGTTTTTTCCATCTTTGAAAGACAGTGTGAAACTCGTGTCTTTCCGGGCAGTTGCTTTTCCTCTGTTAATTGCTGTTGTGTATTTTACTCTTCCAAGTCATTTGGTTTAATGTTGGCGATGTTAGAATTAATGGCAGGTTTTGTAGTCTGTTAAACCATAAATTACCACTCCTTGTCTTGGTACTGAAAGAGATTACTTAGCCATTCACAATTTCCATGGGATGTTCTCCAGATGTGTGCCATCTGAAGTCTCCTGACACCGCTCTCCAGTGGACTAAGCTGGCCTCTTGTTGAGGAAACAAAGAACTAGAAAATATATACATCAATGTTAAAACATGCAGGTCCTCAGACAATGTTAAGATGCCTTCACACTTTCACTGAGTTCATTTGCGTTTCCTAACAATGCCCCTACTGTGGTGAGCAAGTGCCATGGCTGTACTTACCCTTCTTTAGGTCTAATTTTATGCTAATCCTTGAATTGTTCCAAGAGCCTTTAACAGTCAGCTGCCTTTGGCTGTCTTTTGAGGTATCAAATGATGTTACAACTTGGAAATCCCGTAGATGTGGGCAATTGTGTCTTTAAACAATTCTGGCCCATTTGGCTTTCTACTGTGTTATGTGTTAAGGACATGGTTCTCTCCAGTCCATCCTGAAATACTGCGGGGGATTCTCCATTTCAAAGTGGTCCAAAGGAGACAGCCATTAAAGCAACGTTACCTCTAATCCAATTTCCCAGAATCTCAAACTCTATGCAATAGCAAATGTTGAACCTGTAGCTGAACTCAGTCTTTTGAATACCAAAAGGGACCCTTAATGTATTATCTTATCTATTTGGGGGAGAGGCTGATTGTTTGCAAAATATCTTTGGGTTGCCATTAGTTGGGGTTTAATCCTTTAGAAATATTCAGCGCTCAGGCCTATTCAAGCGCCCGAGCCTCGGCTCCTCACAGCCCCTCCGCTCAGCCTGCCCGATTGCTTGTGTACTTAAGCTCCACTTATTTTGCTCAGGTTCACGATCAGGCGAGACAGCGCTGTCAATTCAAAAAGACATTCTTTTTTCAAACTATTGATCTCCGTTTCTCTTGCAAATCCTTTAGTATTGGCTCTCAGGATTACTATAATGTTATAATCATTCTGTTAAGGATTCAGATTTGTGGTAGGCTAAAAGATGGGAACATCAAAAGGACTGAAATGCCCTTGAAGCAATCAATTTTTGTTCATCAAATACAACTGCTGAGAGGCTGCTTTCGGCTAATAATTTATAACTGAATTAACGACACATGGCTTCCTTCGGATTTTTTCCTTGCCTTGTTTCCCCTATCCTCTTAAATGATCTGATTTTATATTCTGGGACGTGCATTTGAATTGCATAGTGTTCCAAACAGGAAGAAGGCTAGGGAAGCGAGAAGCTTGTTTCACTTGCTTTCAAGCTGCTAAGGCAATAGGACTCTCTTCTCTTTCTTTGGGCTCTACGAGAAGGTAAAATTCTAACACTGTAAATGTCCTCTAGTAACAAAAAATGCATTTGTGGTTTCTGTGTGGGTAACATCCTATAACAGAAGCTTCTACCAGCAAAATGATTTCTGTTAAAATCGCCAATGGCCTGCTGTGTCTCAATTACTTTTACACAACACAGTTCCAATAATCAAAAGTTTATTAATAATAAGACAATGATGTTATTTCTTTCGTGTTAAATAAATATAATTCACAGACCTCTGTTAGTATAATAATGGAAAGTGCTAACCATTAAAAAACCCTGGAGGCTCTATTTTCAGTTGCATTCCTCACTTATCCTCTTCTGTGTTTCAAAGTGGGAACGTTGCTGTTCATATTTTGACAGTGAAGAAATCTTCCAATGGGGGCACTGAATCTCTGTACCATGAGATCTCATGTCCACTGAGCTTCAGAATTAATCATGAAGGTGCACCTAAAAAGAAAGTTCTATACATGATATGAACGTGACTGAAAAGCAGATGTAGAAGAGGGACAGGAGCCCAACAAAATGCATGGAATTGGTCTCCACTTATATAGATTTGATTTTTTTTTTTTTTAAATTTTAGAGAGGGAGGAAGAGAGAGAGTGAGAAAGAGAGATACATTGATCCTTTGCCTCCTATTTGCACCCCAGCCTGGAACAGAACCCAATTTAGGAATGTGCCCTGACCAGGAATTAAACCTGCAACCTCCTTGTGCACAGATGAAGCTCCAACCAACTGAGCCACACTGGCCAGGGCTAGAAATTTTGATTATTTAGATAGAAATAGTTGAAAATGTTCTTTACTCAATTATAGGACTGTAAAAGTTAATAGGGGTGTGAACAAAATGGTAGAGTGGTTGAGAAAAAAATGTTTTTTTAATATTTTAGAAGTATTTACATATATGTAAAAGTAGAGTCCCTAAGTATGTGCACTATCTATTTAGTTTTGCTGAAAGTTTTTTTGTTAGCTCAGTCTGAGTTACTATCATATTTGAAAATAATAAATAATAAAACTTTTTTCCTAAGAAGTTTGCAATGAAGACTTTTATTAACTCACAACATCTCTTACCCCCATTTCATCCCATCTTGGTTCCAATAATTGGTTACAAACACTTAATGAATGCCTCCTCTAGCATCTTCTAGTTTCCGGTGCCCGGCATCGAGCCTGGCACATGGTAGGCATGCAGAAAACACGTGTTGACGAATGAAAGCCATGATTTTTGTAGATTTTACATGCAAATTCAAACATTTCAAGATTTTGAGTCAAATTAATTTTTTGAAGTTCTTGGTCATACAGATTCAAAACAGAATCATTTCTAAATGTTCTGAAAATGTTGGTCTGTCTCAGTTTTTTTAATGTGAGATGAAAAGTCATAGACATACAACTACCTCATCTTTGTGTTTGGGCAACGGAAAGCGAAAGTGGAAGCAATCTCTGCAATAGTGTATGCGGGGGGGGGGGGGGGAACCGTGAGTCATGCTTTTGGACTTTAAAAAAAATTATTTTGCGCCTGGCCGGTCGTGGCTCAGCGGTTGAGTGTTGACCTAGGATCCAGGCGATTGGGGTTCGATTCCCGGTCAGGGCACATGCCCGGGTTGCGGCTCGATCCCCGGTTGGGGGCCTGCAGGAGCAGCCGATCAATGACTCTCATCACTGCTGTTTCTCTCTTTCTCTCTCTCCTCTCCTCTCTCTGAAATCAATAAAGATATATTTAAATAAATAAATAAATAAATAAATAAATAAATAAATAAATAAATAAAATTATTTTGTATGTGGATAGTTTTTTTAACTTTTTAAAGTTTGAGACCCTTTATTAATTTGTATTCTCACAGTAACACCGTGAAGGAGGTAGAGCACATATGACATGACTCTCTCTTTCTGTCTCCATCTGTCTCTGTCTCTGTCTCTTAAACAGAGGAGAGGGCTCTGACTCAGAGATGTCAAAAAACTTGCCTGTGGTCTCACAGTCACTTTGAGGCAAAGCTGGAACTGGAGCCTAGGGACCTTGACTCCCAACTTTGGGTTTTTCTGGTGCCATACTCTGAAAATCTTACAGCTCTAGCAAATGTATTCTTCCCTTTTTTCCATTTCATTATGTATTTACACTCCATTAAACAGAATACATTCTGAGTGGCAACAGAAATTGTCAATGTACATCCAGTAAGAATGGCAACTTTGGTGACAATACATTTCCATAGTTATACTTTGATGGTTATTCTGGGGATTCCAACATAAAAATCAACATACTTTTTGCTTAAACAATAGCTCTCAAGGTCTTCTGTTGTTTTATCTCCATATCCAATTGAAAGTTATCCTGAAGAAATAACCATATAATTTTCACCAAAGTGTAAATAATACTTTCCTCAGGTATATAAGCCTTTGGTAAGAGACGAACCATAAGCCACAGAAATAAAGCTGTGATGGAGGATTCTACCAAAAGGACCAGCAAATAAGGGAGGTCCTTTCAGTCAGCAATGTCCCTGAAACCTTACCAGCCCCATACCTGTTACCACCAGTTTCATATCCTTTTAAAGACTGGTCTCAATGGTCCAGTTTCAAAATCCACTTCCGGAGATGTTTAATTTAAACACTGATAGCCATACTAGTATTTTCTACAAGTTATTTTTACAAAGGTCTTGACAAAGGTTTTGACATTTGCAGTTTTAAAAAATGTTCCACTGCTTTTCCCACTGTTGAGAGGAGGTCTCATCTTTAGGGTCTTTGCTCGCCCGAGGTGTTCAGTGTTGTCTGCCGTAATCTCTGCAAACTCAGATCTGTCGCAGGCCACGGCAGAATGTTTGTTGTCCCTCGAGTCACGTGATATTTATCTAGCCACAGCAGTCATACTGTTGGTACTGGGAAATAAATTCCAGACCCCTTGTTTTAAATACCCCTGGCGCTTTTCTGCAGGTGGCGATGGTGAGGGAGAGCTTCCTATCTTGGATTAACTGAGTTATCGTCTTTTAAACAGAGACCGTGTTTGCTGCCAGTGGCATTTAGCATCTTACTGCCAGCAGGTGTGAGTGTGGGAGGGGGACAGGGAGCGGGGCTCTGCGCCTGTCAGGGGGCAGACAATACTAAGTGGCAACATCATTTATGTATTAATAACCTTTTAGAACATGGCACCAACAAGGAGTGATGTTTTCCTTCCTTCAGGGGAAGAACCCTTGCTTCCTGATTCATTATTCACACACCCCAGATACACAGGCAACCAGCAGGAACAGAAGGGAACCGTGCACTTGTGTGGCACACTTTTTAGCTCTAAGAACGAGTCTGTTCCTTATTTATTTAAATATATATATTTCCCATGAAACTTGGATTCACAAAATAAGAGCTGACACTGTCTTTCTAACACAATTTCAGAGAGTGGGTCTTGTTGGAAAAGAAACATCCTGGAAGCCACTGGGTCTGCTAGAACCAAGGGTCTAGCCCAGATCCTTGCCTGCTGCAAACACCCTGTGGACTCAGTACATTTAGCAGCATTTAGTATAATTAGAAATAATAAATAATAATAAATAAAATGTAGTATGTTTTAAGTAAAAATCTGAAGTGACGTCAATGGGCCTGAAGAACCTGTTAAAATGCACAGACTTTGCGTGCTTGCTTTATTTATGGAGAGCACTCTGTGGCCCCCCCTCTTTGTTGCACATATTTCACGGAATTATGGAGGGAGGAGAGGGAGAATTGAAAGCACTTTCTTTTCCTAGTTTGAAGGCTTTCCCTCTCCTTCAGTAGTTGAAAATGGAATTCCATTTAGGGAAATAAAACAATTTTCTCCCAATACTGAAACATTTGATATTTATTACTTTTACTATCTCTTTCTCAGCTAGAAAAGATTGGATTTTTCTGATTAATCTAGAGAAAGTTTAATACCATTTCACTTCATAAAATCAATGTGTTGATTTTAAATTTGCAAGGGACAATGACATGTTCTGGGACCTCAGGTGGTGGGGTTTGTCCTAAGGGTCCACGAGAAAGTAGGGAGGCAGGGAGGCTGCCTCAGGATTGAAGAGCTGGACCTCAGCACCTGTGGATTTTGGGACCTGAGGGGAGTCCTGGAACCAATCCCCCAAGGACACCGAAGGACGGATGTGTTTATTTCCCCATGTTTCCCTTCCATTCTTGCCCACATAAGAACAAAATATTTTAGATATGTATTGCATAGACACAGTTTTCATTCTTTTATATTACATAGTAAGCATGTTTTTCATGTTGCTACATGGTCTGCATAGCTGTTTTTAATTATTGAATAATACCTTATGAGTTGTGTTAAAATTTCTATCATCATTTTTCTATTGGGAGTTTAGGTGATTAAAAAATATTTTTACTTCTGTTACTGTAAATAACATTTATTTATGCTAGCAAAGTTAACATTTCCCTATGCATGGATTTTTCCAATGATCATACAATGTTCTTAGTATGTGTTTCTAGAAATAGAATTATTGGCTTGAAGGTATAAACATTTCTTTGGACCTAATTGTTTCCCCCAGCTTTGCCAGTATACATGCTCTCCAGCCTTGGGAGTTGCTGTTCATTTCTTCCTTTCAGGAGCCTCTTGCCAGTTTTATAAAGTCTTTTTTTTAAATGTTAGCCATTTAATTTTTTAAGGATCAGCTTTATTGAGGTATAGTTATGTCTAATAAAGTGCACCCATGTACAATTCAACAGATCTTGGCAATTGTATACATCCATGTAACCACCACCACAATCGAGCTATAAAACATTTCCACTGCTCCTCAAATTTTTCTTGTACCCCTTAGCAGTCTACCTAAGCCCCCCATCCTGCCTCCCTGCAACCACTGATCTGCTTTCAGCAAATTCTTTTTTCTAGTTTTACTAGAATTTCAAATAAATGGAATCATACAGTCTTACTTTTTTGTTCAGCATAACATTTTTGAGATTTATTCTTGTGGTTTGTATGTATCAGTAGTTTAGTTCTTTTATTACTGAATGAGATTCCATTGCATAGATATACCACAATTTGTTTATTAATTGACTTGAGTCCTTTTGAACATGTGGGCTGTCGTTTTGCGGTGTTATGATAAAACTGATCTAAACATTTGCATACAGCATATGTTTTCACTTCTCTTGAGTAAATATCTAGAAGTAGGATTGTTGAGTCAAGTGAAAAGCACATATTTAACTTTGTAGAAAACTGCCAAATTATTTTCCAAAGTGATTTTACCAAATTACATTCTCACTAGCCATGGATGGGAGTTCCAATTGTTCCATATCTTTGCCAACACTTGGTATGGTCAGTCTTTTTAATTTTAATGATTTTAGTGAATGTGAATTGGTATCTCATTGTAGTTGATCATTTAATTTCAATCGGGTCATTACATAGAGTTTTGGGGTAAAAACCAGGTCATAAAGTGTAATTTCTATTATAATATCAAAAATAAGGATAAATGGAATAAATGAATAGTAAAACTTTAATTTCTATCATTGTAATGAAAGCAAGGGGAAATTAAAGAAGCTGAAAAGAAACCACATTTTGCAGAGGAAATGAAAAGACATTAAATAGACTTTATCACATAAGATGATATCACATAACCTATGGATATTTTGATTTGATTGAAATAAACATACCCCTCTCCTCCAGACATCACCAGAGGGGGCAGGGAGGCAGCATTAGCATTGTGAGCTGCTTGGGGGCTTGAGACAGTCAGAGTGCCTGCAGTTAGCCTGTAGAAGCAGGCAGACCTCGCTGAGAAAGCGCTCTGAGGCTGAATGATTGCTTTTCTCATTGTGCTGATAGAGGTTGCGTTAATAAATATAAAATGTGGCGTCTCAGGTTGATTCATTCTTTCACCTCCTAAACTCAGGAACAAAGGGGATGGAATTGAATATTTACCATTGTCAGACAATGATCTCCCTTTCAATTTCTACTCAGGCTTTGGTGTACTAGGATAACATTTGGATTAGGTCTGTGGAAGTAGAAAGGACAACTCCAGTGTGCTGGCTAACTTGAGCTAGAGTTAAGGGGGGGGAGGAAAAAAAAAGATGACAATCCTGAGTCAGCAATAATCATGTCCAAAGGTCTCAGTCTCCAATATGCTTCATAGATGATCAGGGGCTTATCCCCCATGGAAGTTAAATTTATTTCTTTATGCAAAAATTGGTAAAATGGGTAGCGACATATGATGGACATAATTTTAATCAATTGATTCTTTTTATTGAATCTTTTGGGCGATACATGTTCCCAAAGTCATACAAGTTTCAAGTGTACAAGTCAGCAAAACATCACCCGCACACCGCATCATGCACCCATAGCCCAAAGCAAAGCCTCTTTCCTTCCCCACTCCCCTCTTTGCCCACCTCCAACTACCCCGCCCCCCTTTCCCTCTGGCTATCGCCACGCTGTTGTCTGTGTCTATGGGTTATACATATGTTTTCTTTCGCTTAATCCCTTCACCTTCTTTCATCCAGCCCCCCAATACCCCTCCCCTCTGACAGCTGTCAGTCTGTTCTACGTATTCATGCTTCTGTTCCCATTTTGTTCGCCAGTTCCTTTTGTTCCTTAGATTCCACATGTAAGTGAGATCATATGGTATTTGTCTGTCTCTGACTGACTTATTTCACTGAGCCTTTTGACCTAGCGATTCCACTTCTGGGAATATATCTGAAGAAACCTCAAACACTAATATAAAAGTATACATGCCCCCCTATGTTCATTGCAGAGTTATTTACAATAGCCAAGATCTGGAAACAGCCCAAGTGCCCATCAGTAGATGAGTGGATAAAAAAGCTGTGGGACATTTACACCATGGAGTACTATGCAGATGTAAAAAAGAAGGAAATCTTACCTTTGTGATAGCATGGATGGACCTGGGGATCAGGCGATCTTTTTGTTTGTTTGTTTTTTAAAATATGTCTTTATTTATTTCAGAGAGGAAGGGAGAGGGAGAAAGAGATAGAAACATCAATGATGAGAGAGTCATTGATCGGCTGCCTCCTGCACACCCCCTACTGGAGATCGCACCTGAAACCCAGGCATGTGCCCTGACCAGGAATCCAACTGCGATCTCTTGGATCCTAGGTCGATGCTCAACTACTGAGACACGCCGGCCAGGCCAGGTGATCTTTTAAAGAGAAACAAAAGGGGATAAAAATGACAACATTCAGTTTAGAAGTTCTCACAAAACCAGCAATACTCCCATTCTCTGAAACCTCACCGATGCTGGTGTGTGTATTGATATTTTTGTCTTAATGAGACATCAGAAAGCTCACAACCTGAAAGAGATTCTCGAAGAATACTTATCTGAGCAACTTACCACCTATGATGAAGGACGTAGATCACCCAGTAGCACCCAGTGTGGATGAAATTGCTGCTCATAATTATTTGGAACCACATCATTATCAGTACACACTAATATATTTTTTCATTGACATTTGTTTATATTTTTACTAAAAGAGAATTTGAGGGATCAAATTTTGTGTCTTGGTCTATGTGGTGGTTACAATCAAAGCACATAGGTTTAATTCTGATTTATCCTTTGCTCCTATTGAGACCACATTTTCAAAATTCAATCAAATGAATAACGTATTGTACTATTTTTCTCAGTTTTTTGAGGTATGTTCTTTTTCAAGCCATCTAAATAAAGACTTACAAGTTAACTTTATCTTTTTTACCCAAAATTTTGTTTTTAAATTTCCATGCCGGGCTGGTGATACTATTAACTAATTAATATTCTTTAAAAATACCCAAAGTGTGAAGTAATTGTGAAATTGCTTTTTCCACCAAATACATAACTTGAAACTTATGCCTCCAAGCAATGAGTACTTCAGAGAAGACTCCAGAGAGAATTAGACCCAGAATTCTCTTATGGAGCTTTGATACATTTCAAACACCACATATGAAAAGGAATAGCATATTGAAAATGGAGATCATATGTATGGTGTAGCTTTCCTTCAGAAAAAAATTTGGCACTAAAGTGCTATTCCTTCAAGCTGAGAAATGGCACCATGGTGCACCAACAGGGACCTGGGTGAAATCCAATATGGTCCATCCTTAGTAAAGGATACTATTTAGCTGTTGAAAAGAACAAGGTAGACTTACACAGATTGACTTGACAAGATCTCTAAGATGTATTTTTAAGTGAAAAATGAACGAAATAACATTGTATAATCCCATTTATACAAAAAAAGATAAGGTATAATTGTGATATGAACATATATGTATGTATAAGCATCACGTGCATGCCGAACTATGGACAGAGGTTACTTCTGGGAGGGAAAGAGGTGAGTATGTGTGGACATGTGCATGTGTGTATGAATGTGTATGTGTGTTTTGCAGGTGGCATGAGAGGCAGTGAACCAGAAATTAACATACTTTGTCCTGTATGATCCTTTTTGTTTAAATATTTTACAAGATTATATTTAGGTATATGACAACTACCCCCAAACAAGAAAAAAAATTTAATTAGATGTATCTTCAGCCAACTCAAAGTTATAATATGATACTGGTATGTACCCAAGTATGTAACATTTCCACTGTTTGGAATCAGCTCTATAATGCCAAAATAACTCATTGAAGAAGGAAATAAATAGACACAATCCAGCGATAAGTGGAAAGCTCTGTAGGCCGTCTTACTCTCTAGTGCATTTCCCATGCCTAGCACAGGTCCCCACATAAAGCAGGATTCCCATAAATATTAGTTGAATAGATGTTTTCGGTTTGTTGGAAGCTTATGCTTTTTGTGAGTTAAAATGGAACAAATGATATTACTTAGGATATTAGAGACAGTATGAATTTTACTACCTGGATTAATTCAGTTTCCTCGGCAAAGACAGTCCCATCAAGAGCACTAGCCGCAAGTGCTCTGTGAAACAGAGGCCTGCGAGAAACCTACGTGGCACCCAGCCCCGTGCCAAATGGAAATTCTCTGGCATGATCGCAGTGTCCACCCTCCCCTCGATGCCACATATGGCTTCTTGAGCCCGCCCTTCAGCAGCATCCAGCCGTCCTTAACCTGAACCGCCAGGCGGGATCCCCCGTGCGTGACAAAGCTGTCTGCGGGGCCAGGGCTGTGGGGACGTGTGTGGAGAACCGATGGCCTTGCGGGCTGTGCCCCAAGCTGAAACGGGATCGCTGTGGGCAGGGTGGGCAGGAGAAACGCTGCCACTTAATATCAGATGATGGCTGTGGAGGTGGACTTCTGGGAAGTCAGATGCGATGCAAAATTCCTTGCAGGCCAAGGGTTCCCCTGCGGGGCAGGGGAACAGAATAATAAATGAAAGAAAAATTGTTTTGAAGTTTTAGCTTTGGCTAAAGGAAGATTAGTCAATGGATGGGGTATAAAGCAGTCTGCCTTCCAATGACTGTCTTCAGTATGGTCATCACCAACAGTAATATTAGTTTTGGGGCACAAAGTGATTTTGTACAATCAATATAGAATATAGAATATGTCTATTAATGTTACATTTATATGGGAAGAGGGTTTTCGCATCGTCAGGACATTTACCGAGGCTTGAGATTTGCAACCATATCACATTTGAAAACTTTGGAAAACGATTCTATGTTCATAATTTCCAATGTAAAATGAAAACACAGACCATCTGGAAATTATCAAAATGCTATGTACAGGCAATGATGCCATTTACTGTATAGAATCAATTTAGCACACCAATAAAAACACACACACACGTATAAACCTTAAAAAAGCAGGCGATTTTTTTTTTCCATAGAACTTTTCATTTAAATTCTGTTGCCATTTTTGTGCAGTAAATTTATTGTCACACAGCTATGGCTAAAGTGCTTTTTATTTAATGTAATCCTACGGCATCATTAAAATATCAGTATTTTTTATGTTTTGCAAATATTTGTGGACACCGTTAAGCAACATGAAGCATAGTGCAGTAACAAATGTCCATTTTATGGCCGCTGTCAGACTATATTTTGTACAATGCCCCAATATTATCAGCAAGCTAGACCTAAATTATCACAACCCTAAGTCCATGAAACACAAGACACATATATAATCTCCCTTAGTCCACGTATTGAAATGTTAGAATTAAAAGGTTGGGCTATCAATTCAGACAGAAAATGTCATTTTGCAGGGAGATTTTTCACTCAGGATAAAGAAAGGATCAAAGGCAAAGGAGTGAAGGAAGCTAAGGGCTGATTTTTTAGAACAACTCTAAACCTGAGAGAAGATTTTTATGCCCCAAAGAAGAAACAGAGGTGAGAGGGGAAGTAAATGTGGAAGCGGGAAAAGCTGCTCTTGTCTTGTCACTGTGCTTTATTATTATTATTTTAATTAACAAAGACGTTCAGATCATCGGTAAACAGTGCTGGGTTACGGTGGTAGAGCCTTTCTCTCAACTCACAATTCTCCTGGAGAGACGCCAAGGACATTGATGTTTTAAACTATGATGACAAATCACCGGCAACATATGGTTCATGGCAAATACTGAGCAAAGAGTCTCTAAGTTGCTCAGGAATGTAACCAGCTAAGGTGCAGCAGGGAATCTGTATTAGATTGGGTCAAAATGGGAAACATTTTTGTCATGTAATTAGGCAGAATCAGTGTGGACTTGTAAACCCGGCAATTCAATTTGTCCTAGGACAGAAGCGCCCTAAAGTACTGTTAAATATTTCCTTTCTTCTGCTAATTTTTTTTTTTTTTTTTTTTATCATTTCTGTAAATCATAAAAGACAAATCACCTCCTGCTGCCCCTCCATCCCTTGGTCTTTTCTGTGGAGCTTTGAAGGTGGTGAAAGAATCGATTTCATTGACTACAAATGACAATATTAATCACAAGAGGTTGTCAGGACTCGGAAGGGTGAATGTGTCTGGGGGAGCGGAGCTGGTGGAATAATTTGCCTATTGTGGGCCCCTTCGCCCCGTGGCCCTCCAAGCAGCAGTTGGAGGAGAGCAGGGAGCCGCAGGTCTGGCTGCCAGAGACAGAGCAGGGCAGAGAAAATGTTAGCACTTTTAAAAGCAAGTGTTCTACTTTCAGACGCACTGTGTTCAAACAGCAAGGGCATTTTGGCAGGAGGCAAGCCGATGCTAACCATGAAAGATTTCAAAATCTCTTTCTGAACTATGCAAACCAAATGCACATTATCCGCTCCCTAAAAATACCCTGCCATGCAGTGTTTTATTTTTAATTGTTTATTATAATTTCAGAGGATCTCTTCCAACTGAAGAGTTGGGGCCTCCTCTGGCAGAAGTTGCCTCATCCATTCGCTGATCAATTTGAATTATAACTTCCTCCCCAAGAGTTTCTTAACTTGAGTGCCAATCCAGAGGTTTGATTTTCTCCCCATGGTGAGTTATGTTACTGATATTGACAAGATTTGTGACAGGCTTATGAGATACCTTGATCAATAATTCTGAATTTTAAAAAATTACAGATTTACTTGGAGAGCATTTTTTCTCATATGAGATAAAGTGTGCCAAAGAAGAATTTTTTTAAAAGGGGGTTATCTTATGACTTATATCTCTAATTAAAATAGAAATATTTGATAGATAAAAATGCTATTTAAGGTCAGAATATATGGAAATAAAGGAATAGTTTCTTATTAACAAATGAACAGAATTGGAATTTTTAAGGACTTAAAAATAAGAAACATTGAATTATTTTAAGTAAAATATTCAAAATATGTTCAGAAATAGTAGGCAGATGTTAACATTTCAGTTTGATGAAATTTCAAAACACAAAACAAGTTATAATATTGAGACATTTTTCCAATTGCATTTGCTTTTTGAAAATCTAAATGAAGCTTTTTGGAGAGTTACTTTTTTCTTTTACATATTTATGATATAATATAGATGCAAATGTTAGGTGTAAATTCTTAAATATTTACATCTCTCATCTAATTTATGCATTATCTTTCTATGTTCAGTCTAAACAGTGGTAGATGAAGTTAGGTTTTTTAGAATTGCGTTACATAGTAGATTATAAAAGAAATTTTAAATCCGACAATCAGCTTAGGTTTTCTTTTTGACTTGTTTCTCTTTTAAGGGCAGGGGATGGGGGGAATGGGAAGAGATTAGCCAAAAAACAGATGCATATATGCCAAAAAACACAGATGCATATATGCATAGCCGATGGATACAGGCAACAGCGTGGTGAAAGCCTGGGTGGGGTGGTGCTGGATGAGGGGGGTAAAGGGGGGGAATGGGGGACATTTGTAATACTGTCAACAATAAAAAATAATAATGCATTTTAAAAAGTATGAGTGTTTGACGCTTTTGTTGTTCCATTTTCCTTTGGGCCTATGTAGAATTGTGTGACTAATTCTTCCTATCACTTTTATTGGAGATTTGGGTGTGTTGCATATCATGACTCATTAGAATTTAGTTACAGAGACTTGAGACAACATGAAACAAACCACATAGAACTGAACTTTTTTTCAAAACTGTGCTTCTTACAAAATGTAGTCGAGTAATCACAAAGCATTCTAATACTAATTATTAGTATTCTAATGGTTGGAGTAGAATAGTGTTTGGAAATGGAAGAACACTGTAAAAATGTTCATACAATTGTAGGTCAGTATATGTAAATATGGGTATAACTATAACCATGCATTTGTGGATGGGTGTATTTAAAAGTTTTACACAATTTTAGATAGATACTGGGGTAGGTGGTGGTATGGGGAAGAGGAAGATTTTTACTTATCATTTTATGTCCTCTGAACAGTTGGAATTTTCTAAGTGTGTTCTGCTCCTATTTTTTAAATGTAATTATTAAAATAAATGTGTTACATGAAATTATGTGCTATTTCTTTTTTTCTTTACATTCTGTATTAATTTTTGAGGGTAATCTTTTTAAAATAAAAGATTTAAATCATTTTTAAAAGCTTGAAAGTAAGCAGCCTTGTTCCTTGGCTTCTAGGAACAGGCTGAAGAGCAGTTACACACTGTCAAAAATGTCATTTAAATTAATTTTATCTCTTGCTTTTGTGCTACTTCTTGTTATAAAGTTTCCTACCTGGATAGTTTGATGAGCAGAGCTTTTCTTGACTTAGAGTTAATTGCTGTTCAGTTGACTTTCTATAGAAAAAAATTATACTGAGATCTTTCTGTGACATTGCTTAGTTGCCACTCAAGGGTTAGGAGCTCACTGCCAGGAGAAAGGGGAATGTCATGTGTGGGTCTATAGGAATTGCCTGTATTCGGTGTTCTTTAAAAAGATTGGATTTTCTCTATCAAACTTGTTTCATTTGGAATTTTATATTTGGTTGGAATATCATCCTGGACTGATTTTGCATGAAATATGATAGGTCTGCAGTGGGCAGTCAATTGTCTTTTGGTTCTAAACATCCATTTGGGTGTAATTAAATAATGTCTACTATGATTTTTTTGTCTTCTCCATTTCACAGTTTCACTTTTAGTATCTGGAAGAAAAATATTGTTTAATTTTGCCAAACATTGAAATAGGATTTTTTAAAACTTGAAAGCAATGCCAACTTACAAAGATAATAGTCATCAAATCTTATAACCAGACTATATACATGTGAGGTAATAATTCAGTTACTTCCAAGATATATTCTGCTTCTGATAAAAGAGGGAAGAATTATGTAGCTCTAGCTTGTGTCGAAAGGTGCCAAAGCAATAAGTTTATTAACAAAATCATTTAAAACAACTATCAGGAAATTTTTAGTCAAAATATTGGCTAGTTGAATATTTCAATTTTTAAGGAGTTTTTCTAGTATCACGTTGAAGCAATAATAAAACAAATAACAAGGCAGGTTCCTATATTAAATGTAATAAATAAATTAAATAAAATAAAAATTATTATTAAGTTTATTTCTGTTTCAATTAAAATGAAAAAAGCATTTGGTGGAAGAATTTCACACACTATAGATCATGAGGGTGTGATAAAATTGTTACTTGGATTTTAAGGCAGAAGTTTTTTTTCTAAATTTATAGATATCATGAAGACTTCCAATATTAAATATATATCTTACAGTCAACTTTTTGTATTGTCATAAAAACCATGTAGGAAACAATAAAAGATCAAATTTAAGTTCAGGTTCATTTGGCTATGCGTTTTTGTTGAAAATTATATAAAGTTTTTCTGCTTCTGTCAGAACCACATGTCACTGTGTTGTTTATACATCGAACAGATAATATTATGACGGAGATTAAAAAATCTTATCCCCAAAAGTGAAACATGGTCACTTACCATTAAAATGGCACTATATCACCAAGGTTTTGTTGTGTGTGTTTTTTTACTGTTAGGCATTCATAATCCTAAATTGAAGTCTAGTTCTTCAATTGCTGGAAATATAAGATTATTAGTCTTAGAAAAATTTTATTTGACACAGAGACACCAAGGTTAGTATTAAGAGCAGGGTGATAAGGTATTTATAATTCAGGGTTTAGAAAGTTATTTTATTTGCAGATCATTTTAATCAAGCACCATGCGAATTAATTTTCAAAGTATAATAATGGCTTTTATTCCTAAAAAGAGAGTCAAAATCTTGAAGTAGTGTTTTCAAGTGTTGCCTCAATTTTAAATCAATAATGGGTTTTATATTTTTCAAGACTTTGATATTATACCATTGAGAAAGCAACTTACTGACTTAAATGTTTGAAAACATGATCATCAAAAAATCATGGGGTCAATTTACCTTCATATTTTTTCAACATAAGTTAGTATTTCTGAGACATCAGTAGCTTGCTTTGCATAATTACTATGACAGTGACTCAACACTTTTTACACAAACATTTTCTAAGTTATACTTTAAAAGAAATTGTTGACTGGTGGGAGATTTTCAGGCAGTAATGCATCAACAGAATGGTTTTTTTCTTGCCTTATAGCCACAAATTTGTCATAAAGTTTTTAAGAATATTTCCATTTTGTAAAACAGACATTTGTCTAAATCACTAGTACTCCAGTCACTATTATTACTACCAGTAGGTAATAGCAAACACTTACATTTTTCCAGGCACTGTGCTTAATGCATTACCTGCATTATCCCATTTAATCCTTACAACAACTGTGAGAGCCAGAGACACTTATTTTACAGATGACGGAGTTGCGGGCCCAGAGAAGTGAAGTAAGTTGGCCACTGTTTCACGACTAGCTGAGGACGGGGCAGCGAGTTGGAAGCCAGGCTGCGTGCGCCGGAGCCGATGCCTTAACTCCCGGAGACATAGGATTCAAATCTGCTTGAGAGTCCGACTTCCCATTTTATGTGTGGTTTATATAGTAACACAGTTTTATGAGTCAAATAATATATATTCTAAAAACTTATTTTAGTTTAACATTTTTCTACCTATAAGTAGGCTTTAAATTTACAGAAAAAATAAATTGTGTGGGTACTTTATACTCAAGAAAGAAGCTGCAGGTGACTAAGCGGGGCAGGACTGAACAAGTGGAGGTGAGTTATCTTTTTGTTTATTTATTGCTGGCTTTCTGTGATCTATTGATACTCAGAAGTAAGGGGCACGCTTTCTGCTCTCGGTACCTTACACTTTGGCTAGAGAACCTTTGAATAGATAGATAATTAGAAGCAATACGAGCGGGACTAGATCAGAGGCAAATCTAAGTTCACGGAAAAGGATCACCTACCTTCCTTAGTTTGAGGGCGAGTGGGAAGGCTTCCTGGAGGAGGTGAACCTTGAGCTGCATGCACTTTGAAGGATGTGTAAAGGTTTTCCAGGAGGAGAGGGGGTGGAGTAGAGGGCCTGTGGGCAGAGGAACAGCCACATTCAAAGATGCAGAGACGTAGAGCAGCTGTGATTTGGAAACTTCATGGCTAGAACATAGGATAAAAAGCATAGGATGTGAAGGTGGAGAAATAGTCAGAGCCAGTGAAATAAAACATCGTATACATACGATTCTAAGGACCTGAGATTTTATCTTGAAGATCATGGAGAATAATTTAAAGATTTTAAGTAGGGGAGAAAACATAATTAGTTTTGTGTTTTAGAAAGATTGTTTCAGTCACATAATGAAAGTTTGCATGCAGTAAGGCAAGGCTGGAGTTAGAAAATGGTTGTACGTGATTGTAATAATCCTGGTGAGATATAATAGCAACTCGAATTACAGCAATGGAAATGGAAATGGAGAGGAGAGGATAGGTTTAAAAGCGACTTAGGAGATAACTACATGATCAGTTAGGTATCTCCCAAAGTAACGACTATTCTGATTTCTGCTACTATAGGTTAGTTTTGATTTTTATATAAAATCATAGAACTATTTTTTCAGTCTGGCTTCTTTTACTCAATATTTATATAATTGCATGTGGTGGTAAGTTCTTTATTCATTGCAATAATTGCACTCCCTTGTGTGGATATTTCACTATTTAATCTATTATTGATTGACCTTTAGGTTGTCTTTATTTTTGTGTTAATTTACTTAAAGGTGCATAAATATTTGTGTACATATTTTTGGTGCATAAATGTGTATATATACATTTCTATTAGAAATGCTGGCCCATGGTTTATAAGTGTGTTCAGCATTAATAAGTATATCAAATAGTTTCCCAAAGTGGTTCTATCAGTTTACAGTCCTATCAACACTGATCAATAGATCCAACTCTCAACAATAGCTGGAACTTTCAGATTCTTTAATTTTAGCCTATCTGATGGTTGTGTTGTGGCATCTAGTAGTTTTATTTTGCATTTTACTGATGACCAACGGTGCTGACCATCTTTTCACATGCTTGTGGCCATTTGGATATCCTCTTTTGTAAAGTACCTGTTCAATCTCGCCCATTAAAAAAAATTATTGTGTTTTTGAAGGATTGCTTTAGTCACATAATGAAAATTTAAATGCAGTAAGGCAAGACTGGAGTTAGAAGATGGTTGTCTATCTTTTGCTTATTGAGTCTAAAATTGATTTTATATTCTAGATACAAGTCTTTTGTTAGAAAATACTTTATTGGAACTATGTTGGGAATATCTTCTCTGGATATGCGGCTTGCCTTTAATTCTCTTAATGTCTTCTGAATAATAGAAGTTCTACCAATTATTAATCTTTTCCTTTGTGGTTAATGCTTGAGTCTGTTTAAAAAATATTTGCCTATCACAAGTAAGAAGACATTTTTCTGTCCTTTCTTATATAAATTTCATCTATAATAATCTGGGAATTTTTTTCTCTATATTGTAAGGTAGTGGTGAAGTTTCATTTTTTTCCTTACATATGTATATCCAGTAGACTCAACAGGATTTATAAAAAATACTATCCTTTCCTCATCACACTGCAGCATCCTTATTATAATCAGATAACCATATATGTATAGATTTGTTTTTTGACCATTTTGTTCCACTAGTCTATTTGTGTATCTTTGTTTCAATATCAGTTTTATTATTGTAGATTTATGATGTCTACTTGTGCATGTCCTCCAAATTTTCTTCCTCTTAATTATTATCTCTGGATTTGCATTTCCATATAAATTTTGTAATCATCTTGTAAGTTTTCCCAAACCTACTATTACTAATTTAGCCTATTGCATATTCATAATGGAAATAGCTGCTTTTTTTCAGTTTGGGATTAATAGAAATAAAGTTGTGCATTTCCCCTTCCAGTTTCATAGATCTCCTGAATTCTAGACTCCAATTAAGAATCCCTGATATAAGCACAGCTTTAACTGCTTCCTTCAAGTTTTTTAATATGCTGCATTTTCATATATTCAAGTTAAAGTATTTTTAAATTTCACTGTGATTTTTTTCCTTTGACTATTGCTATTTAGAATAATATTGTTTAAATTTGGAATATGTATAATTGATTTCTTGTTTAATTATAATTTAGCCCTATGGCATACTCTGTGTATTTCAATACTTTAAAATTCATTGGACTTGCTTTATAGTCTGGTATATGGCCTATTCTGGTAAATATTTCTTGTGCACTGTAAGAGTCAATGAGGTCTATTTGGCTAATCATGTTCAAATCTTCTACAGCTTTAGTGATTTTCTGTTTTTTTTTTTCTATAAATCACTGAGAAACATATAAACTATCTTATAATGACATGGATTTACTTACTTTTTCTTTTAATGCTAGTTTTTGCTTTATATGATTTGATGCTTTGTTGCTGGGCACATATAAATTTGAATGCTATTTTTGTTAAATTGATCCTTTGTCATTATGAAAGATTCTTCTCTATTGCTAATAATGCTTGCCCTAAAGCTTACTTTGTCTGATATTATTATAGCTACAGAAGCTTATTTTGATTGATACTGCAAGTTGTATCTTTTTAAATCCATAAATTTTGAACTTTTTTGTGTTATTGTATTAAAGTACAATTTTTGTAAGTATAGTATTTATATATCATATATATTTGTATATAAATTTTATATACATACAATCATTGACTATTTTAAAGAGTCAGTAATTTTTATTGGTAGACTTTTAAAATTAAATTTATTGAGATGGTATTGGTTAATAAGATCATATAGGTTTCAAGTGAACATTTCTATGATATATAATCTATATATTGCATTGTTTGCCCACCACACAAAGTCAAATAATCTGTCTCCATATATTTGACCCTCTTTTAATTAGGTTATTTATTTGATTTACATTTAATGTAATTAGTAGCATATTTTGGTTTAAATCTTCCATTTTATATATATTTTCTATTTGTCTCCCCTGTGCCTTTTTTGTTTTGCATTTATTTAGATTATTAGTTAATATTATCACTTTATTTTCTCTCTGTTTATGTCTGTTAGAAATACATTGCTTACTCTATCCCATAACATGCATTCCTATCTTCTTAGAGCCTACCTTAAATTAAGTTCTAATTAAGCTCTAATTTTCCATGCAAAGAGAGGCTCTTAAATACTTTCATTTTATTTACCATATTCCTGTCAATTGTGATGTTGTTGTCATATATTTTACCTCTACATATGTTATAAACCACACAGTATATTAGTATTACTGCTTGAAACAATCAACATCCATTTAGAAGGAGCCACATGTATACCCCTCTCCAGCGCTTCTCATCCCTTCTTGTATTACCATACTTCCATCTGACATCAGTTTTATTCTTCTTGAAGAACTTACTTTGATATTCCTTTTAGTTCAGAATTGCTGACTGTGAATTATCTTGGGTTTTGTTTGTCTGAAAAAAAACTTCATTTTGCTTTTCTTTTAGAAGATTATTTTCCCTGGTCATAGAATTCTAGTTCAACAGTCATTTCCCTTTCAGCATTGGCTTTCACTGATTTTGTTAAAAAGCCAGCTTTGGGTCTCATTGGTGGCTTCTGTGAAAATGTGTCTTTTTTTTCTTTGGCCACTTTTCTCTTTGTCTCTGGTTGCCTAAATGTGGTTCTGTTTGCATTTATCCTGCATGGGTTCATGAAATTTCTTGAATCTCTGGGGAAATTCTTATTAAATTATTTCTACTAATAGTACTTTTTCACCCTACTATATCTCTTTTCCTTTTGGGACTACAATTACATATATATTATTAATGTCATATATGTTTCTTTTTTCTCTATTTTTTTTCTTTTTTCCTTTCTGAGTATCAATCTTGATCTTGTCCTACTTTTCTCTTTTGCCGTACCTATTTGTTTATAGAAACCATCTACTCAATTCTTATATTTTAAATGGTATTTTTCGGTTCTACAAGTTCCAGTTAATTCTTTTCCTATAGATTTCATTACTCTGATGAAACAGTCCACCTCCTGATATTTTTAAATAAAATGCTAATCATAATTTTAATGTCTGTTTTATATAACTCCAATATTTGCGGTGCCTCTCAATGTATTTTTATTGCTTGCTGTTTTTCTTGGTTTTCAGTCATTGTGTTCTGTTTTACTTCATACTTGGAAGGTTGTATTGAGTAATGTGCACGGTGAATGACAAGCTGTAGAGGTTTTGGATGATGTTATCTTCCTTCATGGAAGATTTAGAATTCTTCTGGCAGGATGATACAGTGAGAGAAGACCATTTTAATCTAGTTGAGGCTGAACTAGGTCCAGTTTGCCAGTACGTCTATGGTGTAGTCCTTTCAGAGATCTCAAAAAAGACCAAATCCCCTCTTCTTTGGTGAGCCCTGAACTCCAATTTTTGTCTTTCTAATACCATAAGAGGTCACTAATCTCTGTCACACCTTTAAGCCTGGAGTTCGAGAGGGAAAAAATGTAGAGAACTGAAGGAGGAGACCCTTCTACTGAAGCAGGAAAAATATAAATGATGTGGGATGAAGGTGCACATAGTTTGTAGGTGTGTGAATAGGGGCAGGAAGTTGAGGGAGTTCTTATTTTATTTTCCCTTAAAAGTGGGAAGTGAGAATGATGGAGGATGTTGGAATCAGAGGGGGCTGACCAGGGCCCTTAGGACTGCCTGACAGCTTAAGGGATATTTAGGGTTGAAACCACAAATTCACTGAACTTAATTTTTAATCATAGTATATACAAATATATAGAAACTATATAAATATAACACACAGCTGTAGAAGCCCAAATACGCACCATCTAGGTATGAGTTGTTCATATTTCCCATGTTTATCTAATGTCTCTTTTCTAAGCAATTAACTTTTAATGACATGATAACCGTCTTTAGTACCACAGTCCTTCTCCTCTCCTTCCCTCTCCATTTTCCTAAAGATGTATGCCATTGCCATATAGATTTAAAATTTCTATACCCTATATATGCTGTTGTTATTGTGTTTGAATTTCTCTTAAGTGTTACAATCCATGTATCATTTTACAACTTTTAAACACATTCTTCTAATTTTTTAGATCTATCATACCCTGTTGATGCATCTAGATTATTCGTTTTAGCTGCTGTAGAGTATTACATTGTTTGTACATACCAGAGAGTACTGATCCTGAATGACAATTCACTTTTTCTGCTTCTCTGCCATTACAAACAGCGCTCTACTGAATTCTCTTATACATGCCTCCTTGTCCACATGTTCAAGAGTTCTTCAAGGGGACTGGTAGACTTTTCGGGGTTTATGGTATGTGTATCTTCAACACTACTTAATATTGCTAAAGTGCTTGCTAAGAAATTAAATTATGAATTTATAATGAAACCATACTATATTTGTGTGTGCACATGTGTGTGCAATTTTTACTCATCAAACCCAGAGTTTAGAAAGGAGAAAGGAGATGTTTGGAGTGATTCATGGCTGAAGTTTTATTGGTAGTGTGGCCAAAAGACAAGGGTCAACAAAGTTAAATATCAAAGGAAACAAAGGCTGGAAGAGAAAGGTAGACTGAAAGGAAAATGAAGGTTCAAGGAGCTGAAGAGTTCAGCGTGGTCTAAAGCAAGCATATGAGAGAACAGGGAGTCCTAAGGCTAAGATGTGGCTAATTATAACATATAAGTGTGTATGGCAGAAATAAAAGTGGAGATGAAGGTGGATGGACCTGAATGTTAACAGAATTGGGAAGATTGGAAGTTAAACATATATCTACAATTGCATTAAATTTGTCCAGGATAATAGTGGGGCTGCCACCCCAGATGATTTTACACATTTTGGAGGCTTTTTTCTTGCCAGGTAGCAGATGGGATGCAGACCCCGAAAGCTCAGTACAGCAGCATGTGATCTCTGCTGAGGGAAATTGTGAGCAGCCTTTTATTCTTCTCTCTCTTTTCTTTTTTTGGCAGAAGGAAAGCTTTGGAATAAGGAGTGCTTGGAATTAAGACGAAGGTGTTAAAGATGCGGCGGTTATTGCACATGCTCCGCCTGATAAGCGGTCAGGGCTGAGTTGGAGCAGATGGCAAGGAGGAGAGGCCTGCGAATAACAATTCATGTCACATTTTACTCTTTTATGTGATGTTTTGGGATCAGTTGGGATCAGTTGCTCGGCTGGGATCTTCACGACACATTTCTATGCTGCGAAAGCACCCCACCCAGACGCTGCTGATGCTACCAGTGGAGAGAAGCTTGACAAGATGAGAAGCGAACAACTTTATGAAGACAGGACTCCCAGCTAGGCTTTATTCCCGTTTGGTAATCTGCACATAAAGTGACCTCCCAGCCTAGAGCAATGGTGAAATCGCTGTGCCATACAGTCTCCATATTTACTAGGCAAACTAAGCTGCTCAAGTGCGTCATTAAAATTACAAAGCAGCACAGGAGTGAGGGGGCTGCCATCCCGAAGAAGCTTGTTTATTCCAGGCAGCTACCACGGGACCTCAGAGTTACAGCTGTATGTCTCCTGCCAGCTTAATATGCCCTGGGTCTTTCTTCTCTCAGTCCAGTCCAGTTGTGTTACAAGTGGTATCTCTTATCTCTACAGCAGCAACTGACTTAATTACAGTCTAATTGACCTGTGACTTCTTGCCTGAAAATTTAAAAAATGTAAACAATTATATGCCCCAGATGGAGAATCCGGACAGGATCTACTCATCCATTTTCCAAGCGAACAGATCCATTTCTCCTTTGGCTGCTTGGCTAGAATTTAAGCGCTGTGGTTTGGTGGAAAGCTGTTTTGCTTAAACTCTGAATTTATCTTTGTCTCTTGGTATCTCGCTCTTCAAGAAAAGAAATTGGAAGTTTAGAGCCCAGGACAGACAAAGGATTGCGTGTGTGTTCATTCTCACTCGGGTTCTAGATGGCAGGTGCTGTTGTTTCTTCTTGGGCTACCAGCACATCTTCTCACGCTTTTGGGGCAGCTGTGTTCCACCCTTCTTGGCAAGAAACACCCTTGTCAATGCATAGGGATAAAATTTCCAAAGTCCTAGTTAAAGTTCTTAATATTTTCATTCTTAACATAAAAGGGACACATTCCTTAGGGACAAAAAGGCAAAATCTTCTTTAAGAGGTTGCTCTTTCCCTGCCCTCGCAGCTCTAGTGGCCCTCTGGCTGTGGGAAGCCCACCGAGCCCCTCACACTAGCAGGCCTCCGTCTGGTTATGGTCAGAGCCCCCGCACCCCCAGAGCACCGGCTCAGGGAGGAAGGAAAGGGTGTCTCATGCTCACACTGACCAAAGCTCCCGCACCCTGCGGCCTCCTTCGGGGCCGAGGTCCCAAGCGCACACCATCAGAGTCAAGCGTGAGTCTGATAAATCGCCGGATTTCTCTCAACCCGCTTCAGAGCTTTGGGGTGGGGGGTTCTTTGAGGGTTCTGGCTGAGCACGAAGCCCGTTCAAGGAAACATCCTACTGAAGCAGCGCCAAACAGAGCTTCTTGCTCTGGCTTGATGGGGAAGCCTTATGCAAAAAGTATGCCTAATCCTATACTGTGCTTGAAAAAAACACATCACCTTAAAGTAAACCACTCAGCTTTATTGAGATGCTCCTTGCGTTGATGTTGCCAAAGCAAAGCAAGGTGTTAGTTTTGTGAAGAAAAAAAATATTTCTGTACAGAGCAGATGGATAGCAGTGGTCAGGGTGAAGGAAGAAAGAGTTGTTTGCCACTTCTCTTTTTTTAACCTATGGCTTAAAATTTGAACAAATACAGGGTGTCCAAAAAAATGTATATACAACTTAACAGCTGATAGCTCAACTTTGAAAATGAAATGTAATTTAATAAACACTGCCCTTATAACTATTCGAGGTATGTGTATACAGTATTTGGGATACCTTATATAAAAGGACTGAGACAAGACTTTACCTTAAATAATCTTTACAGTGTCTTTAATAATCTAAGTATAAATGAATAGAAACACATGAAATTCATTTTCAAGAAAATAGACCTTGATTCTAAATTAAGAGAAGAGTACATGAAAAACAATACATTCTAGATCTCAACAAGTTTAAAAGAGCTGGAAGCAAGTCCAAGATGTCTGATGAGCTAGTCTCCCTTTCCTATTTTTGATTATACCCAATAAGCCTCCTCTCGCCCTCCCTGTCTGCTACCCGAATTTCAAAGGGAAGAATGGACAACATAATGGGGCAAGACTGTCAAAATAGCATCTAAACAATGGGATGAAACTAGTGAGACATTTGTAAAAGCTTTTCCGGCATTAGAAAGAGAAAAAGTAAATTAAAGAAGCTGGGTGTTAATTTTTACTTGGCCGAATCCATCAGTCTTCCTTTATGATTTGCACATTTTGAGTCCTTTCTTTCACCAGGTCATAAATGTATTCTCCTTTATTTTTTCTAAAGGTTTGAAAAATTTGCCTTCCACCTTTAACTTTTTATGATCCTAAAAGAGTAAGTTTTATATACTTACCTTCATCACACTGTGTTTTATGCATATGCAGAAGGAACACCATAGGTCCCAACTGCCATCCTGTTCGAGTACATTATAAGAGAGCTGCCTGCATATGGCAACTGTACATGTCAGAACAACCTTAATTTGGGAAAAGATTGCAAGCTTAGTTCCAAAATACAACTCGGTATTTCAAATATTTTTAAAGTTGCATGCTCATTTCGTATTTCAAACTACATTCTCTAACTTGTGAGTGTTTTCAGTCCCTAGGTAGCTAACCTGATCTTTTTCTCTCAGCTAGAAGAAAATGCCTTGTAACAACGTGGGTACAGGGACTGACTAGAGGCAACACCATGAGAAACATCGTTTGGAAATGTTAGATGTCAATAAAAGTTGCCAGTGTTGCTGATGAGCAGCAGCTTCTGTTCCAACTGTTTAAGAGATTTTACTTTTAGGCTGGTATTAGCGACTTTAAATATTTTCGCAAATCCAATTTCAAGGGGTTTCATTTTATACATTAAAAATCTCTCCTTACATAAAGAAGAAATATGTTCATAAAAATATCTGGAATTTTATGTATTCTCCCTGAAATGCCTAGTTATTAAGAAGTTCTCAGTCTTTTTCCCTAAGAGACATAAGGGCAATTTTTTTTAGAGATGTCTAGTCTCAATGGAAAACTGAAAAACTGGCTTAAATTTTTTCCCATATAATTTTTCAGTGAGCAACAATAAAATACCTGGTATTTTTTTTCTGTTGTTTCCTTACAGAATCGAAGATTCAAATCATATTGACCAATAGACACTGGTGTCACTTGGATTAAATCGAAATGAAATCACTCTATGTGTTGGTGTTGGTCTTTCATTTCATATCTGTGTAAAATTAAGTGACATGATGGCATCACATTGGAAATCTGCTCCTGTGAAGATCCAGGAGACTCTCATAAGGAATTAATGATTCCATTTCCAGAAGTGGGTTTAGGCTATGCTGGATATTGAAGCAATTTGAGAGAGTGCCTTTGTTATTGTCTTGGGCATTTAGAAATATGGGTTGGAGATAACAATATAGTCTGGTTGAATCAATACAAGATAGTAAATATTTAAGTGTGTCGGAATAAAGAGAGCTAATGTAGCTCAGCTTAATCTGGGTAATAACCATCCCAGCCACTGGCCTGCTTTTGAGCTAAGAACACACCTGCTTCCCTTTGCATCCTTTGCCAGAATGTATGTAACACTTCGAGCTGGGATTTCAAGGACAGTCAATACAGATTACTGAAGAATCTCATTTATATGACACCCTGGGTGTTCTGAGAAGAACCTGGGAAACCTACGCAGAAGTTTATAGACCAACAGGACTTCCATATTAGGCTTTGCCTTGGCTCTGGGCATGATATGGGCCCCTATTGCATAATCCCTCTTGATGGAGAGGTACCTCTTGCAATCAAAGTCAAATGCATTATTTTGGCTATTTAGTCTTCCCAGCTGCCGTATGTCTTATTTTATGTCTAGTAGGCAGCTGGTTACAGCTGCGTGGAGACAGTTTCATCCATTAGAGTCCTTTGGTGAAGGCTGGTGCTTCTTGAAACTTAGATCATGGGTGGTAGGTGTCTCCACAATAATGCTGATGAGAGAGCCCAAGCAGCTTTGGGCTTTGAAAGGACCTCTTTGACCGCAGAGGCATTCTGAAGCTTCGGGTTCCAATCCTGACCCCAAGCACTGTGTTTTGTGGACTCATTATTCATCCTCTTTGAACTCTATTTTTCCTTTAAATATTGATCTTGGTCATTCTACCTCTACCTCTCAATCCTCAAAGATGGATAAAAATGTAAATATAGGGAAAAGATACAGGATGCTTTTTTAGGGTGATGTCTCTGCAGAATGCACTGTCTTTTAGCATTATTAAAAGAGGTTTAACTCCATCTTCTTACAGCTTTATTCAAAGCTATGCGGGAGCAATAGTGACAATCGATGTTTTGTGGATGTCAGAGCAACAGGAGGGAAGGAGCAGCAAAGCAGCCCCAAGGGCTCACGCTTGCACTTATATGTGAAAAATTTCTATCTTGTTTAAGTTCTGGGGTGTGTGTGTGTGTGTGTGTGAGACCTTTGTTAGGGAAGTCACATCAAATATTCAGGTTCATAGACTTTTGTGTTTTCTTTCCCTTATGAGGAATCTGTATGTATTGATTTTTAGAAGTTTTTTGTGGTATGGAAATGCAGAGATGTTGATTGGTCATAAAATTTTGGAGTAGAACACAGACCTGTTCTACTAATTAATGGATAAGTTTCCTTTACAACTATTAACGTAAGTGCCATCTTCTGCTGGGATACCTCCAAACACACTCCTGGGGTGACACTACCTTTCACATGTGGACAACGTCAATTAAAGTTGTAAACAGAAGAGACACATCCTCCTCTTCATTCACAATTTTGCTTTCATATTTTATTGATTTCTTTCTTCTCTTGAATTTACCTCTGTCTCTTTATAACCCCTTTATTGGTTTTGTCCTTTTTAGTTACAAAGCAGAATCTGTACCCCCCTCCTTCACAGAATACATGAAGGAAGACTGTTTTTTTAAAATAATAAAGAATATTAATTGAAATCCAACCACATGCCAGACTCTGTTCTTTGCTTAAAGGAATGACCACATCCAATCACTGTGATCTTGTTAGATAATTCTATTAATTCATTAACTGAATCTCAGAATGATTAAGTAACTGCTCAGGGCCACACATCTAGTAAGAAGCTGAGTCAGGATTTGAACTCAGGATGTCAGAGCCCATGCTGTTACCACCTCTCTTACTTTACCTCTTATTTTTCTTCCCCCCTCTCAGGGTCTAAATATCTGCTTCTGTCAGTGATTAACCCATAACAGGATCTTCATCACTGTTTCCCAGCTCTTCTCTGTCATCCATGGTACCTAGTATTTGTCTGGCCTGAGTCTTCCTGCAGGTTGGCCACATGGATGACACAGTCAGTCAGGCTGCGGATGAACAGTGTGGAGCAGGAGAGAGCAGTCGCTGGCCATCAGCTAGCTGCCCTTGCCCCTCCGCTCTTTGTCCCCCTCACTGAGGGAGCCTATGTCAAATGCTTTGCTATTCAGAGTATAGTTGTCTTCTTCCGTGGTCATCAGGGGAAGTATATTACATTTAAAACAAGTTGTAGATATAATTCCCCCTAATCTATTACACATGGCTCAGCATACCCACTTCAAGTGAGAGGAAGCCCTGGGGTCTATTCTGGGCTCTAAGAAGGGAAACATCTTAGGAATTGTGATGACATGTTAAACTGAGAAAGAACAATAAACAGCAAATTCTAGGAAACTAACGATTATTCTAAGCAGCTTTAGCAATTGGAGTAACAACAGTACATTTGAAAGCTGTTATGTGTTTTCCTTTCATTCTGTTTACTGTAAACTCATAGGCAGTGTGCTATAGCCACATATTATGAACATTTCACTTAAATTCATTGAAGGCGGAGCTAGGAAAAGCACATCTGACTTGACTCACAAACTGACTATTCTCATATTATAGATGACGCTCGTTCTTGGATTAAATTGCTGCTTCTGCTCTGTATCACTGTAACTACATTTCCATTTCAATTCAGAAAGAACAAAGAAGCGTTAGTCAACCCTAGTAAGAATTCAAATGTCATGTGGACCAAATCAGGTTGAAATCAGCCAGTGAAACAAAAATATTTAATATTTTACTATGTTCTCATTGGACTTTGCCTTTTGTAGGAACTCTGGAATTCAGAAACAAAATAAAGGTTTGGTTGCCTGTCTCATCGATTATATGCCATGTGTACCCCAGGCAAGGAAACACATGCTGAATATCATGGTAACTGCTGTATGCCCTTTCACTTCATATGACTTACTACAGGTGGGAAGGAGAGAGAGAAAGAGGGAGGAGGGCTGCTGGATGAGCCACTCAGCTCTTCTTCATCTTATATTGAGATCCAAACCATGATTAGAACAAATAAAACTTTAGAATCTCAGGAAGGGAAATAAACATCACCAATTAATAGTGCAGGTACTCTCAGCTTTTAAATGAGCACCTAATATTTGGACCATTCATAGCTTGGAAACATTTTTTTTCTTCTCTGTAATTCTCTTAAAAAAATTGTTATCGATTGATTTCTAGAGAGAAAGAAAAAGATGGATTTGTTGTTCCCCTTATTTATGTATTCATTGATTGCTTCTTGTACGTGCCGACTGGGGATTGAACCTACAACTTTGGTGCATCAGGACAACACTCCAACCAACTGTGCCACCTGACCAGGG
This sequence comes from Miniopterus natalensis, assembly GCF_054644295.1. Taxonomy (NCBI): domain Eukaryota; kingdom Metazoa; phylum Chordata; class Mammalia; order Chiroptera; family Miniopteridae; genus Miniopterus; species Miniopterus natalensis. Next base: position 51,511,898 of record NC_142085.1, on the reverse strand, counting down.
CTCTTCACTATAATTCTGATAGACAGGGAAATTGCTCTAAGGAAGCTGTTTTCAAATATCTCTGGGGCATTAGTGTTAAAAGTTAGTCCTGGTTTAAACAGAAAAACAGTTTTCTTTCCTTCCGATTTCTCAAACTCTTTAATTTGCTGATGTGTGTTGAGGATCTGGGAGAGAAGGGTGAGGAGGTGGTAGGGTACTCAGCGGTTCCTCAAAATTTTGTCCAGAAAATCCTTTCATTTCCCCCCGAGAATGCCATTCAGATATTAGTATTACAGGGCGTACACTTTTTAAATGCTCGTTTGAAGACCTGTTGGATAGTTGCAATATTAAAATCAAACTATAGTGAAGTTAGTTCAAATTGGGAGTTGGAAATATGATTAGAAGCCACTCATAGTAATAATTACATTAACTGTTAATCTTTGCTGAATATTTTATAAATAATGCTAGAAACTCTGATGTCAACCATAAATTAGAGGAAGGCTCCCGGTGGCTTATAATTTCACTGTGACAGCATCCACTAATGCCACTTTGAAAGTCCTTTTGCTTTTGAGAAAATCTAAGTTTGGTTGACAGGCCATAAACCTTCTCTCCCTTTCTGGTCCTCCATATATTTCATGTCCTCTGAAAACCTTTTTAGTTACTATTGAGTTTTTAAAAGTAATATGTCAGGTTCTAATGCTCCTGCTGGTTTAAGGAAAAATGCTCTCACTAATAAATTATAATGAATTGTCAGTCTCAACAGGCCTGTGACCTTCAGTCGGTAGGGGGTTTGGGGCTAAACTCCATTTCCCCCTCTTCTTGTTGGAGCCACTTTTCTTGTTCTAGCCTGTCCTCTTAATTTATGGGTGGGCTGCCCACAGGACAACTCACCTGCAAAAATAGTTCATGCTGTGGTGTTTATTATACTAAGTAGGTTTCATGCTGACTGAGAGTTTTTACAAGGAGATGGAGTTGCTGTCAAGATCTTCCATCATCTGAGCAAAGCTGGCACTCAAATTCTCTTGTGTTTCAGCGTATTAAACACAGTTGGAGGGAGTAGGATGGGTGGGAGTGAGACGGGACACAGGGTTTGAAGCCTGCTTCAATGTCCTGTTCCAGAACCTCTGAGAATCAGACTTGTTAGTAAAGTGTATCAATAAGAGAGCAAAATAAAAAGACATGCATTAGAAACAGTAAAACGGCGCTCTACTAGCGTGAGGGAGGTAATGAAAAATCTCTGTAGCCTGCGTGAAGGAATGCTAACATAAGTAGCTTTAAGCTGATTTTTTGGGGGGATTTGCTGAGTGAAATACTCACTGCATATATAGTTTTTTATTCTCTAGTTTCAAGCATTTTTGATTTATTAAATTAGTATTTAATAATATTTAATATTTGAGAAGAATAAAATGCAATCAAAAGAGAGAAAAAAATCCTACCACCCTCTCTTAGGGGCAATTATTCTTAACACTGCTGTTTTCTTTCCAGTGGGTCTTTTATCTATGCATTTTTTCCATAGGTGTGACAATGTAATATATATAATTTTGTGCCCTTTTTTGGCCCAACATTATGTCATAAGCATTTCTTATATTACTAAACACTCTTTGCGAACATACATCATTTCCAAAGCTAAACAGTCTTTTACAGGATATGTGCATTGTTTAGTCTCCACAGTGGAATAGCCTTAATACTGTGCTCAGTCATACGGGCTTTTTTTGTTTCTTTCCTTTCTGCTTCCCTCTCTCCCTCCTTTCCTTCTTTTCTCTCTCCCTGTCTTTCTTTCTTTCTTTCGCCTCCCTCCCTCCCTCCCTCCCTCCCTCCCTCCCTCCCTCCCTCCCTCCCTCCCTCCCTCCCTTCCTTCCTTCCTTCCTTCCTTCCTTCCTTCCTTCCTTCCTTTTAAATACTCAAAAACTAAGTTTCCTCTGGGGGCTCAGGGCCTTTGCACTGCTGTCTCCTCTGCCTTCAGAATTCTTCCCCCAGATCTGCTGAGGGAAGCACTAGGGGGAATGACTAATCGAGTTATTCATTCACTGTTCGCCCTGGTCTTCCGGGAACAAGGGATCCTTGTCTGTCTTGTTCAATCTTCAGCAACTTTAATGGGTCTGGGACATTGTCTGTGGTCAGTAAATATTTATTAAATAAATTAATAATGTCAAATCTTTAGGTTATTTCTTTTTGCCTATGGGGGGGGCTTTTACTCTATGAAAAAAACTTTGTGCTAAAAATTTTATCTACATTTGGATTATCTCCTGGGAATTGATTATTAAAATAAAAACTTCTAGGCAAAGGGCTTGAACATTTTCACATTCTTGACACCTGTTAATTGGCTTTTGTGAAAGGTTGTACCATTTATATCAGCTGTTTTCTAACCTTAACCTGAACTACAATTATTCCAACCAGGGTTAGCTCATTTAAACAAAATCCAGTAAAAACTGGGATTGTGCAAATCAATTGAATGTCTTATGTTAATATTTTATTATTTGTGTTTCTTCCTTTGTGAACAGTGGAAGTTCATTACCCAGTTACCCCTTGAGTGTCTATATTTTCTTAGTACTTTACATGGGGTTTTTTGTAAGCCAAAATGTTAGGCTTTGGTCTGTCATATTTATTTAAATTTTTAGTTTACCATTTGAAGAGTATTCATAAGATAAATTTATCAGTATTTTGATTTTTTGTAATTTGTTGCAAAATTTTAAATCCTAGAAAATCCTACCCTATTCTAAGATCAGATATTCATTTGTTTTGAAAATTTTATCTTTTGATACTTCTTTTAAACTTTTAATTTGTTAATTTGTTTGAATTTATGTTAGTATATGGTGTGAGGTGAGGATTTAGTTAGAATTGGCATGTAACTGTCCCTGTTTTTCCAACTGTTTATGGTGCCTCTTTACCTTGAAACAAATTTGAAGTAACATATAAATTTAACTATTGTTATTATTGAATTTAAAGCATTTTAAAAATCTTTATAATTTTCAGAAAATATGTGGTTTAGTCCTCTTAAGACACGAGCAGATTTATTTTAGTGTTTTACTCATTGCTGATTTACATGCTGAAAGTATTCTTGGAATATCAGTGAAGGTGCTGTAAAAGCTTTTTCTTAAACAAGTTTTAATATAAAAATTAAAAAACACTTTGATGTAATAAGTAAAGATGTCAAAGATAAAAAGCAGACAAGCTTGAAAGAAAATATAGTGAAGTATAAAATGAAGATTTAAAATTTAGAATACATGAAGTATTTTTATATAAAAAAGACAAATAACTAAGAAAAGTGAGCAAAAGTAAGGAATAAGCAATTCATAGAAGAAAAATGAAAATGACTAATGAACAAATGAAATATGCTCAGTCATGAGTAATCAAGGAACTGCGATTTAAAACAAACATATTTTACCTTCATCAATTTGGCAACATTTTTAAAAGACTCAGTACTTTTCATAAACTTTGGTGGATGCGTAAAATGGGATAGTCATTTTTGAAAAAGGTTTTCATAACTTAGACACGTATCCAAAGATGCATTTTAAATATCTTTTAAAGGATGTTTAAAAGTTGACTGTTTATAACACTGGACTATTTGGTCACAATTTAAATTCCCATTCATGGAGAAATGGCTGAAGAAATATGGCATAGCCATATTATGTATACTATTCAGCAGTTACAAAGAATGAGCAATGGAATCCTGGTATGGAGAGAACTTCAAGACATATTGTTAAATAAAGATAGTTGTGGCATAACCTATACAGTATGAACTCATTCACATTTGCACAAAATAATGCTCTACGGTTCTAGATTCTGTCTATTTATCCATCTACCTAATCAATCAATAAATCAATAGAAAGCATGTAAGCATACAGGGAAAAATCCGGAATGACAGATAGCATAGCAATAATAATAGTTATCTGAAGAGAGGAGAAAGGGGGTTGAGTGAAGGCAAGGGTAAATTTCTGCTTTTTTCTTTAGTTTCCAAATGAAGATTTTAGATAAGAGTAGCATTTATTTATTTTGAGTTGCTTTCCAATTTGGCTTTCACAAACCAATGCTTCAATAAAAAGTGTTGAAATACATTGATTTGTTCATTCATTTATTAAGTAGTTTACAAATATAATTTTATTGAAAGGAAATCAAATTATATCCAAGTATTAGAGGGAAGATCAGTTTTGGATTTAATTTGTGCCAAGAACACATGCTATAATCTCTGTCTACACCAAGTCCATATAAATGATAGTAAATATAAAAGACACGAAATAGAATATGAATGAATGTATAATTGAGTGAAAGAATTTGCAGCAACATTAGGAAACTAGAAGAGGAATGATGTGTGGTATTTTCTCTCACACAAAATGCATACTGATTTTCTCTACCAACAACAACCAATTCTCTGACACCAAATGAGTGTCCAGCAATTCAATTCAATCCTGACACTAATTAACTGAAGTTAGCACAGCCTCCACAGGTTAAGGTCTCAGTCCCATATGACTGTCCTTAATTCGGATGCCAGTTATCCATACTACTGCCCAGTTGGCTACAAATTCGGGGGGTTCCCACAAGCCCCCTCCCCAGGTGGTTTCCTAGAACAACTCACAGGACTCAGAAAAACACTTATATTTACTGGTTTATTATAAAGAATGCAATTCAGGAACAATCAAATAGAAGAGACTTAAATGCCATAAAATAAGTGTATTGACTTATTTTTAACTCAATTTAAAAAGTTAACCTCCTTTTGCCCAGCCAGGGTGGCTCAGTGGTTGAGCATCGACCTGTAATCCAGGAGATCTCCGTTCGACTCCCGGTCAGGGCACATGCCCAGGCTGCGGGCTCGATCCCCAGTCAGGGGCGTGCAGGAAGCAGCCGATCAATGACTCTCTCATCATTGAGGTTTCTATCTCTCCGTCTCCCTTCCCCTCTCTGAGATCAATAAAGATTTTTTTTTTTTAAAAAAGAAGTTAACCTCCTTTCAAATATCTTGAAACAAATTACCCTTGCATTTAAGTTATTTTTTACTATATGCATGTAGATTGCCAAATATTGCCTGCTTTGTTTTGCATGCAGATTTTAAACAGTACACTAAGGTTGCCAAACATTCCACTTCTAATTGTGGAGCTTCTCAATGAAGTAGAGTGTTAGGAAGAAAAAATTTAAGTTTATTTAAAAGTATTGAAGAATTATTTTAAAAATAATCTCATGGAGCAATGTTTCCACCATAGAAATAAGAGACCTGTTTTACCTGCTGGCACCATGTTAATATTTGTTTACTGTGTTTTACTTTGACTGCTAAGATAATATGACTAGTAAAAGAATATTCTGTCTTAAGTTGGACATTGGATATTGAGCACAGGCGTTATCTATGAATCACACATATAGTTGACCTTGAAGAGGTCAGATGCTACTGATGTGAAATATTCTATGAATGAGATATAGGTAACTTTTCACAATGAAATGTTGTGGCTTTGAATTTTTCTCCCACAGTTTTAATATTTTATATTAATAAAAAGTTCACCAGAAACATACATTAGCTTTGTATATTGACATAAGCAAAATGAAAAATGTGCATGGCATCTACACATTTTTTAACTTATAATTTGCGCTCCAGATCCTGAGGCTACACAGAAAATACATAACCCTGAGAAGAGTTTTTCCCATCAAGTTAATTTATTAAAATTAAGGTAAACCCTTTTTTTAACTTTTTCTTTACTTGGCTAGGTTTATATTTATAAACAAGATATCAGGAGCATTACCAGGGTCCCAATGTCTCAACTTTCCAAGTGGAAAATGTATTTTCTTTTTTCTGGGACAAGGGACCTCAAGACTCAGTGACTGGTTTAACTGTAAATTTGATTTCCTCTGGATCTCATGGCTAGTATTGTTTTGGTTACTGATATGGTATTGCAGAGAATCTGTTCCACCAATCTTCCTGTTTATTTTTCTCAGATTATAGTATCTGACTAGTAGAAAATTTGTAGAGAAGGCAACTCCGGTAATTAAGAATTTTAATGAGCACCCTGGAGTTTTATATCCAATTATGTACCCAGCACCTCCCCTTGGATGTCTACTAGGTATCGTAGACTTAACATGTCCAAAACACACCTTCTGATTCTCCACCCACGCAATGCCACAAGCAACAGACATTTGTCAAGAACTGAAGACTTGTACTCTCCCTATGCCTCCTCAGTTTAGTAAATGACATCTTCAGCCACTTAATCCTCTATCCCCATCCCAGTAAACACCTCTGACTCTTCTCTTTCGCTCTCCATTCTTATCAATCCATTAGCAAGTTAATTGCCTCTTCTCTGCCCTATTTCCTGATTCAGCGTTTGCCTACCCTCCTGACTTTATATCTTGTGACACTCTTTGTTCTTTATTTGTTCCTTATGCCCAGCCACACTCACCTTGGCTTGTACCTGAAACTTAATAAGTTCCTTCTTGCCTTAAAGACCTGTACCACTCTTTCCTTGGCCTGGAGTGACCATCGTATCATCACTTAGTGGGCCCCTTCTTGTCATTTAGATCTCAGTGCAAATTTTACCTCCCCAGAGACTTTCCTGATCACATAATCTAAAATAGCTGGTTCAGTCACTAACCATTTTATTTTGTTTTTATCTTAATAGAATATATCTAACAGATATTTTCTCTGCTTATTATCTGTAAGTTTGAAAAGAGATATACTTCATTTTGTTGAGTATGGTATACCCCGAGCCTGGAAGAAGACCTAGTTCATGGCGGGTGTTCAGTGAGTGAGTGTCTGATGACTGGATGCACAATGGTAACATTCTGGAATCTATGGGCCTAGTGAACTGCAACTTGTCATTTATACTTCACAACTCCCCCAGACCTGCCTTCTGGCTCCCCTAGTGACTCTTTTTTCTTTTTGTCTCTTTTTTTCCCTTTGTCTTTCTTACTCCATCTGCATTTCACTTTTCTCTTTCTACAGTTTTTTTCACCTCTAGCCTTTTCCTTCACTATCACTCCCCTCCTCACTTTTTAACCCAAACTAGATATAAAATGAGTCTGAGAGATCTGCTTTAAATGCTTGTTTAACTTGTTGAATAAATCTTTAGTTTCCATGCCCTTAATTTAAAAAGCAGAGGAGCTGAATGTTCTACATACTTTTAAGAAAAAGATACATAAATTAATTTTCATAAATTATTTCTATATGTCAGTGGCCCTAGAGAGGTGGGGGAAATGGTCCTTGCTCTGCTCCTGTTTTAATGATTCAGAGACTTTTGAACATCTGTAAATCTGGAGCTCAGTTGAAAGAGTCATTCCCAGAGAAGGAGAGGAGCTTGATGTGCATTGAAAGAAATCTAGAAATCAAGAAAAGGACACTTGGGGTCCTTTTTGTGGAACTGACTACCTGAAATTCAAGAATGAGAAGCAGGAAAACACTCAGGAGGCACCTCAGTGGAAGAGAACTGTGACTCCAAGAACACAAACCACACATTGCACACTCCTGTGATCAAATAGCAGAGTGCAATGATGGTCCCTTGGCTTTACCACACTACAGTATTGGTGACTCGTCATTAGCACTAGCTGATTCCTCTAGTTTGAAAATAGTGTTGATAATGCTCTCGCTGGGAAAAGTGTATATCCTGGGTTGTTCTGTGTGGTTATGGAGTTCAGAAGCAATAGTGGCTCTGCAGAGATGAAAAACTACTTAATGAGAATATGTTTTGAGAATTCAAGAGTTAGTTCAAGAGAACAAAGAAAATTAAAATAATAGTGAATTGTTATATAAGTAAGATGGAGGAGTCATCTGATACACGCCTGTGTGTGTGTGAGAGAGAGAGAGAGAGAGAAGAAGAGGAGAGAAAACAGAGAAAGGAAACCATCAAATTCATCAAATTAAATAAAATCATTTCTTTGGTTATAATCTCAAAATATAACAACAAAGATATTAGAATATGATAAGAACACAAAACAATGTTTTCTTGTATTCATAAAGTAGATAAGAGGGCTTGAAGACTATTTAACATTCATTGTATTCTTAAATTCCTCATTAAAATGTGAAATGTCACCCAGCCAGGTGTGGCTCAGCAGCTGAGCATTGACCTAGGATCCAGGAGATCGCGGTTTGATTCCCGGTCAGGGCACATGCCCGGGCTGTGGGCTCCATCTCCAGTTGGAGGCCTGCAGGATGCAGCCGATCAATGATGACTCTCTCTTCATTGATGTTTCAATTCTCTCTCTCTCCCTTCCTCTCTCTGAAATCAATAAAAATACATATTTTTTTTAAAGTGCAATGTCTAGGAATATTAGGAGAAACTAAGCAAATTACAAAAGATAATATTAAGCTTTACATTGAAACTGCTCAGATAAATCAATTTTGTTTAATGAAAATATTTCAGTGAAAGGGCAGGCTTTATTATGAATTCTGATAGCTCTCCACTTTGGAGGCAGATGTAAATTCTAGGATGTTTTGACAATTTTAAAAAATGATGACACGTAACAATGAGAAAAGTTGTTTATTTATCTGAGATGGGAGAAAGAAAATTCCTCAAGTGGTTTCCATTTTCTCATGCCAATCAAGATATTCACATTCGAACAGCATGGGTCTTGGGAGAGGAGGGGAAGGAAGGAGAAAAGACAAGAAAAGGAAATATTTAAAAATTTGGGTGATGCACCAAGGATAAGAACATAAGAATATGTTTCCTCCCACCCAGACTGTCACAAGTCTGAAAAACAAGGTTGAGGTTCCATTAAGAAGCTGGCCCACGATGTAATGTTATCTACCACTCGCAGACGACGTGTAACGTGCAGATTTGAGCTGTACAGCTGTGAAGACACCTGCCAGTGCCTCCCGCTCCTCTGACATCTGGCTTTTGCATTATTCAAAGACCCGATCTTATTTCCATGAAGCTATTTCTCCCTGTAGATTTAGAATATGGTAACAGCTAGTGTAGTATTTGGGTCCCATTTATTTTAATGCTGCTGCTTTTCTTAGAGGAGTAAATTATGAAGAACTCGTTCAGATATTTGAAACACAAAGCCACTTACAGTCACTCCTAACAGTCTATGTAGTTCATCAGCCTTTTCATTTCTGGTTATTAGATGATCAGAATACAATCTGCCGTTAAATTGAGAGGATCTGTGGTGTATCCTTCATGAATGTGGCTTTCCTTCAGAGCAAGGGAATTCGCTCTGGAGTTCCTGACTTTGCCATGGAGGGAGAGGTCACCGCTGCTAGAAGTCCCCAGACATGACCCCAAGGAGCTAGCAGGTAACAAAAATGTGAAGAGCAGGTAAAACAATAGGGAGTAGTGCAGACTGTGGTAAACTGGAGGCTATGTGCCCAGTCTAAAAGGGAAACACTCAACACCACCCAATCTGTTACCAACTTAGAGCCCATTGTTGCCAGATCATCCCATTTTATCTGGATAGCCTAAAATTTTTTATTTACTTTGGTGTAAAATCCTTGAATTTTAGAATGTTGGTAGCTAAATCAAGTTTTTACAAAACACCATGTATGACAAGCCAACCACAACTATAGTGCACAGTCAGTTGGGAAAATTCCCATTCAGCCTTCTGCCATTGATAGGAGATTTAAAGATCACATCTTCACACACTTGCAATTTGGAACCTGAGCTGGCTGCTCTTTATACAGCTGTGCACATAAAATATCACCTCTTCAAGTGCCTTTGAAGAAAAGAATTGAGTTGTCTTCATCTTTGTATTTCTTAGTACTTATTCCAAAGCCTAAAATGCAAGGCACATATGCATGTTCATTTAATAAAAGAATAATAAATACCACAAGATTCATCCACTGGTCCTGTTTTAAGCATTTTGTGTTACATTATCATTGCAAAAAGAAAGGAATTGAGTCTAAATATCAATCTTTGTGCAAGAATCATTCCATTAAGTTGGTGTCAACAGACTTCTTATAAAACACTCTTATTTAAATCAGTACATCAGAACTGGTTTTCTACTACTGTTACCCAAAGTATGGTTACACTCTGGTAATATAAACAGCTAAAGGACAGGCTTCAGCATGATGTGGGAGCCCTGCATTTTACCATTTATAAATTTTCACTTGCATGATCTCATTTGCTTTAGCTACTATGTGATATGAGACTAGTGAGATTATTTGCAAAAGAATTTTCTTATTTATAACAATAAGTTTCTTATTATGCATAACTGATGAGATTATGTATTCAGACACTTAGTAAAATTCTTAACAAATCCATTAAAGATCAAAAAGTTAAAAAATACCCTCTGATACTACTACAAAAAAAATCAGAGTAGAATATTTTTAAAATTTTAGAGTGGGGAGGCTCCTTCTCAGCAAGAAATGAGACCCAGAAACCATAAAAGGAAAGATTGGCAGTTTTGATTACTTAAAAATTAAAACCGTCTGTATGGAAAAGGCACCAATAAATATACCTGACAAGAACAATTATGAGAAAATATTATCTGTTTCTCCATCTAGCTTTTAAAAAATCCTATATCTATCATCCATACCATCCATATATGTATCCATGTATATTTATATCAATCTATGCATCTACCTGTGTCTGTCTCTCTCTCTATGTATGATGTATGCATGTATGTACGTATCTATCATCATCATCTATCTATATCTATCATCTGTCTATTTGATCTATATTTCAGAGTGTTAATAGAATAATAAACTATTTGTTGCTAGCAGTCAATAAGAAAGAATCAAACAACTCAGATAATGGGAAAGGAGATAAATTGGCAAATCACTGAATAAGTATAAGCAACAAACAAATTGAAAGGATGTCTAATCACCAAGTGATCATGCAAAACACGATTTTGTTTTACTTATCAAATTAACAAAAGTTAAAAAACTTGATGATACTGAGTGTTGTCTAATATTTAGGCAAATAGGCAGTCAGACATTGTTTCAAGGAATATAAACTGGTACAAACTTTCTACACGGCTATTTGCAAGGACCTGTAAAAATAAAAATGCACATACCCTTTGATCTGCAATTGTGAATCTAGGAATTTGTCATAGCAAATGATGCCTGGAAGATGTCCATACATAGATGCAGCATCTTTGTAACAGCAAACATTAGAACAACCTGTGTGTCTGTCAGTAGCAGATTGCTTAGTACACTATGAATCTACTATTGCACACATGTAGATCTACCTACATGGACCAACACTAAGAGATGTCTACAGCATGGTGAATGAAGACCTGCAAGGCACAGTACAAAAATATTCAACTTCTGTAAAATTATAAAATGTCTTTATATACATACATATTTTAAAGACGTTAAAAGCATAGAAAACATTCAGAAATAAACATCATTAACAATGGTCAACTCTGGAAAATGAGATTGGGAAGGAGGAATGTCTCACCTTACACTCTTCCATAGTTCTGTTTTTTTAAATTAAAGGGTCAAAGATTTAAGCGCTTGACTTGGGCATAATTTGTTCAATAGACACCTCATCTGAAACTATTTGTTTTAACAGAGTTGATATAGAACATACAACAATATCTGAGTGCCAGCAGCATCCCCACCTGAGTTAGGTAGAAGGCTTTGGCCCAAAATGTGGCCAATGCCCTGTGCCTGAGATTTAAGAGCTAGTTTGATTATATAGGATATGGCTAAAGCATTACAAAATCTAGTTCACTGTTGCATGAATTCATCTCTACTGAGGACTAAATTATCACTCTTCAAATTTCACTGTGAACAATAGATGAGCTCTAAGTCATGCATATTGACATTGAAATGTGTTATGTTATAAAAGACACTAAACACTATGTGTCAGGAGTTCCCTGGCTTCTCAACAAAACTTTGAGGGACTGGTATTATGTTTTGTCTATTTACCAATGAAAAAATTGTTATGTTACCTAAGGTATGAAAGCAATAATTAATAGAGTCGGGGTTTAAACCTAGTATTTTAGAGAAGCAATGTGGTACAGCAGAAAGGGCCTAGCCTGCCAGGTAAAAAATAATGAAAAATCTGCTTGATGATAACACAATAAACTGTGTAACTAAGGAAGTAGCCTTGGCTACTGTGGGTTAGAAGATCAGGTAACAAAATATTGCTATATTAGTACCTCTTCATACTGTAAGTGTGAACTGGTCGGGTAATAAACACTGTGCTTTATGGACAAACTCAAGAATAACAAACTTAATGCAACAGTGGAATTTCCTGACTTTCATGTCACAGACATGCAGTTATTTTGTGCTCTGCCACTAAGGCCGTCCTAACCCAGGAACATATGCAGAGATGATAAATTTGTGAGTGTGTCTGGTAGAAGAGCTGAAACAGATGTGCAGAGTGAGGGACATCAAAGTTAAAACAATTACCATCTCAGCAAATGGGTAGTTCTCCCAGATACTAGCTTAGCATTTAAAAAGACCTGGCCATTTCTTATATCATACCGGCAGATCAGAGGATGTATATTCAGATACGAAGCACATGTAAATCATTAAAACAAAACAAAACAAAAACGAGTGGCCATTAGTTGCTTTGAAAGATAGTGCCATTGAGCAGCAAATTTCATGGAATTATTCACAAATCATCCGGAAAAACAGGCTTTTTTCCCTCCTACCTTCCACAACCCTTTCCCAGAGGCCTCTCTAATATAGATATATTTGCCGTTGTTGCCTTGGCAAGGTTGAGAGTTGGGGCCAGAAAGGAGACTAGCTATCTTCTACTGCAGGTAATGTTGACAATGGGGAAAACAGCGAGTAAAGGGGGCTTTTCTGGTTGGTAGAACTAAAGTCATCATCGTGTGGATGTTTCATTCGGATGCTGGGGATTACTAATGGTTTAAAAAGAACCATTCGATGTGCTTGTTTGCCTATGTCACATGTAAAGGTATTTGAAAAAATTTTCTTTTGTCATTATTATATGTTTTACTCTGTTTATTAAAAATAGGGAATATCCAGATTTAATAAATGAATAAGTAAATGAAACTTGGTATTTTTTACTTCATGTATAGGTATTTTTTATACTGAACAGAAATGGGCCAAAACAATTTCTAAAAACAGATTTTCATTTTTACTGCCTGTGGCTTCATTGTCTTATCTTGAGTACATCAATAACTAAAAAAACTTGCACGTGTGGATATTTCAAACGGTGCTTTGCCTAGAAATGGACTTGATTTGGTATTTTAGTAGCATCTAGATTTTAGTGCTCCTGTTTAACAGTCATTGAGAAAATGACTTGTCCGTATTTCTGACAAATTATAAATTGCCTAGATAGAAAAATAGCATTATAATGAACGAATAGCTGATGACTATTCAGTATCAGATCTCAAGATGCTGCTTTTTCATTGTGTGCCCTTCGCAAAAATGCTGTTTTATGGAAATGGCACCTCAGCATGCAAACTCAGACTTCATCATGAGTTCCATGTCACAATCACGAGGTTTACTGGTTCAAAAAAAGGTGTTGCTATCTGCTGTGCTACTGGAATTAAATAAAAATGTAAACACAAGCTTCCAAAAGAAATAATAGTGCAGCTGAATATTTTTGTGGATTTGTTGGTGAACCTGTGTGTTCTTTAGTGTTTAGTCATAATTATAGGAATTCTCCAAAAGGTAAGACTATAGTTCTGAGTTGCTGCCTCCAAGAATAGAGAAGATGCTGTGTTGCAAGGGGAATAAATAACATTTGACTCTCATTTCTAAAAATAGATGTCAATATAATTTAGTATGTATTCTTAGAAATTGTTCCTTTAATTTCTAGGATTCTGGGAGTATATAGTAAAGTGCTTTTGTTGGCCATATGGACTATAACCACAGCAGCACTTTCCTACCTAAGTGGGCATGTGTTGGACTGAAGTAATCACTAGTTTGCCAGTTACACTTATCTTGCCAGTGCTTTCTTATTGTGACAAATTCCAAGTGTGAATCATCCATGTGAGAATAGACCAGCATACCAGAGCTGTGCTCTCTAATTTCCCCTTTTATGTGTGCCTTACAATTAAGCCAAGATATTTAATACAAAAGCATGCAGAATTGTGTTGAGATCATGGACAAATAGGACAGTGAAGATAGAATCTCTACCCCTACCCACCATTGTTCTGAACTTGAAATATTTTGTCCAAAGCAGGCTGTGTAGGGTCCTGAGGGACCAACCTAAGATACAAATTTAGCATGCACTTTAAACTTTGGTTGTTCGATCTTTCAAGCTGAATTTAAATCTCATTAATTTTTAGTGAAGGCACAATAGTTAAATATTTTGCAGATGTAGCTTGTGTATTTAAAATTCCTGAGAAGGTTTCCATTTAGGGTTTTTACATTAGTTTGATCTACTGTGCATGACAACATGGCATGTGCATTTCTCTCAGGATGTGCAATTTGATTTCATACTGTGGAGAAATGGAGAGCGTAAAATATTAGCATGAACAGTGTCAAGTGTCAATGCTAATTCTTTTATTACTATGACATTATTTAAGGACAACAATCATTCAACTTTTTTACTGAATTTATTGGGGTGACATTGGTTAATAAAATTATACAGGTTTCAGGTATACAATTCTATAATACATCATCTCTATATTGTATTAACTGTTTTAAGTGATAAATATTAGAGATTGAAAAATAGCTATGTGATCAGCTAAGACATGTCCTTGGAGAGGAGAAAGTTCTAGAAAGACAATGGATATACATCTAATCATAGATTTCTTCTGCTCGAGCAAGATTACAGACGATGCAGCTGTTGGCACCAGTGAACAGGATGCAGCATTTAAAAACTGTTGCATGTGTATTACAAAACAAATGTGCTCATTTTGGTGATCAGAGACTAAGGGCATTTATTTCCAAAGAAGCATAGTTACCTTTATGCCTTAGCAGAACCATATATTTTAGCACAAATGATATGCCTCGCAAGATGACAGAACAATTTTTTCAATGTAAATTTTGGAATTCCTTTTTTTTTTTAAATTGACTTTTTAAAGAGAGGAAGGGAAAGGGAAAGAAACATTGTTCAGCCTTGACCAATTCCAGGGATGACACTCAACCAACTGAGCCACACCAGCAGGGCTGGAATTCCTTAACTTTTAAGGAATTAGAGAGTTGAAGATTTCTGTTAAAAATTATTTAAAAGAAAAATATTCTTTTTAAATTAATTCATTAATTTTTATTGTTGACAGTATTACAGATGTCTCCCAATTTCTCCCCACCTCAGCCCCCCTCCTCCCAGCCCTTGCCCCCCCCAGGTCTTCACCACTTATTGTCTATGTCCATTGGTTATGCGTGTATGTATGTAAGTTCTTTGGTTGTTTATTTCTAGAAGCTATATTAAATATAAGTGTTGTAGAGAAATTTGGTTTGAATAGAAGAATATTCCACACAACTGTTTCTCTTGGATTCAAATTTCTTATCCTGACCTTAGGAATAGAACTGTTGGCGGCAAATGGCACCAGGTATTATATCGGTGAGTCAGACCTGTCCTTGGTTCAGCAACCTCAGTACTCGAATTCTAGTTAAGAAAGAATTCAGAGTCAAGGCTCAAACTATAAGAGAAAGTTTATTTAGAAAATCACAGAGGTAGAAGAAGTGAACTGTAGAAGAAATGGGCTTAGGAAACAGGTTACAGAGGAGAAAGGAGGGGCCCTTGGAGCTTAGGAGAAAGAGAGAGGCAAGAAGAACTCACTTGGGGGAAATCTCCATCCTAAGGGTTCTTAAGGGCTGGGATTTTAGGGAGGTCCCAGGGGAGGATCTTGATAGAATATTCATCAGCTTCCCAGGTGTGTCCTTTCAAATGGTCCTAATGTCAGAAGTCTAGTTTTGCTGCTTTTCTGGACCTGGATGTTATCTGTAGGCCTTAATGCTTGAGGGGAGTGGTAATCCAAGGGCTTGTATGGGGGGTCCTATGCGGCTATTCTCCTGCCCCTTGTTCCTCCGCTAAGGGGATCTGAAACCACTTAACTAGCCATATGCCAGGGGAGGAAAGGTCATGAGGCTGAGGTCCTTGTTGTCCCAATTTTGCCCATTGCTAGGCACTGGGGGCTTTCTGCCCTGGTGACCTTCTGTACCTGGCCCATAATCCTTGCTCTGCTCATGTCTGTCTAACTGCCTATGACAGAACCACCAATCACAAAGTAAGGGAAGTACTTTGTGGAAAAGCTATAATATATTCAATGGAGGGATGCAGTAGTAATATTTTGCTTTATTTTTATGCTTTCACAGTTGACACAATACTATTACCTATGGTATCTCTATTCCTAAGATACATTCAAGATAAAGGCATTTATCACAATTTAAACTTCTAGAAATGACAATTCATTCACTTTGAAAATGCTTTTGGATTATAAAAACTAAAAGCAAATAAAAGTGTTAGTTTAGATGTTGGGAGAAAACACATCATGTTAGTGGAGAGAGGTAAATTATGATATAAAATCATAACTCTACAAGGGGGTCATGTACAAAAAGCAGCAGGAAAACTAACCTGCTTGGGAGATTAGGGAAGCTGGTGCATGCAGGCGGGCTCCGGGGGAGGCTGAGAGTGAACAGACACCTGAAGGACAAGGAAATGGCGAGGGATGGAGCTAGACAGGGATGCCAAAAGGCAGAGCTGTGAAAGGTGGCATACTGGGAACTACGCAAAGGTCACTGTGTCTGGGAGCACAGCGTTTGATGTGAGGGGAGGCTGTGGTTGAAGTTGGAATTAAAAAATGCAAAATCATGTACGCTTTGCAAGGAGATTAGTTTCAATCCTGTGGGTAAAAAGAGAGTACTGAATTTTGAGCAAGGGAGTAACAGGCTCACATTTGAGTGTTTCATTTTGGCGTCTGTTTGGAGAATTGATGGGAGGGAAACATCTTGAATAACTCTTGGGTTCTAGTTTGGGTTGATTCTGGTGACATTCCCTGAGTTTGGGAGGTCAGAAGGGGAAAAGATTAGAGGGTGGGAATGGAAAAGTAAGGGAGACAGTGAGGTCTGTTTGTGCTGAGAATGGCAGGAGTAAGGGAAGTCAGGTAATTATATGTAGGGGTTGGGATTCAATATGGGACTAGACTGAAATGCTAATGGATATAAATGGGCTAGTCATGAAAATCACCTCAACTGAAACAGTTTTAGGCCACCATGACACCTCAGTAATTTTGAGCAGAGATCCCAACCATGAGGGGAGAGAGACAGTAAAGTGTGTGTGTTGAGACTGGAGCCAGATTGCCTGGGTTTAGATCCTGGTCCTACTTTTCTGCTTAACAACTCTATGACCCTGAGCATATAAGTTTCTGTGCCTCAGCTTCTTCAACTGTGAAATGTGAATTAAAATAGCACAGATGCTCCTCAGCTTACAATGGGGTTATATCATAAGTTGAAAATAGCTTTCATTGAAAATGTATTTAACACACCTAACCTACTGAACATCATAGCTTAGCCTAGTTTACCTTAAACCAACATCATAGCTTAGCCTAGTTTACCTTAAACGTGCTCAGAGCACTTACATTAGCCTATAGTTGGGCAAAATCAACTAACGATAAATGCACTGCAGAGTGTTCATCTTTGTGATTACATGACCATCAGGGAGCTCGCTGCCACTGCCTATCACAAGAGAGTATTGTACCGCATATCACTAGCCCAGGAGAAGATCAAAATTCAAAGTATGGTTTGTAGTGAATGTGTATTGCTTTCACACCATTGTACAGTTGAAATATCGTGAGTCAAACCATTATAAGTTAGGAACTGTCTGTATTGACCTCAAAGGGCTATTTGAGGGTTAAATGAGTTTCTAAAACTTTTATAGTTTACTTACATGTAAAGCATGTGGAACATATAAGTGTTACTATTACCATTATTAATTATCTTTATTATTATTCTCCCAAGCCCTCACACTGGAATAGCTTTGTGGTTTATTGATTTGCAGTGCGGTGGTTCAATTTTGTTCTGGTTGGACCTAAGGAATCTGATAAAAAATGGTCAGCCATGGAAATGGAGGTCCCAGTAGAAGTGGAATGTTCTAATATCAACTCAAAACTCTTTCATCTGTTTTTGAGAACATGAGCTAGCAGCCAGGTCAGCTTGAAGGAACCCTCTAGGTGGGTTGGGGAATGTAGAAGGGCTTGGTAGAGCCCTTCTAATTGGAAGGACTGAAGGTGCCTTACAGAATTGGCTGAGGCGAAAATGGGGGAGATGAGGGTGACAGAGACTTGTGGTTATTCTGATAGATGCTATGGCAGCTGGTGCTTTGGACACTTTAGAATTCTGTGGAGAAATGTCCAGACCTTTGAGTATCCAGGGTGTTTCACCTTGATGACCCCGTATTCTAGGCACACTTTGTGGGAATCTGAATTAAAGTCATGATTTAATATTTTGCCTATTCAAATTTCCAATTTTTCACCTATGCTTTAAGATTCCATTCAAACCTTGCTTTCTCTATAAATCCGCCCTTGGATATTCTAAACTAAAATAGTCTCTCCCTTCTGGAAAATGTTATCATTGTGCAAAATATTGTAAAAATGAATGGGACCAAAACTAACATTTACTAAAAGCTTGCTATGTACCAGGCACAATTTTAAGCACTTTGCATATATAATTTCATCTAATTCAGACCATACTATAGTCTTAATACTAATCACTTATTGTTTGTGATTTTTTTCAATGATATCTTCAGTCATTTCTTTTACAGTTTATATCTTATTTGTGTATTAAATATTGCATTTTTATTTATGTACTTTTGATGAGCTTATTTCTAGAGTATAATGACCAGAGAGCAGGGAGCTCATGTTATTTCTTTCAGAACGTAGTGGAGCTTGGTGCTTGTTGATTTGGCGTCGTAGGAATAGGGCTGCCATGTTGCACATCTCCAGACAGTATTCGTTCAAATGGTGGTCTATGTGGATGGTGCGCCCTGCAGTTGTGCAGGGCGCAGGCAGGGTGGCCAGACGCATTGGCCCTGGATAGGATGCAGCTGGATCTGTTAGTGAACTGAAAAGCAACCTCACACAAGGACTGGCAAGTTGTTTTCTATCTGTCTCCCTTTGGTAGACCCAGGTCTCTGCAAGCAGGACCCAGGTGATTCTGGCTCTGCCTTATCTTGCATAGGACCTAACACAATATGGAAGAAAGATTTTCAGCAAATGACAAATAAGATATACACTGTTTGAGAATAGGGCAAGGGGCTGAGGCAAGCTGGTTTGGCTGTCCCATCTATACTCTTCCTTTCTTCTGCTCTTAATAGTAAAATAAATGGCTTCCTTACACTACAGTGTGAAAGAAATAACACGAAACACATTTAAAAGAAGGTAGATAGAATATGAATTTCATGAACATTACAACTCGTCTGTACCTCACATATTACAGATAAGGCCAGGCAGGCCAGAGAGGTTAAGTGATTCGCCCAAGGTCACACAGCTCTGGTGCAGTGGATCTTGGTCCAGGCTCACAGGTCTCTGACTCCCCAGTCAATGCTTTTCCCATTATACACTTTCAGAAAGAATGCTACGTAATGACTTCTTTTAAAGGAAAGGAAGTTGATATTGGCATTTACAGACTGTCTCCAAATAAATAGATTTTAAATTCCTGAATTAACCTGTTGTCTATTTAACTAAAGCCCTCCTAACTCCTACTATCCCCTAACATCTAAAGGATTGTTTGTCTCTATGTACCTATCTATGTATCTACATCTGGATATATATTTTTAAACCTTTATATTTCTGATCAAAAATTACCCTTGCACACAATGCTGAACTGATTTGGATCATTTGCCTTTGTTGAAACAAAAGCAATTCGCTTCATTCACATCGATAACATGTAAATGTCCGGAAGGTGAGCCACGCTTAGCGGGCTAATGAATATTCAAGCGTAGTGCGAGCGGGGCGCCCCCGGAATGACTGTGAGGGTCCCTTTCCGATTTAGCGTCGCGCCCAGGAGCCGGGCAGGGCGCGCAGCCTGCCGTCCCCGGTTCGATAGCGGCCCGAGGCTCCGCCCACCCGGCGCCGAGGCCCCGCTGCCTGATTTGGGGGCCCTGGCAAAAAGCCCGAGCCCATTGATTACAGATCGCTGTTAATAAAGAGCATTTGTCATGCAGCGGTGGCGAGGCCGGCTCGGCAGGCCGGTTCATGATGGCCCTTCAGGCTGCACAATTAAGCCGTCCAGCAGGCATGCCCCCTGTTGCAGCTGCTCTGTCAATCTCATTTTGAAGCACAAATGATCTTAGACCCAGTGTTTGACATGGGGTTTTAACACCAAAGAAGGCAATTCTGCAACTTCAAATGAGCCTAATTGGCTGAGCGCTCGGGCGTTCGCTGGAGCTGCCGCAGCCCATCAGAGAGAGATGTCCCGCTAATTGAACTGCTCAGAAGGAAGGGGACCGCGAGGAGTCGCGAGGTGCCCGCCCGGCCGAGGGTGAGCCATGCATTTTTTTTCAAGACAGCAAACTTAAAGACACATTCCTCCCCCTGAATCAGCCACCTGTCAACAGAGAAAAGGTAGCTATTGCTGCAGCTGCTCACAGAGGTGTGATCTAAAATTGAGATGTTGCTGTTAGGAGCCTTACGTGTACATGTGTTGCTGATAAAAGACATTTCAAAAACGCTTGGTCTGGACAGCATTTCTCTGCATTATTCTGAAGGCTGCCCAAAATAAAAACACGAAAACCCAGGCCGTGTGGAGTGAAGGGAGGAAGCTAAGGGGAGCCCCTCAGGAGGAGTGTGTGGGGGTCCATCTCCTCCTGTGCCCGGGCCTTCCTCGGTGAAGTGGGGACCACATGACAGAAGATGTGATATTTATATGTGTATCTGTATCCATATCCAAATCTGTCTAGGTAATTTCTCCAAGTCCATGGCCACATTCAGACCCAGAATAAATAATATTGTATGGATAGTAATCTATATTAAAATATTTAAAGTATTTCATTATAGAATTGATGTTGTAATGTATCAGGCAGAATCTTGGAGCTAAGGGAATTGATCAGATGTGAGTCTTTCTAAGCCAAGCACTGCTTAAAAATTATTCCTTAATAACCCCTTTTTGGTGTCAAATTCTCCACACATGTATCTAATTTACACAAATGTGTTTTGACCCGGCATGATGGTTGAAAAATAATTAGGGGAAAGGCTAAGGAAGTGAGAAGAGACATACAAAGATTTAGGACTGGCTCAGTTTTATTTAGATATTTTGTTTTTGATATGGAGAGGGATCTAGAAGACATTCCAGTATGTATTTTAGGAAGTACAGAAAATGAGTGAAATATGCTCAGCCACAGCCGCTTCTCTGCCTGGGAGCACACGGTGTACGTTTCATGGTGCCCAAGCCTCGGGGGTAGGGGACAGTTGTTGTGCTCAGGGGGTAGTATTTTCAGCCTATAGTCTATAAAGATGTTCATCTGAGTTCTGCCTCTTTTATTTTGTGATCCTGGATACTGTTCAGCATTCTGAAGCCTCAGTTTTCTCATCTGAAAAAAAAACCAGCAGAACCAAGTATGATTCACCAGTGACATTATCCTGAGGATGCCTGATGAAAGGAACAAAACTGCTTTTCACACATTTAATCTCTTTTCTGGTAGTACTGTATGATTTTGCATCAGGGTTACATTTCTACTCAAAACCCAAAAGAGATCAGATGCCTCCTCAATGCCCCGCTCAAGGCAGATTTAGCAAATAATTGTGGTTCAGAATTTGCCACCCTGGGATGAGTCTTTTGGAGTCTGCACTGAGACACCTGCTTGCTGAGAGCTCTGGGCCAACGTGGAGCAATGGTTCTGCTGCGCTCCCAGGCCAAGGCTCAGGTCAGGGTGAGACTTCACAGACTGAGCTGGCAGTAAAATGAACTTGTCTTACATCTAATTTTAATTTTTATTAAAGAAATAAATGCATGTGGTTAAGAGCTTGTACTAATAGTTGAAGCTCCTACTTGCACCCCGCCCTCCCCTGATTCCTGCTTTCCAGAGGCAACCACTGCTACTCTTAGAGCCTCTTTTGCATAGTCACCTTCAATCTTTAATATGATTGATTTTGTAACATTTCTTGATTTGTCAGTTTTAGGCACAATCTATTTATTATTAATTTATTGTTATGGGAGATGAGAAACTCTCATACCTCCTCAAATTTCCTCATTCCAACCCTCTGTCTTACTAGTATATTGATATTTTTGTTAAATCAATAGCATACATTATAACTGTGCAAATTTGTCCATATTGTGTAATATAATTATTTTTGATTTCTTGAACATTTTTTTTTAACTTAGAGTCAAGATTTGCTTTATTTTCTCATTTATTTATTTGTTTTAATAGGTTTTGAGATATAACACAAAGTCCACAGAGTTAAAGTGCACAATCTAGTGATTTTTAGTATATTTATAGTTTTACAGTCGTCAACCTAATCTAATTTTAGAACATTTCCATTACCCAGAAAAGAAACATAGAACTCACTAACAGTCACTCTCCATTCTCCCCTCCCACCTCCTCCTGCTCTAGGCAAACACTAATCTATATTCTTTCTCTAGATTTGCCTATTCTGGACCTTTCATGTAAGTAGGATAATACAATATATGGTGGTTTGTCTGGCCACTTTCACTTAACATGATGTTTTCTATTCTAGTCCATCACCTTAACCACTTGGCCACGACTGCACCATGATGTTCGCCTAGATCAATTAATGTTTTTGCCACATTTGTTTATATAAGATATAAAGCACTCACACACACACACACACACACACACACACACACACACACACACACACACACACACAGAGACTTTTTTCCTGAACCATCTGACAGTTGCAGACATCATGACACTCCACCTCCAAGTATTTAGCATGCACTTCCTGAAAGCAAGCATATTGTCTTATATAACCACAATACCATTGTTACATCAAGGAATTTAACATTGATATAATAATATCATCTAATATTCAGTCCTTTCAAATTTCTCGATTATCTCCAAATATTCAATTTTTGGATCAGTTATTTATTAATGTGTAACAACTCAACCTGGTGGCTTAAAATAATAACTATTTATTTACTTTTTGCATTTCTGTGGGCAGACAGAGCCCTTCATCTCCATGTGGTATCCTCAGGGTCATTCATTGAACTACTTCCAGCTAGCAGCTGAGTTAGGCTGGGCTAGAAGGTACAAGAAGCCCCCTCACATGTTTGGGATTTGGGTGCTATCAGCTGGGTGGCTCAGTTCATTTCCCTGTGTCCCCTCTCTCTATGTGATGTCTCATCCTCTGTGGCCTCTGTCCTCTATATGTGGCCTCTTGCTCCTGGACTCTCTTGTAATGTGGCAGCTGGGTTCCAAGAGAGAGAAAGCCAAAGCTACCAGGCCTCTGGCACTAAGTGCACAGTGTCTGTTGCCTTTTATGGATCATAGCAGGTCAAAAAACCAGCCCAGGTTCAAGACTGTAGTAAGTAATATGTAGGTTGATAAAATGACCGAGTGAAGCGATTTTCCCAGTGAAGTTGCACCCAAGTATTTTAGCATCCAGTAGTAATCATTCCTGAATCAATTATTACACAGGTGGTTGTAAACTGGTGATTTCAGAAATCCTACGATTCCTTCTGATTTATTAGCTGGCATTCTTCTGCTTCTCTTCACTTACCTCCTCCTAACCCCCACACTTTAAAAAATTATCATCATATACACCATGGATAAAAACATGTGTTGTAATTAATTAACATCATTATTATTTGTAGTGTTCAAATTGTCCCAAATTTGACCACTAAAAGTGCAAGTCCATTTGAGCTGCCTCCTGTATGTGTTTGACATGTCCCCATCAATCTTTGAACACTTTCTCTGTGATACAAAGGAAAACCCTAAGAAATGAGCATGGATTTTCCTCTATTATCTGTGTCATTCATAGGAGTTTTTCTTTAACATACTGGGTTCTATCTAAATCTTTGAGAGACTTTACTATTATTCCTCTCCAAAATGCCATGAACCCAGTTACGTCTCTCTTTGAGATTTTCTTAACATTTTATGCATCCAGGGTGACTAAGCATTCCAGTTTCCCTGGGACCAGTGGGCTTCCTGGAACTCAGGACTTTCTGGATTAAAACCAGGAAAGTCCTGGGCAAACCAAGATGAGTTAGTCACCCCATGTGCACAAAATCCTTTTATTTTATAATGAAAGCTGCCTCTAACCTGACATTTTTCAAAGTTCTGTTGCATATATTTAAAATAAACTTACTAAAAGCTTCAGGTAATTAGGTTACACAATTATGTACAATGTATTTTTTTTAAATCCTCACCAGAGAATATTTTTTCTATTGCTTTTCAGAGAGAGGGGAAGGGAGGGAGAGAGAGAGATGAGACTTGACTGGCCGCCTCCTGCGCAAGCCTCTACCAGGGCCGGGACTTAGCCACAAACCAGGGTATGTGCCCTTGGCCAGAATCAAACCCTGGGTCTTTCAGTCCACGGACTGACTCTCTAACCACTGAGCAAAACCAGCTAGGGCTGTACAGTGTACTGTTATTTAAGGTCTTACAACAGGCCCAACTTAAAAGGAAAAGTAAAAAGATTAAGTAAAAAGAAAATTAAAAGAAACTTTTAAAAATGAAAAAGAAAAATAAGGTAGATTGGTTACTGGCTGCCTGCACAGATTCTAATAGTCCATTTATCCAGGGAATATTTATGACATGTTATAGTTAATAATTAAACTGATGATTAGAGTAGTGTGGATCTTACTGTAGTTTTGATAGAGCTTTTCCATGCTACCTCATTTATCTTTACACCAGGCCTATAGTGTAGGCAGGATACTGTCCTGCTATTATTGCCAAGACACTGAAATTCAGAGTTACCGAAGATATCGGAATTAGAGGCAAGAGCCATGACCAGCCCAGTTTCCTGATTTTCTGTGTTGTTCTTTTTATTACAATACAACAAACAAATAAATGTACACACACACATATATACATCAGAGCCTCAACAAAAGTGAGGAAGACTTCAGAATCTCAGAATAAATTTTTTTAATCCTGTATTGCGTATTTGAAAGTTGCTAAGAGAGTAGATCTTAAAAGTTGTCATAATGAGGAAAAAAATTTGTAACTTATGTGAGGTGATGGTTAACTAGACTAATTGTGGTAATCATTTTGATATAGATCAAATTACTATGTTGTATACCTTAAACTAATATAATGTTTTATGTCAAGTATACCTCGATAAAACTGGAGGGAAAAAATCTTACAGAAAGAGAAACATTCTACAAACTTGACCAGAATAAACAGTTTCTTTAGGAAGCCTAAATCCCTTGTGCTTAAGAACTAATATTCACAACCTGGTAACTGCTGAGGGAGTGGGTGCATCTCTCTCTCTCTCTATTTAATCCTTTCAACCAGCAAGGACCCTGGATGGCAGTCCTCTTAAAAGCTCATTTCAACTTCATAATATTGAAGTCACACAAGCTTGCGTGTCAGGGTGACGGGTAGACCCCTGGGTGATGATCTCCTTCCTCTGTTCTGAGAAGACACTGCAGCTGGTGGCAGGCTTGTCCTTGCAATGGATCACGTGTAAGAGAGCTAAGAGCTTTCCTGCAAATAGGCCAAGTTCTGAAACTTTGACCTCTCAGAGGACACTATTAAAAGTAGAGATAAATGCTCATAAAACTTCTCAGAAAATAAAGGAATTTTTACAGGAAAACAAAATTTGAAATTACATGGACCCTCCCCATACCACACTTTTGGGAAGGATGGGAATGCTTGGTGGTGAGTCATTGTTATAAGTGCTAACTCAGAGATCGGGTAGAAAGTTTGTGTTGCAATGCAGTCTAGGAATATAACATGTCATTACAGAGTCCTTACAGTGTCTCTGCATCTCTGCCTGACCCGGTCCCCATGCTGATCCCTATCTACTAAGCCCCATCGGCTCCTCAGCTCCTTGCTTTCTCATCTTTGCCTCCCTGTGGTTCTTCCACAGGACATGAGGAGCACTTTAACCATGGCCTTTCCCTCTCTGCTTTTTCTACCTCGTATTGCCTTCCTCCAGTTACCCAGGAGGCTAACTCCCTTAACTTCTTCAAGCCTTTGCTCAGATATCTCCTCAGTAAGTCTGCCTGACCATTCTATTTAAAACTTCAGCTGCATCTACTAACCCTTACCCACCATGTCTTGCACCCCCCCTTCCCACCTTTCCCAAAAGTGTGGTATTGGGAGGGTCCATGTAATTTCAAACTTTCTTTTCCTGTAAAAATTCCTTTATGTTTTCTGAGAAGTTTTATGAACATTTATCTCTACTTTTAAGTCTCCTCTGAAATCTTCTGGTCTTGCTCTATTTGTTTTTTCATAGAACTTATTAGTTTCTTATATATTTATAATTTACTTTTCTGATTGTGTTTTATTTTTGCTTTTGCCCTAGAATTTAAACTCCTTGAGGGCAGGGACTTGTGTCCATTTTGCACTCTGTTGCACCCCAAATGCTTCAGTACAGTGGTCGATTAAATGAATAGCTGTGAGAATGCATCTTTATGTCTGATTAAAGCAGTACCTTAACATTAAAAGCATTTTAAAAATCTTGATTGGTATTTCTTATTGTGAAAGTAACATATACATACAGTAGCAATATCAAACAAAACAAGAGTGAATAGAATAAGAAGAGAACATCTGCCCATCTCCTTGACTCATCCCTGGAGACAATCACTGGAAATAGTTTGATATGCCTTCTTCTTGACGTTTCTCTTTGGTGATTCAAATGTACATATTTGAAAATACATATCTGTGTGTGTACATACATATATTAATAGTAGAATGTATAGTCTATAAATTGTTATATATATATCACTTAATATAGCTTGTACATTCGTTTTTCTTGGCAATAAGTGCATATTTTTATTGTGTGCTATAGTTTATTGATGAGCATTTACGCTATTTCAAATTTTTTTCTCTTACAAACAATGATACATTTGTATGTAGAAATGGGGCATTCGTGCTAGTATTTTCATGATAGGTTAGAATTCTTCAAAGATATGTACAATTGAAATTTTAAGCATGTTGTTTAAAAAGGTTGTTCCCATTTCCATTGCTTCTAATGTTGCCTGATCCTGCCTGTTTCTCCATAACTATGCAAGCAATAGATGTTTTACTCTGCCAATTTTATGGGAAAATGTTTTTTTCTTTGCTTAACATTCCCTGGTTGGTAGTTAAATTGAGTGAGTTTATATAAAATTAGTACTTATGTATATTTTTTAATAAACTGCTGATTTGAGCCATTTCCCATTTTTTCTATGGCTTGTTTTTTGTTTTGTTTTGTTTTTTTTCTTGAGTGATTACATATTAGATAGTATTCCCCTGCTGGTCAAATGGGATGAAAAATTTTTTAGTCTATCATTTGTATTTTAACTTGTTTATAGTACCTTTCACCATACAGTGGCTTAAAATATTTACATTATTAAATCTGTCAATCTTTTCCTTTATAACTTACAGGATTTGGGTCTTTCTTACCCCAAACAGTATAAACAAATTCTTGTATTATCTTTCAGAATACTCTTAGATTTATTTTCATTTGGCAGTTTAATTTAACTAGAATTTATTTTGTGTATTTTTTGAGTAGGGATCTAAATTTATCTGTTTATTCTTAGTAAAAACCATAACTTTAACCCAAATAATTAAATAAGTCAATATTACTCCCACATTTTAAAATGCCATATATATATATTCACATGTATTGATGGGTCTTTTCTTGGACTCTTAATAATGTTCCATTGATATATTTGTCTTTTTTGTGCTAGTATCACACTATTCAAATTACTTTAAGTTTATAGTATATTTTGATATCAAGTAGAGCAAGTCTGGAGGAAAAAAATTTGAATATTTCTGTTTTTCTTTCTTTTTGTATTGCCCTTTTCCAACCCAATTGCAGTCCCTCCAGTTTGCCATGGCTGCAGTGATCTCTGTGTTTATTTTGGCTGTTCAAGATTCCATACTTTACATTCTTATGCACTAAAGCCATTTTCCTCCTCTGAGGCTAGACCCCATTTGATAGGAGCAGTGTTGTTATTAAGATTCAGAAGAATTTAAACTGCATCTTTACATGCCAGGTGTGATTGACTTCTGATAATTAATTGACAAAGGACAAATCTGGGTAATTTGATAATTTCCAGTTCATTTGGCTGAAAGATACAACTCCCAGGATGTCCTCCCACCTCATTCTCCCAAATTATCCCATTTCTATTTACCCACAAAAATTTCAGCCTATGCTGAAAAAAGGAAAGGAAAGCTATAAACCAAATGACAGCTTCTCCATTCATTTTACTTATTTAAATGAACTACTTAGTATAGTTGTACGATCATTTGGCCATGTAAGATCAGTGACATGTTATTAGAGAATAAGAATTAGATTTTATATTGTAGCAGTCTGCTTTCTTAACAACAAAATCATCATAAAAATATTCTATTTATAATAAACTTTAAATTTTCCATACATAATATTATTCCAATTGATCCTTAAAAATAGAATCTATGTAATATAGGATGGTGTGCATCTTTGAATAGGTATCTTTCTTATACCTTAGGAAAATGGAATACTATTTAAAATTAAATGTAATAATAAAATGTTAGAAGGAAATAAATTTTTATTGTATTTCCAAAGTAAAAATGGAGTTTTGATTTTTAAATTTCACCAAAATAACATGATGGTTTTGGCTATAATTTTTCCGGTTTTCATAAATGCCTTAGATACAATGTGGAATGTCTTCCCTCCCTCAGTCCTATATTGAAGAGTGATTGTTGACCACTGGCTCCTTTAACAGTGGGGTTGGATGTGGATTCTAGGCTCCCCTGCTGTTGGACATAACAAACAAGCTGACCATGAGATCCCAGATGTTTCTACTTCTTTTTGTTTAAGACTATTGGACCTCCCAGGAGCAAAAGTCGGCATAGTTGATGGTAGACCCTGTCCCCTTTGTGTTGGGAACAAAATTTTAACCTTATGGCATTGCCAAAAATTTAACCTTGGGTTCCTCAGAGCAGAAAGGTCTTACAGATCCAGAGCATCAACTTGCACTGCCAGTGACACAGGCCTGAAATATAAGTACATTTAGAAAACATATCCTAAGATGATAGACAGCTATACTGATTTGATTTTGTAAATGGGCCACATGAATTTTTACACTGAGCTCTAACTGCTGGACACACAGGGAACAGTCTAGTTGTAATTTAAAAAAATTGATTGGGGAGGAAAGGAGGTTATGTGGAGATTGGAGTAGAAAATTGATGGCAGCTAATTGGGTTAAAGAGAACTCATAATAGAGACTGCTGGGAGAGAAAAGGGAAGGCTGGTGAAGAGAGTCATCAGGTGTTTGGTTTGATGAAACTCATTGTTTCTCTCATTTACTCTGCTAGGCCTCCCAAATGTGCATTTGGAGCTCAGTCAGCAAGAGCCGGTTTTAAAATGAGAAAGCCTACTTAAAAACCCATCGACAGAATCAGAACTTTTGAAAAACAGTCCTTTCACGGACTCATCACATTTTAGTGGTATGTGGGCCTTGAGGTCAATGCCATGGAATGAATTAATCTCCTCAAGTACACACTGGCTTACATCTGAGCTTAATGCGGCTGTTTTAGACTGATGGTTTATTAATCCATGGCTGTTTCTGAACTTTTTTTTGTTGGTCTAGAAACAATCAGTTCTTTCTAACAAGCTGTCTAAACCTTTGCTTACTATTTCACTAAAACCGCACTAAAGCAATTAGTGCGAGGAACTGAGAATTGTAAATGTTTCTCACAGAATGTTTGGCATTTGGACTTTTGAAGGAAGGTGTGCTGCCTGGATTATTTTTTGGTTGCAACTGGAAAGACACGTAGAACCATGAATGGTGTTCATTTTTAAAAGCCAGTAAGTAAGATGAATTAAGCTAAGCAGTAAAATAAAGCCCAAGAGTGCTTCGCACAGAGAAACATACACGAAACAATGGGAAAGGGCAGAAAAGAAAGAAACAAAATGCTCTTTCATTTCAAGACTATTTTCAGGCCAAAGGTGAATTTTTTCTAGTGTGAAACTGGTGCTTTTGATTTTCTGGACTGAAGAACTGATATCCTGTGCTGTCCCCCCCCCCCCCCCCCCCCCCCCAGGCTGCCTGCTCACTATTAAAGTCGAGTTTTCTCTGGGCTGAAAATCTACTTGTACATTGGCCATTTGACTTGCCAG